>NC_056747.1:1070751380-1070828880 GCF_019279795.1 Protopterus annectens | reverse complement strand
TGAAGGACAGAGCCATTGCCTCAGGGTATCGTGTAGCATAATCCACTACCACTAAGATACACTTTTTCCCTGTGGAACTTGTGGTACTCAGAGGCTCCACAATATCCATAGCTACCCTATGAAATGGTTCCTCAATCACAGGCAAAGACATCAAAGGAGCTCTCTCCTTGTCTCCTGCCTTGCCTACCTTTTGGCACTGCTCACAGGTCCTGCAGTACCCTGTTGCATCTCTGGAAATTCCAGGCCAGTAGATGTTCTGCATAATGCATCTTTTTGTACAGTTTATGCCCATATGTCCTGCAAAGGGAATATCATGGGTTAAGGCTAGAAGTGCCAGACAGTAGGCTCTAGGTACTACCAACTGCTGTACCCTCTCACTTTCTAGCCTTCCCTCAGGGGTCCACTCTCTATACAGTAACCCTTTGTCCCAGTATATAGATTCCCCCTTCCCTTGAGAATCAGGTGCCTCACTAGCTACCTGCCTCAGGCCTTGCAATGTAGGGTCTGAGAGCTGAGCCTGTCTCAACTCTCTCTTTGTAATCCTTCCCAGGTCCCCTTCCACAGGAAGGCTGGCATCCTCTGACAGTGGTGCCTCACTGTCAGCCTGGGTACTACTACTCACCTCTACCTTTGCAGTCCCTCTGTCCAAGGGTACATCAGTACCCACAAGCAGCTGTGGCTCACCTTCAGTTTCACAGCTATGGAGTAGCTCCCTCCCTGAAGTAACCACCTCACCAGTCCAGGCTGCAAGTATGCAGTCTGTCTGGGTCTCCCCAGGCTACCAGATCCACATGCTTGTCTCCTAGCTTGACTGCATGTAAGTGCATAAGCACATGGTACTGCCTCATCCAAATCCTTCCCTATCAGGACATCTTCAGGATGGCAGTTCAGTACCCTTGTTGTCTCAAGACAATCCACTATTGGCATTTTGTCTTTCCCACTTACTGGCTCTCTCACCTTTTGTTCCTCACTTCGCCTCTGCGGACATCTATATGCCACATGGCCCCACTGGTTGCATTCAAAACATTTAACCCTAGGTCCTGGATGTGTTCTGGACTAGTGGCTTCCCCTGCTACTGACAGATTCTGTTGGAGCAGTCTCTGCTACCCACCATGTGTTTTTTGGACCATGAACAGTACTGGGGGTCCCTTTCCTGTGCAATGATGCCCTGCTTGCTGGGTATGGGTCTCCCTTCTTCCCCAACTCCTCTGAAGAAGGACATTGTCTATCAGCTATCCAGATCCTCATGTCCTCAGGCAAAGTGCTAAGGGCTTGTTCCCTCACCAAAAGGTCTGCCAGCCCTTCAAAATTGGTGACCTGACATCCACTCACCCACCTATGAAAATAACTGCTCAGTTCAGCAACATATTCATGCATACTTCCATCTGCCTTGCATCTATGTTCACACAACTTTTTCCTATAAGTTTCAGGTGTTAGCTTAAAACATTCTAACAAGCAATTCTTAACAACAATGTAATTAAAACAGTCAATGTCAGACATTTTAGACAACACAGTTACAGCTTTACCATGGGTCAGGAACCTTACCCAGAGCCTTTGGTCAACATCATACTGTTTACATACCCTCTCAAATATATGAATGAAACTATCAAAATTATCCCCTTCTTTAAACTGTGGAAGAAATTTACTGACCTTTTGTGCTTCTGGGGTCCAGTTACTCCCTTCCCCATTACCTCCATGACTCTGGTGAATAGTCAGCATTTCCTTCTTATGCTGCCTCTGCCTGTCCTTTTCCTCAGCTTCTAGGAGAAGCAGTTTCTCATTCTCCTCAGCCTGCAACTGTCACAGTTTCTCATTGTCCTCACTCTCTAGACACCTCAGTCTCTCAGCTGCCTCTATTTCCAAATGTCTGGCCTCCAACTCAAGTCTCTTTAGCTCCAGATGGATTTTTAAGTCCTCTGCAGAAAGGTTGAGCTATCCATTATTTGCGTGTGGTGCGTCTCCACTGCCAGTCTGATCATCCTTCTGGTTGCTGTTTTCTGATGCAGCTGTGACACAAGCTGCAATCATGTCTGCCTTAGTCAGGTTTCCATGCACCAGTCTCCTAGCTTGGGACATTTCAGCCAGCTGGCTCCTTGCCAGCTTTCCGTACTCCTCTGCTGACATGCTGCCTGCTCTCCCTGACTAAGTTAACAAAAGAAATAAAACAATTGTGATCTGAACTCTAATCATTCACTGCATGGCCTCCTGGGGAAGGCTGGCATAGGTTCTCCAGCTGTGCCCCTTTTTCCCAGACTATACGGTAGTATCACTTGCCAACACCCACTAATATTTATCAGCTAGTCAAAGGTCCTTTATTAAAGGGTCTCCAATTATTACTGTGCAATATTATTATCCATATGGTAAGTGTGACTGAGCAGCAAAGCTTATTTGGAGTGACTTGGTACAGTATCACCATATATATATATATATATATATATATATATATATATATATATATATATATATGCAATGTACGCAAGAGCTTAAATTATCTCTTCACAAAACAGCCAAAGTTGAAAGGTTTAAAATATTTAATAATAAATAATAAAAACATAAGATAATACTTCTTACTACACAGTGCTAGTCAAGAGTTCAGAGGTCACAGAGAAATGTTTAAAATAATACAGTAGAAAATTTCTGACATCACAGAAAAACAAACTACTCTAATCTTTCTATTTCCTAGCTATTTTAAGAGAAAACACTAAAGTCTAAGATCCTACCTACATATAGATACAGGCAGTGCTGGTGATGTTGGATGTTCTCAAGAGAAATGCTCTAATGCTCTCATTCTTTCTCTCCTTAAATTGATAACACAGTACCACTGATTCATTTCAGATTACATAATTTCTTTCTGGTTCCCAGGCTAAGAGAACTCAGAGGTTAAGGGCCCTTTGATCTTGCAGCTGGTCAGGAAACCAGGGCAATAAAAGAAATTATACATGCAAATTCCAGCAATTAACTTTGGTCTCAAGACAATAGCCAGAATTCCTTCATCTAGACATATTTGCTCCAAGTCCTGAGATCAAAGACAGTCATGAAATGCTTGACTTAGCTTTCTTACAGCAGAGTGTACTGTTGTTACATTTTTGCAATTCCATATCTAACAACATTTTTTTCCCATTTAAGAGAAGAAGCCTGTGGCTTATATTAATATTTACAAGTGACAGAATTATCTACAAAATTCTATCTGGCTAGGCTGGCAGCCTTCACCTATCTTCACAATCCATATTGCCTCCACTCAGAACTGAACCCAGAACCTTCTGAATATAAAACAGTCCAAATAACCACTACCCTACAATCAGCCTTCAAGGGCCTTTGTTTTCAACAAGCAAGCTATATTACAGTTGTCTTTAAATCTAGAGAAGAGGAAACATGGTGGCTTCAAAAGAGGTTATTTAAAGGTTAAGTTGGGTATAGTTTGTTTAGATGAATCTGAGGAAGTTCTGGAGAGTACCAGGATGAAAGGGCTAGTATCTCACTTTATTTAATGACTTTTTTATTGTTTCTAAGTGTGAATTTGTTAATAAACACAAGTGGAGTGAAGTGCCAACAAAAAACTAATAATCCACATAAATAGGCACTTCAAAGACCACCACCAAGATTCCGGGATGTCCAATTTATTAAACAGCACAAGGAGGCAATAACACCACGTAACTGGATAACAACATGTAACATAAAAGCTCAACACTTCACAGCATTTTCGTTTCTAAAGGCTTCATCAAAAATGCTAGCAAGGATACATAAAGCATAAAAAAGTCACCTTCTGTGTATCTCCCTCTGATGTTATACTGGGATGCAAATTATAGCACAAATGGTCACAGTCTTGTATACACTGCATGCCTTGTCACCTTTACACCCAAAAAACAATCCCCATCTGAGTATCCCTCTGATGTCAGACTGAGACGAGACTGAAAATACAAGCTGACCACAACATATTTTAACATGCTGCTATCAGGGTTGTAACAGCAAACTTTCTTACTCTTCTCCAAAAGATAGCTACCTGTATATGCAGCTGGTACTTGATTGTGAGGAAAGTAAAATAAATAGTGATTACAGTAATGTTTCCAACTTGTTATTCTAGACAGCATACTGCTCCTATACAAGCTACAGTAGTTTACAATGAGAATATCAAAAATAATAATAAAATGCATTCAGATGTTTGATTAATATGTGCAATGTTATGCATATTAATAAGTGCATAATGTCGAAGTGCATATAGCGAAATATTCACATTCACACTTAACATTATTTTTTGCAGTTCACTACTGCAAATCACATAATGTAATGTTTTTGGAGTGGCGGGCAAGCCCCCCACACCCCCTGCAAATAATATATTCCAACTCTGAGATCGCACTAAAGTGGGGAAAATGGTATTTCCCAATCCCCACTGTACCACGATCATAGTCTAATCCGATGACATATGTGCGAATGCACAGTGGCATTCCCTAAACTGCACACTCTCAGTATTGCAAGTCGGTGATATGGGAATCAACCACATGAGGTTCGACATTCCCATTTTCACTGAACATGCACTCAACATTGTCATGGTAAACCGCTACAGTAACCCTCTGGGCATACCTCTTAATTTTGTGAGGAAAGTTAAACAAATAGTGACCACAGTGCCTTAGCCCAATACAAGATATCATGAGCTGTGAGTTTTTGGGATGCAAATTAAAGAAATAATTACTTCACCCCCACCTTCCATACAAGCTACAGTGATCTACTGTGTATATCTCTAAAAATGTCTGGTTTTAGGCTAGGTGGATTCAGGGCAGAGGCAGATGCTAAGCCTGTATCAAAATTCACTTATAGAGTCTGGGGTGTTGGCATAAATATGCACTCAGAAATTCTGAGGCTTTCTGTATTCTGATCAAACAGCAGCAGGGGTAAATCACTTATATCCACTGATGGCCTCTGTGCCCATGAATTACAGCTGCTTTCCTGATTGTATGCCAGAGATGTCCTGCTATGGTGAAAAAAGCATAAGTAATAATAATAACAGTAATAATAATAATAATAAGGTATTCCATCTTACTGTAACACAGATGCACACCAGCTTTACAAACCCAGATTAGTGACTGTTTAAACTGAGCAAACAAGATGGTCACTTACTTTTAACCTACAGCTCCCACCCCCACCAAGCAGTTATAGTCACTTCTAAATGCACTTCAGTTGTCTGATTATGATAAAAAGTGAAGACCTTGTATTGCATTGTATTTCACCTTCTGCACAAACAGTAGCTACACAGCAAAGTATTCCAGGTTGCTTCACACAAATCACATTAATCATGTAATGCCAAAATAATGAGCAGATAGCAGCAAATAGTCATATTTACCCACAGTCAGCCCAGCTGTTTAAATCACATCAACATGCATTTCTGGATTTTTGAGTTACTGCCAGTCAATAATGTCAGACATTAGAGCTTTATACTTCCTATTGTTTGGAAAATGCATGCTGATGCAACCCAATTGATCAATTAACTTTTTAAGTGAATTAGTGTAACATCTAAAAATTGGTTTTAGGGCCTTTGCCCTCATATTATTTTTGACTTTTCCCCTGATTCTTTTTTTCTTTGCCATAATTGCTTTATTAACAATATTAAGCATATAAGAAAAAAATATATGACCATCAAAAACAAAACAAAAAAATTAAATAACCACTGTAAAAACCTATTCCACCCATCTCTCATTATGAAGCATATTGCTAGAAATACCAACTTTTGGTTACTAACCATCTCGTATCCTAAATATAATTGCAATCATATTTATCCCACCATTATTGCCAATAAGCTCTCAAGACTATTATCAACCACAGATACACGGGCCATTGCTCTGTTATGAATCGCACAGAATCCAAGGGAAGATTAGTAAATAAAAAAGAGGAGGGGCACTCAGCTCCAGCCTTAAATTCTCATCTTTTCCCTGATACTTGAGCAAAGAAAGATAGAAAGAAGAAAAAAGAAAGACATATTTCAAGACCTTTCTGCAAACATGCTTACTCTTGCTGTTTATGCTTACAATCATGGTCTCTGAAGGAAGGCAAAAGCACAGCAAGTGCTTAAGCTTGTCGGGATGCTGATCTCAGAGACGACACAAGAGTCTCCATTCTCTCAAGGAAAGCATGTTTTGTACTAAATATCTCACATTTGATTCCATGATGACCATTGCTATCATTAATTAGGTTCTGAACTTGCACAGCCCTGATCTCCTTCTATCACATAAAGATTCACAGGCCATGGACAGACTAGGGAAACATGTTTATGCATCCTTCACTTTTTCTTTGTGGAATGTCAATTAACATTCGCTTACATTCAAATGCCAGCAGATGCTGGTAGATGAGATGTATTGGCCAATCCATGAGTTGCAGAATGGATGTCTAAAACACAGACTACAATCACAGCTCACAACTGTACCCTCCATAACCACCCTTATAATGAAACCTACCTACATCCCAGCTGGTTGGCAGCTGCCAGCATTATTTTATACTTTTACACTTGCGTTTGTTTGACAAATTTCACCAGGGACAACAAGGCAAGTTTTAGTAATGCCCTTTTGATGGATCTTGTCATTCTGTAATCCATGCTAAGACTCACTTGGAGAATATCAGAAAAGAGGAAAGGACCCTTGTTGTGGTTTGTGTGAAATTTCAGGCTTTACAATGCAACTTTTCAATGACACAGTGGCCCCCATGTCATCTCTGGTTTAGGCGTGACCAACAGCCAACAAAATATCAAAACTTTACTAAAAGTGCACCTAAAAACATGCTGGCTATGCCCTTGCAACTCCCACTCTAATATCACCCACCCCATTCAACCACTACCTTTCTTTCCACTCCACTAACTACCTTGATTATAGCAAACTCAGATGCTCATAAGCCAGTACTTATTACACAGCAGGAACTTCTTCTTGTAATATTTGTTAATGTCTGTTATGTACTTCACAGATAAAGATTCTAGTTGTCTACTGATGTACTATGTTCTTCATCTGTAAATATGCTGTAAGTAATTGCTATGTAAATTGTTAATCGCTGTGTAATCCAATGTAACTACTGTCTGTTTATTTTAACTGTGGAGCTTTTCTCCCCGGGCCTCCGCTAAAAATGGACCTACATCCAGTCAGACACTCCCGGTCAACAAATATAAATAAAATAAATAAAATAAAATAATAATCATGGAGCTTTTCTCCCTGGGCCTCCACTGAAAATGGACCTACGTCCAGTCGGACACTCCCAGTCAACAGATATAAATAAAATAAATAAAATAAAACAATAATCTACAAGTAACCAAAAAACATCATGGGGAACAATAGTTGTCCCTTCAGGAGACAGCAACATCATCCCAAAGACTTTGCTTAACTGAAACACTTTGGAGGCAGACAGTCAGGGTTCTTCATCCCCTGCATATGCAGGCATGGCTGGGCATCATGTAAGAAAAGTGGATCAGGATAATTATGCCTAGAGATTACACAATTACCCAAACCTTTCTCCCAGATTTCCCACATGTTGAAAGGGTATGACAATATAAGAGCCATACAAGAGATCAAACCAGACCAAAAGGGATTAGGCTACTGCATCCATTTCTTTCTGGTACATAAAAAGACAAAGGACCTCAAATACATTTTTGATTTGAGCTGCCAAAACTAATTTACATTCAAATGAAACCTTTCATAGGACAGACCATCATTCCCAGTCTATCAGAAAGACACTGGATGTGTTTTTGGACACTTACCCCCACATAAAGGCTGCCAAGGCGTCCAGCATTTTCTGCACTTAAGAGGAGGTGTCAATCACTATCATTTCCTGACTCTGCCATTTGTTTTCACTTCAGTCCCTAGGTTGTTTACCAAATGTATATCCATAATTTCTGTAAACCAATGGCCGCAGGGGGTAAAAGTGTCTCCTTACTAGGTTGACTGGCCCCAGGCTTCTCTCATATGGAATAGGGTAATATCTGTTTAGAAGTCTCTTCTCAATATTTTTCAGCCCTTGATAATTACACAGAAAACTTCCATTTGGGGCTTCTCAGATGCTAACTTTCATAGGTTGCACCTTAGATACATAGCCATGCAGGCCTCTTCTTCCTATGGACAGAGTCATTCCGTTACAAAGTCTGGTCTCACAAATACTGCAGTGCCAGGCAGTGACAGCTTTCATGTGACTAAGAGCCTTGGGACTTATGAAAGTGATAATCTACATGGCTTTTTTTGCAAGATGTTGTATGCAAGTTCTTTGGTGCATGATGACAATTCAGGGGTTATAGCATTCAGATTCTGCAAATCTTTAAATTAGAATTTACAGTGCAGGCAGATCAAATATCAAACAGTAGTTTCACACTACAAACCTAACTCTGGGCAGTCCATTCCAATCCACACCCCTATAGTGGCAGTCAACATGTCTTATAACCCCCAGACTGGTATGTAGTATCAATCTGAAGTGTTAACAGTGATTCAATCAGCAGAAATATTGTCTCTGGGTGGGAGAGCATTATCAAGGTAGCCTGCTTATGGTGTATGGTCACATACTGGGGTCAGTTTTCATGTTAGTGTTCTGGAGATGACAGCAGTCCTCATCATACTGCAGGCTTTTCATTGTGTGCAATGCCTTGCCACACCAACAACATGGCAGCTGTTTTGCATTATAAAATTGCTTGGGCAAACTCACTCTGCACCTCAGTGCAAATAGCAGTAAGAGGTTGGAAAAGGCAATGTCAACAAACTACTTTCTAATTGCCAACCACATTCCTGAGAAAGCCTGTTCTCTACCAGACAGGCTTATTCATTGCTTACTGCTGCCTCATGAGTGGTCCTGAAGCCTGTCAGTAGTGCACAAGTTGTTACATCACTTGGGAAAATTTTACTGTCGCCTGTTTGTTATGCCCATGAAACACCAAGTGCAGCAACAGGTTCCCTATTGAAATGTTGGCACTTGACATGTTGAATGCCGACAAGCCAGAAAAAGACCTAAAACCTAGTAGAAAATCAAATGTCAAAAATCACTCTTCTCCTTTAAACTTCTTTCTGCAGGGGTGGGGGGTGTTGAACCCCCAATGTAGGGGAGGAGCAAGCCCTCCTCCACCAAATTTATATATACCAACTCCGAGATCACCATACTTCAGAGCAAAGGGAATATTTCTAGCAAAGGCATCTCGGACTTAGTATATGTAAGTCCGTTCTTTCAGTCATTCAGTCTCCACATTTCAGGACTCACTCTAGTGGGTCCTCACATTTCAAATGCTTACCTCAGCAACATATTTTCTTTGATTGTTTCTCCATGGGAATACACAAAAGATGCTGTTGCCCAGAAATGCCCACCAGAACTTACTTATTCTTTTCTCCTTTTTCCATTATTCTGAAGGTCATTCAGAAAGCCAGGCAAAACAGTTACAGAATAATTCTCATCACTCCATTTTCTCTTCAGCAACTTTGGTTCTTCCTGCTTAGGCCTCATCTTCAGGCAAAGCTTCAAAATCTGAAGTCTTACATATTTCAGTTGATCTATCTATCAGGCAAACCTCACCCAGATACCCACTTCCTTCAATTATCTGTATGATTTCTCCAGCTTCAGTAATGGCCAAAGACCTTGCATATGTCTCTAGTGAAGTTCAATTCTTACTTCTTCCCCGAAGCCCAGTAGTAGGCAAAAACATACACGAAAAAATGGGTATTTTCTGCATGGGACACTTCTAAAGGTTTGGATCTGTGTGCAGCTTCAGTACCTGCAGTGTTGGGTTATCTTTCTCAAATTATTTGATACAGGTCTCCGTTATTCCTCAATAAAAGTGCATCTGACTGTTATTCCTCTTTTTAACCAAGGTTCCAGAACTTTGTCCTTGGCATTTTTAAAAGTATGCAAGACCTACCTTAAGAATACATTTTCATCAGTCCTTCTCCCATGCATCCTGCTACTGCACAGGATTTGTCTTTTTATTTGAGAAGCTCAGCTCCTTCTTAGTTTTGTTATTATAAATGTTTACTCTTGTGCCTTTAAATCATCAAGCCTCCTATCGATTAGACATTACACTGTCTGACGGGTTCCATCCAAGAAGCCATGAGGGTGCTTTGTGCTCTCACTGACATCTCATCAATTATTGACAGCATTTTTTCATTTTATGGCATAACCCTGCTCTGGAAGTGATGTGAGCATTTTTATCACCCCAAAGGTTGCCTCTGGCCTTTGTCCTTGAATGCATGTGCCTCCTTGACTTCTGTGGCTATACCTATAGCTTCCAATTACTTGTTCCTCCCATCATGACAGGTCTGCACTCTCCAGCCAAGGCCTTGTCATTAAAGCAGGGGTGAGAGCTGGATGATAACCACCATCTCTCCCTTCTAGGATAGGTATGCCTGAGGTAGCCATTCAGACCAACACCAA
This sequence comes from Protopterus annectens, assembly GCF_019279795.1. Taxonomy (NCBI): domain Eukaryota; kingdom Metazoa; phylum Chordata; order Ceratodontiformes; family Protopteridae; genus Protopterus; species Protopterus annectens. Next base: position 1,070,818,512 of record NC_056747.1, on the reverse strand, counting down.
GTACAGCAACATCTTCACTCTGATTGTTGTTATAAATCAGACAACATAACCAGTTACACAACTGGTCAGCATTTTTCCAAATTGCTCATATAGTGCACTGCATGAAGTTTTACACAAACATCAGGTGTTATGTGAGCAGAATGAAACCTTTAAGAAAAGACTCAGTTATTTGTATCTTTTTCTAAGAAAAAAATGAGCCATAAGGTCTCTACAGTGACATTGTCTATATCGTTAATGGGACGCATTCACTTTTTATCAGAAATATACTAAAACTAAATATTCACAGCCTACAACACACATAGCCAGGTCAGTGGCTACCTCTCAGGTGCTCTTCCAAAGTGTAGCCGTTAAATGTTATTCATGCAGCACCTACTTCAGCTTCACAGAACCCTTTTGCAAGATGCTGCAAGCTGGATGTGATCTCTAGATCTAGGCCTTCCTTTCTGGACACTTTTGGAAGTTAACGTGATGGACACCATCAAGATGAGCCTGAAACTCTGCCTCACTCTTGACAATGATGGAGCTCCTTATAGCTGAAGCAAAAGTTAGCTACTTACCATTAGAATAGACCTAGACAAGTTCATGTATCCATGATAACATACCTAACCACCTTCTCTCTTCCTTCTTGCTTATATGGCCAAGATGGTAAAAAGGTAGGGGTTAGAAGCCTGGGAAAGGTGCCACGCTGTCAAATACCTAATGGCATTTGTCCTGGTGTATGTTTGTGTGTGTGTATATATATATATATATATATATATATATATATATATATATATATATATATATATACACACACACACACACACACACACATATATATGGTTCTACCTGACATAGTCGAAACCACACTATATATATATATATATATATATATATATATATATATAGATATATAGATATAGATATAGATATATATCGATAGATAGATAAATATATGTATGGATTCCATTGTTATGGTCGACTGCTTGTGATCAAGAAGACAGCTGATTAACAGGTGTCCAAGACTGGACAACAATTCTTGGGGTTTGAAGAGTATGTCCTTACCCAGTGTTTGTGTGATCTCTGATTTAATATATATAATTTACAGTGGGTGTGGGAGGCACTGCCCTTTGGGGGATGCAGGGGTCTTGTTGCCCTGCAAAAAAAATGTTTTTCTTTGTATTTTAAAAAGTTACATTTTGCAGGTGCCGAGGCTGTTTCTTGGCATATAGTTGAATGCTGACATAGGTATTTTCAGCCTTATTGCATCAATGTTTACTGTGTCAAGATTGAGTGTATTCAGTGTATAGTAATGCACCCATATAGGTCAATGGATAGAAAAGATTTATCTTCAGTTTAGGAGCTTTACCAGTCTTACTTCCCTTCTTTGACAAGAAGGTACACTGAACAAATTATAACTCTAGGTATATAGTTTTTCTTTTCATTACTTAATACGATACTATGTAACGAAGAGTCTTGTGTATATCTGTGTGTGTGTGTGTGTGTGTGTGTGTGTGTGTGTGTGTGTGTGTGTGTGTGTGTGCATGTTTTGTGTATATATGTGTGTGTGTGTAAAACGTGCACACAAAAATAAATGCATATCTTTGTATGTCTATAGCTGAACATTATGTTATTTCTGACTCTTGCATAACATTTTTATGAACCACAGTGTTATATTTTACCTTTCCATGCTCTGCCCTCCTCTTTCTCTTTTTTGCCACATCTTTAAATCTCTCTCTTTTTTTCCTTCCCTATTCTGTTCCGCACTACTATGTAGCAGTAGCATTAGTACCTCCCCCTGTTACCACAACATAAAGCCTTTGATTTGATCTGCTGGCATATGTGAAAGTTCATTCTAGTAAATTGCTGCTCCTGAACCTCAAATCTTGGCCCAGTCTGTTTAATTTGGCAAGTGACTGTAACAAACAAAAAGGTTTTAGGCCCTTTAATTGGCTGCCATTGTTAGACCATAGTTGGCTACTATTAGAAAGAGCTTCCTGAAACAGGTCAGACTCATTTATTATTGCTAGTGAAGGCAAGAATTTAATGACAGCTTATTATTTGAATGTACGTGCCTTTAAAAGCTGTGATAAAGTGTGGGTCTATTCTGCTAGAGCAAAGATTAGAAATTTATTATCAAAGCAGGTAATGCGGTTTTAATTGCATTGTGGTGATACAATAGCTAAATTCAAAGCAAGGTTTGTATATGTGATGCTACAGAGCTAAGTTATACCATGCTAAAAGCATTTTTAACAGGAACAGTAGAGATAGCATTATGGTAAGTGGGGTGCAGCTGTTACTTTTGGACTTGCTTAATAGGAAAAGTTGATTTACATTACATATGCCTCACCCTGCCTCCGCAGTCAAATGTCAGTCATGTCATGTATTCTTCATGGCTTGCATTAGCCTTTGATTATGAATTCTGAAAGTAAAGCCCTTGCATTTTGACTAACATTGCAACATATTCTGGAACTGAAGCTTTATCTACAGTGTTATTGATATCACAGTAATTAAAAAAACAATAGTATTTCAATGAGTTATTTTTTTCAGATCTGTTTTCATGTTTTAATGAAAAATGTATTTAAAAAATCTAGATGTTTTAGACGGGTGGCAAAATAGTACAGTGGTCTGTGTTGGAGTCTCATGGCACTTAATTCTTAGTTCATTTCTAGTCTGGGCTACCTTTGTGCAGAGTTTGAATGTACTTTCTGTGTCTGTGTAGGTTCCTCACAAAGTGTTCATGTTTCTTCCCACATACAAAAGACATGCTGTAAGTGAACTGATAATCCTATAATTTGTCCATGTGCTGCTGCACATCTCACAACAGACTGGCATCCTGTCTGTGACTGGTTGCTCTGCCTTGCTCACACTGATTGCCCGAATAAACTCAAGTTTCTCTGTGATCCTGAACTCAGTAAAGTGGGTAATGAGAGAATGCATGAATGGACTTCAGTTGTAGAATTTAATAAATCTGACTACTTGATTATCAACTGGCAGTTTAAAGGTTTTAAAAGTCCTTGGGTTATTTCTGTGTCCACCATGAATATGAATATAAATATATATCTATATCTATATCTATATCCATATCTATACGTATGTTAAATACTTTAGTATATGTTTGTGCTGTTCTGCATTTGTGCAACATGTGAGCCCAGTTTAAGCCTACATGACAGTGAATTTTTGTACCTTTAAATTTATGACTGACATCTCCAGGTTAACTATACCAGTGGTAATGGAGTGCGCCGGACAGCAACAGTGTGTTTGCATACTGCTTAGAATGTCATAGCATTAGCACACTTTGACAGCTGCTCACTGTTGCTGTAAAGAGTTGAACCTTATCATAAATAATACTTTAAAAAAGTCATGTCAGAAAAAAAAAACAGTAAATAAGTTAAAAATCTATAGCGATGCTAAGCAATTTTTCAATTGAAATGCTAATATAAACATTTCTGTTTCTGTGTGTTTCTGCAGAATGACTTTGGTTTTTCCCTGTCCCTCATAAATATTTGATTTTCTGGTAAACCATTGAAAGTTACAGTTAGTCAATGTCAGATATTAAAATTTCCTAGTTCAGAAAATGTGTATTGATTGAAATGTTTGTCGTACTATTGACTTTTAACTTCCGTGATATTGCCTCCTATTTTTGCAGTGTCTTTCCTGAATTTTGGGGGGTTTTCTGGGAAATAAGCAAGGTGTTCAGTCAGTTTGTAATCACAGACATTAGAATTTAATACTTCTTAATGCTCATAAAATGCATGCAGATGTTATATTAACTTTTTAAGTGGACTAAGCAAGCTTCCCACGTGTTATATTGGTGTTGGTAGTGACTTAGCCAATACTGGCATCTTCATTCTTGAAACCGACTTACACGTGGTCCAGTGTTTTCCATTATCACAACAACAATGACAATAAGAGTATCTTTAATACCTCACATGAAAACAGAACTATTCAACACCAATAATGTACTAATATATAACAAATAATACTGCTTTAGAAAATGGAATGGAACAAAGCTGATATTTTGTATATCGTCATATAACCGACTTTTGCTAATGCCATCTTTTTGAGGTGATAGAAGGTTAGTAGTTATTATGTCGGGTTGCTGTGCCTGAAATTATTGAATGTGAATGAGCACTGCTTGCTTTCTCTAATCACAAAGGTCCACATATTTTTGATTTAGTATCATACTTGTCTGTACTCACTGATACCTACTAGGGTTAGCATTTTGTGACCACGAGGCTATATTCTTAACTCTCTCTTGCTGAGAGTTGTCCTGTATGTTCTGTTTTTGTGGAATATTATCTCCCATCTGGGATAGTAGGATGAACTTCTCTGGAATATATCCAAAGAAACTGAGTCTTTTCAGATTTGTATTAGTAATGCTAAAATACTTAATTTAGCTTTCATATTGGGAGTTGTGCAGAAGTAATGCCAGGTTAGTTATAAATGCTTTCATATTGGGTGTTGTGCAGAAGTAATGCCAGGTTAGTTATAAATGCTTTCATATTGGGTGTTGTGCAGAAGTAACGCCAGGTTAGTTATAAATGCTTTCATATTGGGTGTTGTGCAGAAGTAACGCCAGGTTAGTTATAAATGCTTTCATATTGGGTGTTGTGCAGAAGTAATGCCAGGTTAGTTATAAATCTGAAACCTTGTTTTTGTCGCTGCAGATAAGATCCTCCTTAGATTCCACCAGAAACATACATAAAAAAATACTTACATGCAATCTACTTATGTACCAGATGCAGGCGGAAGAAGATTGACATGTCATCTAGTTCTGATAGTTGCTGCAGAGGATTAAGGGAGGAACTGTTAATGTGCCGCTTGTGTTGTTCAGGATTTGAGTCCCCCCCCTCTGTTTAACTGTTGTGCAATTCTGAGTAAGTTATTTCGGCAGATGGTGCTCCTTGGCTGCTTCTGAAAAAGGGGTCTCACATGGTTAACAAATAAAAACAGTTACCCTGCTCACTGCTCTATTCTCCATCTGTTGCATTCCCTTTTAAATGCCTCCATTGATTTGCTCGTCACTACCTTCTCAGGGAACACAGTCTACTTCTTCAGCGTCCCCTCTGTGCACTACTACTGAAATCTGAGCTTCAGGTTAGAAGTTATATATTCCCCTACCCTTCCTTTCTTTTCATGCAGTTCCTTCGTACATCCTCTATATAGTGATGTGCTTTCTTTATCTCTTCTTTACTTAACCAAGCACACTACCAGCTTGTTTATGCATCTTCTGTTCCACTCCTTTCATTACCCTGGGTGCCTTCGTATTAACGCTCTCTAATACTTTGTTTCATTTTAACTCCAAGAATGGCATGCAATATCAATTTGAAGTGTTAGTCGTGATTCAGTCAGCAGAAATATTGCCTCTTTTTTCCAAATGTCTGTGCATGTGGTAATTTGGGCCAGAATCATGTATTCCCTGTTTCCTACTTTCTTTGCAGTTGTTAATAAGTCATTCCAGCTTTGAAGGTCACCTCAGCTCCTCTTCTTTTGTTGCACTGCTACTGTAGTTTGAGCCCTTCTGAGACTGCACATCCCTAGTTCGAAGACTGTACCCCCTTTGAGTTGTTCCCAAGTACAGCACCTTGCACGTCTCATGGTTGAAACAAAGCTGCCATCTATTGACCTATGGTGCTAGGCTTTTTAGGTTGTTCCTTTGGTAGGTTCCCCAATCTTTCATAAGTGACATATAATGGTGTTATCCACAAAGATCCGAATCACGTATTATATGCCCAATGTTATGCCTGATGGAGCATTTCATTATGGCAGTTTTCTAGTGACTTCTGTGTGGTATCTAATGGATTTGAAGTTTCAAAACATTGATACTTACATAGTCAAAGAGTTTTGTCTGTTGACCTTATACCTCTCAAGTGTACCTCATTATGAGGAACATACCTCATTTGGGTCTTAAAGAGTTCACGTTCCTCAAAGTCCCACATTGAAAGTGTCTGTTACACATTCAATGTTAGAATTTTTTAACAGATATCCATTGTAAATAGAAATAAATCATAATAATTCATTGAAAGATCTTTTGTATAAGCAAAACCAGCATATTTTAACCATCTATGACTTTCCTAGTTGAAGTTGTTAGTAAGCCATTAGCATGTGTTCCCCATTTTGCCTCATATTCTCAGCATAGCAATGCATCCTCATTTAGTTGTTTTGCTAAGTCTGATGAGATAAATCTGCTCTGACACAAGTTCCAGAACTGTGAATAACAGAGGTCAGTAAACAAACATGTAAACAACAAAACCATTTTTTGTGATAGATGGTTTCTGTAAGTGGAAAGACCCACTCCCCACCAAGCAAGGGTATCTGCTTTTTGCACCCCCTAAATAATTATTCTTAACCCTCACTGAGCCGGTGCAATTCAAGAGTACAGAATGATTGCCACCATAATTTATTTATGTTGAGATCAAAATATAACTTACATTACTGCTGTCCTATTCAAAAATCAATTGATTCTTAAGTAAGTTTACATATTCCATACCATGATTCAAGGGCATCTTAGAATGTTCAGGTTTAGTTGAACTGTTAAATGCCTTGGTGATGCTACTCCTTAGACTGTCTTCAAAAGTTGTCTTACTTTATTGGTTTGTCTTTACCTGAACTCTAAGTGACTCAAGTTCTCTAATGCTGTAGTAACAGCAGGGACAAGGCAGAATGTTTAGTAGGCTCCTGGAATCTGATGCTAGAGAAACTACAGAGTAGGTATTCTTGTCCACATAGAATGTAGACTTCTTGCTATTGTCTCGCCATCTACTGCAAATGTTAGATGTCAATAGTACAGATTCAGGTTGCACGTTTCATCTTTCTCCACCACCTAATGCTTTTCCCTGCATCATGGATAATGGAGTGTGATGACTTACTATGGAAAAAAAGGGCTGGGATGCAGCTGCCAAAGTTGATTCTTAAAATCTTGATTTTTTTTTCACCCCTATCTTAGGCCAAAGACTGTCTATCAAAAATACCAGGGCTACTCTCAACTTATTTAGATAATGCTACTCCGAAACATTTACTGGGCAGCATGAATTTTCTTGTTTAACCCCCCCCCCCCCTTCCATATCTGGAAACTTCTCTCAGTTTAATTAAGAGTTACTTATTTATGTGCTTTCATGAACAAATGTTTTTTATATCTTTTAACAATTCCTTTATGTGCTATGGAAAACTTGAATATACCTGTATTTACAGCTGCCTAAAGTGTTTTGGACTGCTGGATTTACTTGATCTGTGTGGTACATCAGTGATATATTGTCACTGTTATTGTGTTGGCTTGTTAATGTATCAGCACTGCACCTTTTCCCATCTGTTGTACATTATTATTAACCATGTACCTTGTGCATATTAATTTAATGTATAAGCTTATACCGTAATCTACTGTAAAGTATTGTGCTCCTTGAAACAGAATCATAGAGAGATGCAGCCATATAGCCAAACTGGAGGCTAAGCTCTCTCAACTCAGTACTGGCGTAACCAGTCAGGAGGAGAAGGAAACCACACTCACTACAATTCCAGTCTCACATAGACCTACCACGACAGCAAACCAAACACATAAACACACAAAAACATACTCGGAGGCTCTAAATAAAAATCTGCCTAAGCAACAGAGACCTCCAAAGCAGACACCCAAGCAACCGCTACCCCAAAACAAAACACATGCAACACATAGCTCACAAAGCCAGTGTGCCAAACAGTCACAGCCCTTAAGGCCTAACAACACACCTGATACACTTTACTCTATCTTCAGGCACACTGACGTCCCGCTCACCAGGCTGAACAAGGAGAAGGTCACGGTGAGTTGCCTGTCGGGCGCTAGGATCCGTCACATAACACAAGCACTCAGGTCACTCCAAGGCAAGTACAAATATGACTCAGTCATTGTCCATGCTGGTGTGAATGACCTGAGGCTTACCTCCCTGGACTACATGAAAAGAGACATAGAGGAGCTCTCTGAGCATGTAGCCCAGGCCGGTATGACCCTGACCTTGAGTAGAATCTTACCCTCACCAAGAATGATGCCACAATATGAAGACAAGATGATCAATTTCAACAATTGGCTTAAGTACTGGTGTCATTCAAAGGGGATCCAATGCCTGTCAGCCTGGGATGACATGCTCGACAAGCCACAATGCTTCACTAGGGATGGCTTGCACCTGTCACTCCTGGGCTTTCGGATATTGGCAAAGGCTCTTGCCACCCCCATAGTGTCTTTTTTAGGCAAGGCTCAAAAGACAAACCCACCTCCATAGGTATCACAAGGGATAAGAAACTAAGAGTAATGCTACTCAACGCCAGAAGTCTAAACCTCAAGAAGCACGCACTCGAAACTCTCCTTAGCATGGAGAACATCGATATCTGTGCAGTAACAGAAACCTGGTTCAAGGCTCTCGAGAGCACCCCAGCACTACCAGGTTATACCTCATACCATGCTTTTCGGCCCCAAAACTTGGACCGAACCACAAAAGGAGGGGGAGTATCAATATTCGTTAAAGATACCCACACCTCCAAGTTGGTGGCACAGCACGAAGCATCAGAGACTATCCATGTGCAACTAACAGTGGGTAAAACTGCCTTCCAGTTTATAGCCTGCTACAGACCACCCTCCCAAACCCAGGAACCCCACTCAGCCTTCCTGAGAACACTGGAAAATATGAAGGTCTCTCCAAACACCATTATATTGGGCGACTTCAACTACCCAAACATAGACTGGGAGCATTACTCTAGCTCCAACACCCTAGCCCAAAGGTTCCTAGAATTTATAAACTCAAATGCTATGGAACAACTTGTTACCACTCCCACAAGAGGGGAAAACATACTGGACCTGATCATCACCAACATGGGGGCTCTATGCTCCAGACCAGAAGTGTATCCCTCACTGGTAAGATCAGACCATAAACTAATCTCACTGGATATTCATATCCCGACCCCACCCCCTGCCCAGAAAACCACAGTGAAAAACTTCTCTAAAGCAAATTTCACACTCCTAAAAACCAAGGTGGAATTCTTCAAAGCCCCCGGGCCTGTGGAAAATACGGCCCAGACCGCAGAATCCTTTATAAACGCATTCTATGAACACCTTCAGGAATGCATGGATCATGCAATCCCAAATAAAATCAAGATCCAATCCTCCAAAGGCAGGCGTCCTGTCTGGTGGACCCCAGCCATAAACAAACTATACAATAGAAGGAGGAAGCTACTACATGATACAGCAAAATCCCAAAAGGGGAAGGCATCTCTGATCAGTATTAGCAAAAAACTATGGGCACTCATAAAATTGACTAAGGCCAGCTTCAAGAGAAAAATTGCACAGGACACTAAGGATAATCACAAGGCTTTGTTTAGTTATGTTAGGAACCTGAGTGGAAATTCCCAGATTTGCTCAGAATTAGACCAAAATGACAAAAAAATACACCAAACCCACAGACATTGCCAACATCCTAGCTGACAGGTTCAGCACAAACTTCTCCCCCTCTCCCCACCAAAAGGGCAAATATTTATCCCAGCAGAGTGCTGCCCCCCTGACATCTCAGATGCTCAGTTAAGCGCCGCCCTCTCCAAAGCAAAAAACACAGCATCAAATGGACCAGACGGTGTCCCGGGCTGTGTCCTACATGAACTCCAAGAAGAGCTAAACCCAAACATAAAACTACTGTTCAATCTCAGCCTTACTACAGGATATGTACCCAAAGAGTGGCGTACAGCAACAGTGGTCCCTCTCCACAAAGGTGGTGCCTCAACGGATCCTGGAAACTATCACCCCATAAGCCTGACTAGCTTGGTCTGCAAAGCTATGGAAAGGATCATCATGGACCTCATAAATAAAGATATTGGGGACCTATAGACACTGGAGCCTACCCAGTTTGGCTTTGTTAAGGGCAGATCCTGCCTCTTAAACCTGGTCAATTTCTTTGAAACAGTCACCAAGGCCATTGACGAGGGGAAGGTGGTCCACACAGCCTAGCTGGACCTCGCAAAAGTCTTCAATACAATACCCCACTCGGGCATTATAGATAAGCTCACCAGCTTAAATATAAACCCCTATGTCACTAGATGGGTTGCAAACTGGCTCAAGGACAGAACCCACATGGTTAGAATTGCTGGAACCATGTCAGACTCCAAACCAGTTACAAGTGGCATCCCACAAGGCTCAGTCCTAGGACCTCTCTTGTTCGGTATATATTTCTCAGAGGTACTGTCCAACATGGAAGGACTGTGGCTGACCAAGTTCACAGATGACTGCAAACTAGGCGCCATAATCGACTCTCCAGCCAACACAAGCATCCTACAAAAGGGCCTCATAGAAACAGACAACTGCTGCCAGAGCCATGGCCTCAAGCTAAACGCCAAAAAGTGTATAGTCATCCCCTTTGGCAAAAACAAAGTGCCCACATATTACCACATAGGTGGTAATCCATTAAGTACGGAAGAAGTAATTAGGGACCTGGGGACCCAAGTTGATAGCAATCTCTCATTTGAAAACCACGTGGCCAAAGTGGTTAGAAAAACATTTTATATAGCCCACCTAATCATGAAGGGATTCACATCTAGATCAGGGGAGGTCATCATGCCTCTTTACTCATCCCTCATCAGGCCCATAATTGAGTACAATGCCCCTTTTAGGATGTACCTTACCAGGCACCTGCAGCAACTGGAAAGACCCCAAAAGTACCTCACCAAGAGGATCAAAGGGCTCAAACAGATACCATATGCTGCCCGGTTAAAGAAACTCCAGCTCTACTCAGTGGCATACTGCCTGCTCAGAGGGGATCTGTGCCTGACATATAAAGCCATGTCCAACCCGGAATTAATGGACATGCTGCACTTCAGAAAATCCAAATCTCATTGAGCTACGCGCTCGAGAGACTTGAACCTCAGCACTGAAATAAATAGGACATGCTGGAGGGACAGATTCATAACCCAGAGGCACCCTTCACTCTGGAATAAAATCCCAGTCCAGGTTAGGCAGAGTCCCTCATTGACTCTCTTCAAGAGGAATCTTGATGAGTGGATGGGAGATCATAGGTTTACCCGGGGTATCACTTCTGTGTCACTGTTAGACAGAGGCACAGTATACTAACCTCAAAAAAGGACATAGCAAAATTCATTTAAAATGTGTGGCGAAAGCCAAACACACTCTGGCTAGGCTTATAAATGCCCTGGGGCAGATAGCCTAGTATGAACCTATGAACCTATAGGAGAGAAATGTCTGGCTTTGGTCAATCCGTTTACAGGTTAATAAGTCATAAATTAAAAAATGAAATGGAAACAGCTCTAGCTTGGGACCTGAAATGAAAACATTCAAAGCAAGAAGATATTTAAGTTTATGAAATAAGTTGCTAGGGGTAATTTAACCAAAAGTTATGAGGATTTAAAAAACAAAAAAAATGCTAGAAAACTCAAAAGACCACACAAGACTAAAAAATAATATAGTTGAGAGCTTTCATTCATTTAATTTTATAAACTTCTTCAGAACAGATGACAAATAATACACAAAACCCTGTTTAAATAGAAAAACTGCTATCAAAATCACCAATGAAAATCAAGCATCAATAAAACAATTAAAAACAAGATCAAATAAAATATTTAAATAATCATCAATAAATAACTTAATTCTTCAACAAATACTTAATATTAATGAGCCCATTGAGAATGGGAGCATGATCTGCCCTTAATGAAATGTGCCATTTTAAATCCTTTGTTTCCAAAACAGTGTTATAATTGTCTACAAATGGTCATTGATCCACAAAATCTTAAAGAAAAAATGTAAACTTCCTAAAATTGGGACATTCATTGGCAAGCTTGGCTAGAGCATTAGAAAAAGCTGTTCGGTGTTCATAAATCCTTTTATATAAAGCTCTAGTAGTTTTCCTTACATAATAACATTCATAATCTGCACAGGTAGCTAAATAAAGCATATCTGTACTCTTGCAGTTAAACCTCTATTTACTGTATACAGTCCTATTCAAATGTTTAATAAAAACACTTTGGGCAGAATTGATAATCCTACATTGCTTGCAGTTGTGACATGGGTAAGTCCCCAAAGGTCCCCAAACTCCAGGAACTTTAATAGGTTCCCGAAATTCTAATAAAGATTTAATACTAGAAACTTTCTTCTAAGTAAATTGTGTGTACACTCAAACTACACGTATAAGATCACCGTTGCCTAAAATAACTATCCAATTATCTATAAGAGATTGGATTTTGAAAGAATTTATTACTTTATATAATAATATGTGGTTTGAAGCACTGAAACTCTTAATTAGGTACATCAAGGAAAAAGAAGGTCTCTTAAGGATACAAGTGTTAGACTTGAATAGTTCTATTTTAAACGATAGTGACTTTTTTCTTACAAGTCTTTGTATGATAACATAGGTCCTAAACTACAAAAACATGTAGCGACCTTAATTAAGAGAAAATGTAACAAATTAGCTTCTGACTCCTTAGCATATGGTAAAAAATGGGCTTTTTTGTTAAAAGAAATAAATGTGGACTGGGATTTGGGAATGCTGGATTCTGGTGGTTCTGCAGTTCCTATTAATATGGCTGACACTACTGAATTTCCTTCTGTATCAAATATTAGTGGCGGTAGCCACGGTATGGATGGGGAAGTCAATCCCAATTCTGTTATTAATAATGCAAGTGTTTCCAGGAATTCTTCTTTTCAGTTTTGGCCCCCAGAGATGAACAATATTGGGGGGGGAGAAAAAGGAATAGGGAACCAGAGACCCAGAAAAAAGGAAGAGGACAGAAGAAATAGTCTCTACTTGTAAATTGCACAATTTAAGCAAGTTACAACTTACACGTGAACAATCCAGTGTTCTATAGAAAGGATTTTCATTTGTTCTATCTTTAAGGGCCTCTATTATAGATACTACAATTGAGCTGAAGCTTTTTATCAGGAAGCTTAATTTAAAATATATTTTCAATGGAATTAAAATGGCTCCTGATGTTTCAGGTAGAAAACCTAGTAGTGTTAATCCTAAATTGTTGCCTACCCTTAATGTATTTTCAGATTTATGTGAGAATGATTTTCAATCCCTACTTAACAGTAAACCTAGTAGGAAGTATTAAAACTGAAACTCTGATGAGTTTATGGCTCTGAATTCTCTTAGAAAGTGTAAAGATTATCAATTTATGAAGGCTGATAAAGGGAATAGCTTGGTCAGCATGAATTCACAATGATTATAAATCAGCCATTCTTAAATTGAGCAATAAAGATAATTATATTTTGGTAAGTAAGGAATTCATCAGGAGGGGTTTTCTCAAATTAGATAATTGTTTATTAGAATTGCTCAACCAGGGCTACATTTATTTGGCAAAGTTTGCATTTCTTTTAGTTGAGGAATCACAACTAGGTATCCTTTTTGGGATACCAAAAATACATAAAGATGTGGTGAACCCTCCTTTCAACTGATAGTATCAGCTAGGAAAAGTAAAACTGTCACTTTAACTCATTATTTAGACAGTCTTTTGAATCCCCTAACCTTGCAAACTGATTTTTTTTCTGAAAGATGCCTGGGAGTTTTTAAACTTGCTTAAGAATTATACTTTTTAGGCAATAAAACTTTGCTTGTAACAGTAGACATTGTTTCCTTGTATACGTCTAGCAATCAAAAAATGAGTATTACATTTGTTAAAGATTTTCTCATTCATCATACAGATTTTGGACAGATAAAGATTAATACTACTTGCTTCTTGTTAGACTTATACTAACAATTTTTTTTGTTTTTGATGAAAAGATTTACCAACAAAAAATTGGGGTGGCAGTGGGTGCTAGGATGGCCCCCGCTTTTGTTATTTTGGTCTTTTGTTGGTGGGAAGCACACATGTTGAATAAATTAGAAGGTTTTAAATATGTTTCCTTTTATAGGAGATATATTGATGATTAGTTTTTTTTTTTATTTGGACTGGGGCTTCAAAGGAGTTATACCTTTTTTTGGATGTTATTAATTCAAATGGTGCCAGACTGAGATTTATGGCGAGCTGTGCTGGGACCAGAGTTAGTTTCTTGGATCTTACCATTTCAATGAATATTGATAAAAACTTTTTTCCAGCACTATTTTTCAAAAAAGACATTTATTCAAATAACCTCTTGTACTTTAAAAGTATGCACCCCCATTTTATGAAAATGAATACTGTTCACGGACAAATTATTTGTCTTAGTAGGTTGATTAGCGATGATAATTTGTTCTTTATGGAAACAGACAAATTAATTGATATGTTTGTTTCCAGGGGTTACCCAACAGCAAAACTAATGGAAATTAGAGATGAAATTGTTGGGGTAAGGCATACTAAAGTTTTCTCCCATTTTATTAAGTGGGTTTGATCCCAAAGTTAACAACATTGAATCAAGAAACATGGTTAAGAATTTTGCTTTCCCTGTCCCGATATCTGTTGACTCTTATGATATTAAGAAAATTTTGGTTGATAATTTTAAAGTTATTTTAGACAACAGAGATCATATACATGTAGTTGGAGACTACCCACAATTTATTTATAAGAAAGTTTCTAGTATTAAATCATTATTAGAATTCAGGGGACTTATTAATGTTCCTTGAGTTTGGGGACCTTTGGGGTCTTATCCATGTCATAACTGCAAGCAGTGTAGGTTTATCAGTTCTGTCCAAAGTGATTTTATTAAACATTTGAATGGGACAGTATACAGTAAAAAGAGGATTAACTGCAAGTGCACAAGTATAGTTTATTTAGCTATCTGTGCAGATTGTGAGTGTTATTATGTGGGGAAAATTACTAAGGCTTTATATAAAGGATTTATGAACACCAGACAGCTATTAAAAAACGTGATTTTACTAATGCCTTAGCCAAGTATGCCAATTGTGTCCCAATTTTAGGAAGTTTACATTTTTTGTTAGATTTTGTGGATCCCTGGCCATTTGTAGATGATTATAACACTGTTTTGTAAATAAAGGAGTTAAAATGTCAGGTTTCTTTAAGGACAGATTGTGCTCCTGATCTCAATGGGCTCATTAATATTAAGTGTTTGTTGAAGAATCAAGTTATTTATTAATAATTATTTACACATTTTTATTTTATCTTGTCTTTTATTGGTTTATTGATCCATTGATTAATTTTTTTATTGAGGTTCGATTTTCATTGGTGATTTTGATAGCAGCTATTACTATTTAAACAGGCTAGATTACTAGGTTAGTGTATTATTTGTCATCTGTTCTGAAGAAGTTTGTAAAATTAAATGACTGAAAGCTCTCAACTATATTATTTTTTAGTCTTGTGTGGTCTTTTGAGTTTTCTAGCACTTTTTCGTTAAGTTTTTTGTTTTTTAGTGCTTTGCCCGGTGGTGTTGGGTAATTTTGTTATTTAAAAGTTATGAGGATGATTAAATTATTTTTTTCTGGAAAAGTAGTACAGGTATGAAACTTTGTACTATATGCTGCCATAAACTATAGTAAAACTGAAGATTTTGTGTTTATGGTTGAGAATCAGGTTATATGACGCAGAAAAAAAGGTTAGGCAGAAACTGCAGTATTGTGAATGACTATGAACATTTGAGGAATGGTCAATATTACCAGATATTCACATCATAAACTAGTGATGATGACAAAAAACAATGGAACACTACATATATTAATTGACAGATAAGTAGCCCTTATGACATCTAAGATGATACCCTCACGCCCATTAAACCATAAGGCAATCTACACATAAACAAGAAACAACATGAATGCATATAGAGAACATGCAATGTTAAGTTTCTTTTTCACTAGGAGGCATGTCAAGCAAAAAAGGTGTTCTAGCAATTTTTTTAATGGTTGTCACATTTTTGCTGATGATTATGCAGCATGTATGATGAGGTTAGCACTCTCTTTGCCTTCATTTCCTACCTGTCACACGTTTTTTAATTTTAGAAGTGAGTGTTGCTTGTTTGGATCACACCTGTAAGGATATCTATAAAGATTCTTAAAAGGATTTATATTTGCATATCATGATTCATCCTTCACATTGTGCAAATAATTACTGATCATGAGATGACTACGTCAGCCAGAACAACTTACTAGATGGTAGTACCAGGAACAAGTGTCTTAATTTCTTTAACTTTCTTAAAATCAATGTGTTTTTATTTTTGTAAAGCATTACTTCTGAATCTTTTAGTGATGTCTTACATTTATTACTTTTAAGTACTATTTATTGATATGAATCTGCCAGTATTTATACAGTCAGGTATACTCATAGATACCCAAACAGTCACGCATGCACACATGCACACACAGACACACACACACACACACACACACACACACACACACACACACACACACACACACACACACACACACACACACACATGCGCGTACATGTGCACGCGCGCACACACACACACACACACACACACACACACACATACACACTTACACAGCAGAAGTGAAGCAGGCATATTAGCTAATGCTAGATGCACAAATAGGAAGTTTGTCTCCATACTCTGAGGAATTTGAAGTCAGAGACATTTAACAAATCTAGCCTGTTAGTTTTCATGTATATACAGTAGGCCAGTGGTTCTTACAGTTCTCTCTCATTTTCCTCATTCACTAAGGTTTCTTATGCTTATCTCATGCAGTTTTGAACTCTATAATTTTTAGCCTATAATTTACACTTGTAAGCCATTTGAAGAACCCACTATTCTTTCTGTGAAAGCATTTTCTCATAGTGCATTTTTTCCTGAAGCTGATTTCTTACAACAAATGATTATTTTTTTCTTGCACATTTTGTAATAAAATACTTTATTGTGGTAATTTAACTCATTAAAGTATTGGTCTCTATCATTTCCTCTCACTTCTTTGAAGATCAACAAAGAAGAGATTAATAAGGTTTCCTACTAATATTGTATTCTGTTTTTTTCTCTTTTCACCAAATTTCATTCCTGAATGGAGGGGGGTATAGTGAAGCTGTTTAAATATAGCTTCCTTCTAGCTGCACACACTATGAGTAAATTAAGCATGTTACCATAGCAGCGTGATACTTGCCGTCAGCAGTATGTCAGTTCTCTTCTAATACACCCACAAGGAAAGGATTTAAAAAAATGCTTGTGTTAGCCACCTGTAATAACTTGATCCATTAATTAAAACATAAAATAACAAAAAAAAGATTTAATCTTCTACAGGGAATATAAGAATACCGATGATGAGTCTAATTATCTCAGAATTATATTATTGCTAAAAAGTACAAGATAATTTTTATTTCTGCTCACAGTAACTAGTTCTTTAATTAAAAGGTATACGGCTTTTCAGGGGAATGTTAAGAGAAACAGGATGTATAGATGTCTTTCAGTCTGCTGTACCATTAAAGGTCTAACATGCCACCTACGGATAACATTTAATTTTAATGCTAGCATTACCTTTTATAGCCAGGGTTATTTTTGTAGTAGTTTAGTTTAATTTTTAATTAATTATTTCATGTCAGCATGCACTGTACATAACGTAGCACTTTGACATATATATATATATATATATATATATATATATATATATATATGGTCTATATTATAAAATTGAAGTCTTAAAACTTCGAATGTTATAATATCAAACCCATTCAATCGAAACACCAGAAAACCAAACAGAATAGCGAATTTTTTCCCAGGGAAAAAAAATTGCTGTTCCGACAAACATACACACAACTCAAGCACACCAAAATAAATAATCCACACACATACACTTCACAAAACCCTACACTAAACCAGACATACACCACTAGCTACCCACTTACCTTAACCCAACCCTAACCCTAAGGTCCCTAATTATCGCACACTCACCTTACCCGTTCCCTAACCCTAACTCACCTACCCCACCCTAACCCTCACGTCCACACAATTGCACATTTACCTGACCTGCACCCTAACCCTAACTCACCTAACCCATGCCCAATCGCACACTCACCTTCATTTGCACACTTACCTTAACGCGGTCCGTAACTTTTGTATCATTCTATATATACTTCTGCTGCCATTACCTATATTTTTGAATGTTATAGCATCACTAACACTCAGAACTTACTCAGAAGCAATCACTCTCTGTATGAATAGCTTTTTCACACATTATTTTACTTCAGGAACAAGCAACAACATTTATGCGTTTCTTGAAATTTATACCTTTGGACATCATTTGTACTTTCTTACCATTTCACCCAACTATACTTTGTAAATCTTTGCTGCTCTCAGGCCATCAAATTCCTGGCTGCTATGGAAGGAATACTGGGGCTTGTAGTTCTTTTGCCTCTACCAAGCAGTCGCTTTAGTGTTACATTAAGTCAGTTGCCAAGCGGTCATCATTCATTGCCGGCAAAGGGGTTTTTAGCTCTTGCTTCTCACACTGCTTTTGTGTGCTAAAACCTGCAGTGACAGCAAATACTGTCTGTTTTTAATTCTTGTCAGTCAGCCAATATATGTCGTGGACTAAGAGCTAGATTTATTGTCTTCATCAGAGGAAGCTTCTGTGGAGTATAGCTCACTCCCTGCCTGATTACAACAGAACCAGATATCGATGATTAATGTAGGAGAAGCTGTGAAACAAACTTAGCAGACTTTTATGCTAATTCTGTTAATTTCTGTTAATTCCCTTTTTAAGGGAGACAGGGCTTGCCTTTAGCTCCCACCTCACTCTACAGCTTTTAAAAGAAAAAAATCCTAGGTGCACAGCAGTTATGGGGGATGGCAGCCCCTATTACAAACAAAATTATGATCTCGCTATTTATCTATCTATATACCTATGTATGTATGTATGTCCATACACCTGTATGTATATATATATATATATATATATATATATATATATATATATATATATATATACATATATGTATATATATTTAAATTGTTGACCTGTTTAAATTATTCTAGCTACCTAGCAGTCTGTCTTTCTCTCTCTCTCTCTCTCTGTCTGTCAGTATATCAGATGGTCTTTTTCAACAATTGCTACAAAAAGAATTTACCTTCTTGTCCATATGCTATCATGACATTCAGGACATCAAATAAATTATCGTCCTCATGCCATCTAAATTTGTCACCTCCACTGATGGTCCCATAAATACTGTACAAGAAAACAAATATTTAAGTTTTAGACTTTACCCCACGCTGTCCCTAAGTAATCACATGGAAAAGGTCACTAAAGAAGTTATTGAACAACTTAAGATAACCTACTCTATTTCTAACCACCTTATCCTGTAAGCCAGAATAGCTGCAATTGTAATAATTCCTAAGATAGAAAAGGTTCAACTTATACTCACCAGTCTGCCCACAACACTGACCTAATACAAACCACTACCAATGCATTATGCAGATTTATGCACGTATTCCCCTTGATATGAGCATCACTGTATTTCACTCCAAAAAGGCAGCTGCCTATCCACTACAGCTTGATCCACTCTTCTCTTGTCCAGCCTCATTTTCAAAAATCCTCCATGAATGTTACTGCTTCTTCCTTGGTGAAATACTCACAGTACTCACTATGAAACCCAAATAACAATGCTCTTAAACTTTTCAGGCATCCATTCAATCTGACACTTGGAAAAAGAAGTCTTAGCAAAGATGTTCCTGCCAACTAGAACATCTTGCCACAAAAAAATAAAGCAAGCTACTGATTTACAAGTGTTTTACATGCATACTATATTACTACTTAAAGGAATGCAGTAAATGTACCTGTTATCTGGACAAAGGGTAATCTTATAAAGCACATTCTGTACATTCTGTACAATGATGTCTCGTATCTAAAGCTATAGATTTCCCAATAGTTGCTTCACTTTTTATACTCCTGGAAAAAATTGAGTGACTATACATGGCATAAATGTGCTGCATCTTGTGTTGGAACTGCTTTCCATTATGATTGTGCAAACAGAAGACTGTGTATGTGTTATTAAACAAAGTATATTAATTGAACAAATATTAGTAAATAGGAGACTTAATACATTCTTGTAATAGGTCATGACCTACTACACACTCTGCTTCTCTGTTCTAAACCACAGAAATGCTATCTCTTTTGGCTTCATGTCAGCTCGACCAACATGTTTTTGTATCCTGGATATTAGTAATAGGGAGACCCTTGGCAGCGAATGCTAGTCATTGAAAAGTATTAGCATTGTACATGTAGAGCCATCATCAAATTAAACAGCTGAATGGACAATATTTAAAGTATTTCCTTGCAGCAGTATTATTACTCTCTTGCTATCTTCATGTAGCCATCAGTGCTATCCTCAAACGTGGTTCAGTAGGTGCTTCTAGGTACTGATTAATGTTCTTCTTTGTACCACTCTGGGTGTTAATATTATTTTATCTACATGGGCAGCTTCTTTGTGTGGGATCCATAGCAAAGGAAAGCATTCATATATCCTTGAACTGGGGTCACTTCTCCTTACTGACAGTCTTTTAAAATAAATAAACCAAAGGGTAGAAAGGTCACACAGACAAACCATTCAATAAAATCTCCAAAAAAGGTCCAGCTAATGTAGAGTGTTTATTGTGGAATGCCTTAAACTTCCTGTAATGGAAGCCCATGGGATATATGCAAATTACCCCTTAAGGGCATACAATTGTTTCAGCTACATGACTTCCGAATACCCATAACTATGTTTTTTTTTTGCTTTTTAAGTCTTTATTGGTGCACACAGGCTTATAAAGCTAAACCCTATGAGCTGGAGACATCCCATGCTTCATCCTCTTGTCAGTTCAGAATAAGTGGATTTCCTGGCTTTACATTGGAAACACAGTTTAAACGAAAACCCTGCCCTCTCCTACAGTTTAACTCAATCCTTAGGTTTCTTTTCTCCATGCAGTATGGTCCCAGTATTGCATAGGTACCAGAAACCTGCTTGTACTGTTTAAAACTTTCTTTTCCTTGCATTGGAATCAAAGGAAGGGAAAGGGAAGGGAAAGCCCACCTACATTTTTTAAGCTTAACTTCTCACATACTTTACAGATGAATTTGTCTCCACCTACACGACACATCATAGACACAAATAAATCTGTAGTTTACCGTTAGGTACTGCGGTTATTCTTAAATGGACAATCAATACTGCTACTATCAGAAACACAGCAGCTGGTATAAAAAAGATAGAGAGAAAGCTGTGGAACTGTTTTCCACTGTTTTTATTGCAGAGCTGAGCAGCCAAGTGCTCTGGATTGTGCAGAACGCTCCATATTTAACATTGACCTAGCTGATTGTTCCAATGTATTGCATGGAACAGTGCTGGCTCCACTTTGCAATTTTTGATTTGCTCATGTAATGCATTGCATAATATGAGCCAATCAAGTCATTGCTCCTAAGGCATAGGGAGCTATTGAGGGTGCAGAGAATTTGGCCAATCATGTGCTGCTACTAGTTTTTGCACCACTGCAGTACCTTCAAAAAAAGGTATTGCAGGGTGAAGAGAGAGAGAGAGAAAGAGGGATCATTGTTTTGATTTTGAAGAGGGTTGTTATAATTTTCATTGTGGTTTTGTCATCCAGACCTGAGGACTACATTTATTGTACTATGGATGGATGAGACTCAGGACACAGTGTCAGGGACTGGGTAATGAGACACCGGACAGCTACTGTAATGCATTTATGTACAGTGATGCATACTACTCAACCTGACCTGTAGATAACAAGTCTCAATCTCTTAGCACAAGAAATCTGGACAAAGTCAAAAATAATCGTGGGACAAAGGTGAAAAAATAGGGGCAGATTTTAAATATTGCACTTTTAAACTTAGAAAATTGCTAAAATAACAGGATCTGCATTGACATACATAATTCTTTTCTGAAGGATATGAACTCTGAATCTCAAATGTCTGTCATTATTTAGTGACTTCAGTACTCAATGATTTTCCCCCCAAAAAACACAGTTTTATGAGAAACAGACCAAAAATATGAGGTAAAAAAAATCTGGACATTTTGCAAAAATCTGGGCAACTGAAATCTGCGCAATGACTGTGTACCAGACCAGCAAACAACCTGAGGGAAAACTAAAAGGATCTACTAAAAGGGCTGAGATTTGTTTTGTTACTTAAACTGGGAGTGGGACGGTCATGGTAGTGCTGTTGCTGGGCTGCTAACTGGTGCTGGGAACTATAAGCTTGGACTTTTTGTTCCTGCCTGATTGTCTGCAGTTGAGGGGTTATAGACTTGTGTTGGGGCTGCAGCTGCTTTGTTCCCCTAATTGGTCAGAGGTAAGTGGTTAAATGTGTATACTCTACAGCTCAGACAAGAGTAGGGCTTTTCTGTAAAAGATAGTGTGAGCATCTGGTTATTTATTTTTTATTCACTTTACTTTCCTTATTTTATTTATATATTGACCAGCCCCTGATTTTGACTTTAATTTTACCTCTGTCTCTTTTACTCCTTCCTAAAACTCGTGACATTTGGGGAAAAGATTATAAATTATGCTTAAATAACAAATTAGAATTATAAACTTCTGTTATTTCAGAAAATGTATACTAATTCACATTCTCTTATTCTGTCAATGTCTCAGTGCAATAGTAGGAATACTTTATGTTTCTTAGTAGCTTTGGATTTGTCCCTGATTCTGCTCAGATTTGTCCAGGCTCATGGTGGGTTTTTGAGCAGTGCAAAAATAGGGTGTTTCACATTTTAATTGTTTTTCACATATTGCTAGGGTCTGTGTTCCATATTGACCTTTTAAGAGGTTGAGACCTATGTTGCAGAGAGAAGGAGAAGTTAACAGTCCCCTTTCATAGCAAAACAAATCACTTAGATCGGTCAGGGGTTTAAATGCAATTATCACCTCTTCTGACAAATATACATAAGCAGCAACACAGCATTGAAATGCTAAGCCTTAAATGTTGATTATTTATAATAGTTTATATGTTAAGATAACTTAACTGTAGCATAAAATATTTCTGTGACATTTAGAGAAAAATCAAAAAATATTTTTTCTTGTAAATTATCAACACATTTACCATTTCCAAGTCCCCCTCCCCACACACACACAAACGACAGAACTGTAAAAAATAGAGGAAAGTGGCAACCATATCAACTGTGTGCACTGACAATGTTCATAAAAATGTATTTCATGCTTTTTTGTGACATCCTCCCAGAGGGGGGTGCATATCTGGCACATGCAGATCCATGGTAAGAGATTCTCACTGACTTTGAATCAGTCCTTACAGTGTTAGAGTGCATGAGCATTTTTAGTCCACAAAGGAAATGTGGCCATTAATGGTGTGATGGCCTCACTACCCAGTCCAGTAATCAAGGAGCCTCTGTTCTCACAACTGACACTGGTGAGAGACAGCCACTAAAAACAGGAATGGATTTACACAATATTTTTCAGTTGCAGCTCTCTGAATCAAGCACAATTTCCCCCAAGAGCACACAGGGAACATGCTCCAGACTTGGGACAGGAAGCTCTGTCTGTAGACCCCAAACAAGACACACTTTGAAGCACTGTGTCCCAATGCCAAGTAGCTGACACACCCACACCTGGGTATTTGATTTTTACACACATACACTCCTGGGAAAGGCTGACACAGATTTGCTAGCTGCACCCCCTCTACCCAGACTCTAAGGTAACCAGTGCAACCGAAGCAGCAAGGCTTTTCAGAGTTCCCAAGATGTCAATTAAAATAAGCACAAGTACTCTCAATATGTCAAAAGTATTCTCTAAAAGACCAGCCACAATGAAAGGTATAAAAATATTTAGTAATTAATAATAAAATAGAAAACATGAGAATACTAAATATCTAAGTACAATAAACACCAGAGTTTCAATCACAGGAGATATAAAAATAGCACAGCTGACAAGACTTATATAGCTGCAGAAAAACAAAACTAATCTCACTGTAATTCCTGACTGTCTAAAAAATAACTGTTCTGTAGTTAACTTAATTAATACAGCAAGGCAAGATGAGATGCTGAGATGGTTACTTCCACAAGCAAGGCAAGGTGCTTCAAAACTAAACTGAACTAATTGTACTGTTATAACTGTCATAGATCTTTATATCAGGTTCCTAAGAAAACAAAGCAAAACAAAATGCTATGTGAGTTCTATCCTTTCAGTGCTGGTTATAGAATGACATCACATATGACCACCTGACTTCGGTACAATACACACTCAGAGTTTTGCTAAGATCTGTTCAGTATCTGAAAGCTATAGAACAATTTCAAAAGCATCTTCTCTTTCCTTCCAGAATTCTCTGTTTAAATATTATACATTTAATCAGTTATAATAACACTGTTGATACATTTTTTCACAAGCATCTGTACAAATCAGTGTGACAGTCAAATGACACACAATGCTTTACAAAACTCCAGCTAGCTATGTTGGTATATGTTACACATGCACTGCTGTACTCTACCTGGCACAGATGGTAATACCTCACATCATCACATCTGGCAACCATAACTTTCAGCTGAATTTGCTTTAATGTATGTTTGCTATGTACTCTTGCATTAAAATGCAAAGAAATGGAAATCAGAGGTACACACACACACACACACACACACACACACACACACACACACACACACACATACACACACACACACACACACACACACACACACACACACACACACACACACACACACACACACACACACACACACACACACACACACACACACACACACAAACACAGTCAGACATGCATTTAAACACAGTACTGCATCCCTCATACATGCTACATACATTTTTATACACTCAAACACACACAGGTAAATGTGCATGCGTGTGTGTGTGTGTGTGTGTGTGTGTGTGTGTGTGTGTGTGTATGTGTGTGTGTGTGTGTGTGTCTGTGTATTAATGTGTAGACAGACATATACGGTTATACAAAATTTCCATTTTGATTTTTTTAAAAGACATGAAGTACATGCACAGACATATAATTTAGTTCTCTGTTATATGTACACACACGCACACACACACAATGTTTTTCTACACATGTACTTTATGTGTATGTAGATGTATATGTGTGTATATATATATATATATATATATATATATATATATATATATATATATATATATATATATATACATATGCACATATGGTTCCACTTTAAATCATCAAATGTTCAGAACATCGATGTTCTGAACATCGAGACCAGAACATCGATGTTCAGAACATCGAAGGTTTAAAGTGGAAGTGCCAGGTAAGTGAAAATGTAGAATTATGGGTGTGTATGCAGGGCAGCAAGGTGCCGTGTGTGTGTGTGTGTGTGTGTGTGTGTGTGTGTGTGTGTGTGTGTGTGTGTGCGTGTGTGCCATCTGACTGTTGGCATTGCAGGTAGGGCACAGGAAATCTCCCGTTTAGCATTACCGCATATAGCGGTAAATGGAAGATTTCCCTAACCCCACTGTAGTGCGATCTCGAAGTTGGAATATTAAAGTAGGGGGGTGTGTGGGCACCACCCCCCACATGGGGGGTGCAGGGGGACAAAATCCCTCTGCATAACATAGTTTGTGTAATTTATTTGGTGTTTGTGTGGTTCATTTTGAAACTTCAATGTTCTGAACATCGATGTTCTGGTGTCGATGATCAGAATGTCGATGTTCTGAACTTTCGATGTTTCAAAGTGAATATATATATATGTGTGTGTGTGTGTGTGTGTGTGTGTGTGTGTGTGTGTGTGTGTGTGTGTGTGTGTGTGAGTGCATGTGTGTTTGCAATATGGGTACATACAAGTCGTTATTTATAATAAGCTTAACATAGCTGAGTCAAACATTATTAATGTATACATTCTAGTAAATGTTGCTTAATGTTTTACATATTCACTGTCACACATTGGCTATGTGTTGGAAATGCAATCTTTGTCAATGTCTTTACGTCGGTATTTTTTTCTTTTAATTGCTAAGTGCATTTATTACTTGTTATTATCTTTGAAAACTCACAAAATACAGTCAAACAACTAGGAAATAAGGGTCACAAAGTTGATTGTGAAACCACTGAACTTTGTTTTATTAGATTTAGCACTTTTGTCTGGCGTTCGCCACAAGACTTCCTCTGAGGAATGCCAGATGAAATCTATAAATCTAATAAAACAAAGTTCAGTGGTTTCACAATCAGCTTTGTGACCTTTATTTCCTTGTTATTATCTTTGCTAATGTATCCTGAGGTATGGCTGAAAAGCGTCCTGGAGCCAGTACACCTTCCTGGTTAACGAAGTATAAGTAAATATGGAACATAAAAAAGTGTGTGGGTGAACATGACAGAAATAATTAAGGAACGAGTAAAGCACATTTTAATTCTGCATCATTCATGAGAGAGAAAACATTTTCCATTGAAGGCATTGGGAAGTAACAGACAGACTTAATTTGGAGTCCTACTACTTGTCACCTGTAAATATACATCAAGGATCATTTTCTGCAGTGAGAGTTTTCACACCTCAGCATGTCAACATCTGTCAATTCTTTTAGAACTACAAAATATTCCCTTTACAAAAGCCTCAATTTACCTACTTTCTTTTGCTAGAAGTAGCTAATTGCTATTTATAGCATAGAACAAGCTCTGACAGACACATAAATGTGCCTCAGTCAGGGAAACATAGAAGTAGCTCTGTTACAGAAGGTGTGTTAGATGACACTGTTTCACAGTCCTGCCATTCTAACTTAATGGCACGAGAAACCAACACGACTTCCTTATGTCTCGCATGACTCATATAAAGAGAATGTGAAAAGTATTCTGGGAAGAAGGAATGAAAGCAAGAAAGCAAGATCATGTTACCAAGGCAGGCCCCGTTATTCACCATTTTGAGGGAAACACATTAAAACTGTAAAAGAAATACTTGGAGTGATTTTGCGGCATTAAAAGAGCCTGGAAAACAAAGAAACAATGAAAAAAACATGTTTTTTGAGTTTTAAGCTGGAGATTTTTAAAAACTGATGTGCATAAATATTAAAAAGCCTGCAAAGTATCCCAAGTAGCATCCAAACCAAAAGGTAAACATGGCACACAGCCAAATTTCAAGAAAGACTAAGTCAAGCTAGAACCTTCACTGTGCATACCTCAAACCTTTTCTAGTGGACCCTCAAAGAGTATATGCAAATACCTCCATTGTGACATACCATTTTTTCATCTACACGACTTCTGAATACCTATGACTTTTCACTTCTTAACTCTTTATATAGTGAATTTAGACCAATAAAATCAAACCCACTAGCTGTAGACATCACATATTTCTCACCAGTGTGACATAACTAGATTAATTGCCTATACTTTGGAAACACAGAGCTTAAGACCAAGCCTGATGTTCATAAATATTAAGGTACCCAGACAATATTCCAAATACTATCCAAATTAAAGGGTGAAAAGGTCACATAGACAAGTCATTCACTAAAAACTCAAAGAAAGATCCAGCCAAGCTAGAGTTTTCATTTTGTAATATCTTAAACTACCTGTAGTAGAGGCCCACCGGATATATACAAATGACTCTTTAAGGACATACCATATTTTCAGGTACTTAGCTTCTGAATACACATAACGTTTTAGTTTTTAAGGCTTCAATGTTGCATTCAGTTCAATGAGTCCAAACCCTATTAGGTGTAGACGTATTATGTTTTGTCCTTTTTCTGTGCTTGTCAGTTTAAGTGGACCAGTTTATTTACAAGGCTAGAAATGCAGTATATTGATGCCCCCACCCCAAAAAATAAAAGGTTATAGGTACAGTAAGACAACACTGAAGACAAGCCTGATATTTGTAACAATGGCATAAGAGATGCTGAACACATGGTTACACACATTATGCTAACACCATGTTTTTTACACCTAGTTGAAGAACTTAGACCTGTCATGAGTCACATCCCAAGCTATTTTGCACTTTTAAAGAGAGTACATCACATACTTATAATATGGCATTTCCCTTTTCAATTAAATACAAATGCCTTCTTTGTTTAAGTATACACAGTAATAAATTACAAACATAGTATCTACTTTATAATACATTTCAAGAAGTAGTATTATACTAAACCAAGTTATTAACAATGCACCATTCTGAATGGCTCCTTTATTAGGCTAGAAATGTAGCATATGAATGCCCCCCAAAATTAGGGGTGCATTAAGATAGAAGAACAATTCCAAACAAGAAAGTCCAGCACACTGTGACCAAAAAAATCATTTTTTACTTTTATTGACAACATCAAAAACTGAGTGAGACTGGTTTTACCCTCACTTCTTCAGTCAATAAAACAACAAAAAAGTACTATAATCACTTATATACAATAACGTTTGTTATGTGTGGAACCACGTCATCCCCGCTCCATGCAACTATCCCATTTTCTATCTACCAGCAATGCAAAACAACACACTTTTTCAAAAATAACTACAACAAAAAGCAGCATTTAATTCTGGAGCAAATAAAGCACCTACATTAATAATCCACATTGTTTTCCTTTCTGGCTAAAGATTTTACCAATCTGTTTATTTTATTACTTTATCAGTACTATAAAGGTAAACATAGCTGAGGAATTCAATGTTAAGTGTTTGTATAGCACATTTTTTTTCTCTGTGATATCTGATAAAACTGAAATATTTATTAGTATGTGATTTAAACAGTCCGGTATAATTCCAATATAAAAAGCTACACAGCCATTCACCTAATAGCATGTGCGAAAATATGAGATGTTAAATGTTATATTTGTATTATATGATAGAAAAATAATTATTTTCAAAACATAATTGACACTGACTGCAATCTCCACATAGAAAACAGCTATCAACCATATTTCTGGACCAGAATTGGAAAATCCATTAATGTGTGTCAGCAGTTTTATGTTTACCTAATACCTCTCCCAAATTGGGTGTTCTTATATATAAAAAAATATTAATCTCGTAGTAAATTATCAATCAACTTATTAACAGTTAATCAAATCATGCATAGCAGCTGTAGTCATTATATATTCTTTGTAATTATTTCCAAGCCTTCGTAGCGATTACCAATCACTGAAAAGCCTGAAAAATACTTCTTATGAGTCATGCTAAGATTAATGCTACTGCTTTCCTCCTGGTGGGGGAAGGAATAAGGGGCCATTGATTCCTGACTGTCTTTGGGCAGTGAGCACAGCACTTCTCTGACTGGCCTTGATTCAGACCATTGTGCAGCTTCACTCTCTTGCATTGAGCTGCTGCACTTGCTATCTAGGGCGTCTAGCGGAAGGCTACAACAAGCCTACAGGACCATAAAATATTTGGAAGGAAACTGCTGATCACCAAACAGCCTACCACCTGCTTCTCAGGAGTTAGCTTGGGACTGGTACTATTGTTTTGCTTGTGGTCAGAGAATGAAATTGCTTCCTAGTTCAGTGTAGATCCAGTGAGACCAGCAATAGTAGTAACCAGGTAGTAGGCAATAAGGAAATCAACAATATTTGTCATCCTTGGCAACCCTAGCTCTATCTTTTCATTAAGTGGAGATAGATTAGCTACCATCTAAACTAACTTCAGAGTATCACCCTAAATCTGTGATCAATAAATCAGGGTCTTCTATATTAGTATCCCTGCAACCCAGTCCTTGTATTTCACTCTCTGGCAGTATGGCTCACCATTCTGCTCTCACCCCATCTGTGGCCATTCTGATTGCATTATATTGTTCTAAGGCAGTGTAGCAACTGCCTTATGCTTACCAGCTGTTCATTGCTTTAATCAATTGATAGTACAACCTGACAGAGATGTAAATATTTAAGAAACTTGGAGGCAAACCTCTTACATCAGCCCATTGCTGCTACCATCCATCCTTAGCACCATATCAGTCACTCACAACACTTAACTAAGCCTATAATGTATACTGAGGCTATAAAGACAAATTGCCAAAGCCCACAGAACACACTCTAAAAGATTTCAGTCTTCAGCAGACTAGATAACACTTACTCCTTGTCCATTCCCGTGTACTGCAGCTCTGACAGAGACCATTCAAGAGTTACCAGGGAAGCAGGCCTAAGCCCATAAGGCCTGCTAAGCCTACAGACACAGAGTGAAATGGTCTTGGTTGTTAGCAGCTCTATAGTTAGGCATGCAGACTCCGCACTCACCAGACTAGACAAGGATATGGTGACTGTAAACTGCCTGTCTGCTGCCAGGATCCATGATGTCATAAGGGTTCCCAAGGCCCCTTAAACCAGGCAAGTATGACTTCTGCCTAGTGGTAGACCATGTTGTAGTGAAAGACCTGAAAAACTCCACTCAGATGGACTTGCTGATAGACATGATGGAATTTACTATACATGTGTCAGAGGCAGGAGAGACACTGATCTCAAGTAGCATCCTGCCTTCATGAAGAATGATGTCTAGATACCAAGACTAGGTAATTGGTTTATTTATTTATTTATTTATTATTTATTTTATTTAAATTTGTTGACCGGAAGTGTCCGACTGGACGTAGGTCCATTTTCAGCGGAGGCCAGGGGAGAAAAGCTCCACAGTAAAATAAACAGACAGTAGTTACATTGGATTACATAGCGATTAACAATTTAACATAGCAATTACTTACAACATATTTACAGATAAAGAACATAGTACATCAGTAGACAACTAGAATCTTTATCTGTGAAGTACATAACAGATATTAACAAATGTTACAATGAGAAGTTCCTGCTGTATAATAAGTACTGGCTTATGAGCATCTGAGCTTGCTATAATCAAGGTAGTTAGTGGAGTGGAAAGAAAGGTAGTGGTTGGATGGGGTGGATGATATTAGAGTGGGAGTTGCAAGGGCATAGCCAGCATGTTTTTAGGTGCGCTTTTAGTAAAGTTTTGAAGTGGGTGCATGATGGTACGGAGGTAATTGTCGGTGGGAGTGAGTTCCATAATTTGGCTATGGCGCAAGAGAATAGTGCTTCACCAGCAGAGTTATTGGCTTTAGTGATCTGCAAGTGATTTTTGTTGCTGGATCTTAGTGGTCTGGTGGTGTGATAGGGTTGGAGTAGATTCTGGAGGGATGGGACATTTAGTGGATGGTTTACTAGTTTGTGGGCAAGTGAGAGTTGATACCACTGAAGGAGGTGAGGGAGTTCAAGCCAGCCCAGTTCAGCAAGTGAGAGACAGTGGTGACTATGGTAGGATGCCCCTGTGGCGAATTTGGCAATTTTGTTGTAGCAGGTCTCTAGCTTGTTTAGATCACATTGCCTTAGGTTGGTATATATTGGAGAGGCATAAAGTAGGGTGGAGATAAGGTGGGAATTTGCTATTGAAATCTTTGCTGCTTTGGTGAGAAATTGCTTATTTCTGTATAATGCTCCTAGTTTTTTCTGGACTTTTTTATGGTCATGGATATGTGAATGTCAAATTTGAGTTTATTGTCTATTTCCACTCCTAGCAATTTGGTGTGTTCAGTTGGGTATATAGTGGTGTTGTCTTTTGCTGTGATGTTAAAGTGAGAGTTGTTTTGAGTATGTTTGGTGGGTTGGAAGATGAGTAGTTTAGTTTTGTTTGGGTTGAGTATTAATTGGGCATCGGATAACCATGTTTCAACAGAGGAAAAGGCTTCCTGTGTGACTTTTTGCAGTTTGGGTAGGGACTGGGCTGAGCAGATGATGGTCGAGTCATCTGCGTATTGTATGAGTGTGCCATGTTTGGTGGCAGAGGCTAGATTATTGGTGTAAACAGAGAAGAGTAGGGGTCCAAGGATGGATCCTTGGGGAACCCTATGGAGACAGGTAGTTGGGGAGATATGTCATTCTGCCATACAACAGATTGTTGGTGGTCAGACAGGTAACTCTGAAACCAGTTGGTGACTGATTGTGAGAAGAATAGGTTATTGAGGACAGAGATAAGTTGTTTGTGTGGGACCATGTCAAATGCTTTAGATAGGTCTAGGAAAGTAGCAGAGGAGAGATAGCCATTGTTTTTATGCTGAAGGATAGTGTTAGTAAAGGAGAGTAAGGCAGTGGTGGTGCTATGGTTTGGTCGCAAACCATGCTGAGTACTGGAAAGGATGTTGTTAGTAAGGAGGTAGTCTGAGACCTGAGTGTGTATGCATCTCTCTAGTATTTTAGAGAGTGGAGAGAGAATAGCTATGGGGTGGTAATTGGTTAGTTCTGAGGAGGGTCCGCCTTTGTGGAGGGGAATTATATGTGATACTTTCCACAGTGTGGGAACGTAACTTTTACGTTTAACATTTGGATAGGTAGTTTGTATCATTCTAAAGGGATGCAGTATGTTTTGTCCCGGAATGAAATGGTAGGTCAGACATTGTTTCACCAGGGATGGATAATACCTCTCATACCAGGCCTTCTGCATACTTGATAAAGCCTTTGTTGCCCCTATAGATCATTTTAAGGCAGAGTCTCCCTACTGGACATTCCTGCACAGCAAACTCAAATCCAAATTCAGACAACATCATGGTAGTACTTTGTGCTAGTAGTCTAAACAGAAATATGCCAGAACACGAGGCTCTCCAGAAACTAGAACACATTCATATCTGTGTAGCTACTGAAACATGGTTTCAGTGCAATGTCAATACTCCCTCTATACCAAGGTTTAACATCAGTCACTATCACCTTGTGTCAAATTACCCACACCTCTACCTTGGAGCTCCTGGATATCCAAATACAACTATTACATCTCCATAAATGCCACCCAAAGACCATGGAAATTACCTTAATAACATTGAAAAGTTAAATATGAAACCAAATATCTTCTTGATAGGGGACTACAATTACCCAAGCACTGGCTAGCAGACTTACACCATTAAAAATGAATATGCTAAGTGTTTCTTTGACTTTGTTAACATGAATATACTGATGCAATTTGTAAAACTACCCATTAGAGGCTCTAATATCCTTGATCTGGTCCTTACCAACCTAGCCTGTGCCTGTACTCCACCATGCATCTCCAAAAGAGCTGAAGCTCACAAGTACATTAAAACGCTGAACATTAGTACTTTGTATCACTCCAGACCCAGAACAAGGGCTAACTTTAATCCTGCGGGGTGGACACGTTCAGGAGTTCATCACTGCAGGCAGTTACTCTTTTGGATTGCTGTGTGCTGATCTATAGAATGCTGTCTTCATGTTTTTTCGGTCCTCAATCTTGTAATTGCAAACTAGTTTGGACTAGTTTGCAAAGATTTGTTTTCCATTTTCTGATCACAAAGAGATAAGTTTATCTGATTTGCCAGAGGAGCTGAGAGGTCACAGTTTTATTTAAGATAAACAGAACAAAATATGTTTTTAAACTTTGGGAGTTGATTTGTGACTACTGAGGTTGTGTGAGTATTTTTCCCACTCTACCCATGCACCCATGCAGCCTGACCTTGTTGTACTTTTAAACTAAGTGGCTATTGAGTGGCCCACCTATACTATATAAGCGACTTTGGAAACTCCTGCGCGTCTCATGTTATCTGTTCATATTAGTGAGCTCTAGAAGATCAAGCTGGGAAGACTCTCCCCTTGTACTGTTAAAGTATTAGTTACTTTACTGTCTTCTCATCTGCTTACTGCACACTGCAATAACTAGAGTATTAACCCCTTTTATCCATCTTACTTTTAAAATTTGCAGCATCTAGGGCAATACTACTAATCGCTGGAGACCCTACAAGTCACGTGTCAGGAATCACCTTGAGATTATTGCTTCTGTTTTTCTCCTTGTGAGAGAAGGAGTAGAAGGACATTATTTCCTAGCCTTCTTAGAGACTGCCAATCACTGCAAAACCTAAAAAAAAAACTGCTTCATTTAGGAATTTATACAACTGTTTTCCACCTGGTAAGAGAAGGAGGATAGGGACATTGATTCCTGATAGTCTATGACTGGATAATGTATATAGGACTTTCCTGATCAGTGTGGTTGCCGTTTTGGTGGAAACCTCTTCAGCTTAAATTTTGGATAATTGTGCAGCTTAGCTTTCTTCTGTTGATCCCTAAGAGGTTTGTTTACCTGCATTCAGGCATCCACTTGGCTTTAGTTACTGTTTTGCTTCTTGTGATGTGAGGAACAAAAAGCTATTGATTTATCGTTAGTAGTAGCAGTGATGAGCACAGGAAAAGTGAAGAAGAAACAGGTGCCAAATTGGAAGCAATCTCTCTTTGCCCTAAACAGGCAAATATGGGTATTAGTGAAATCCTCCAAATGCTAACTTTGAGTCCAAATTGGCCACATCTACTAAAAACTATTATAAGGTCTTCTTCATGTAAGTCTGCAGTCTAAGGGGAAGCACGCACATCTGCTCAGATTTGATGGTCAAGGACACCACATACACAAATGCCATGGATATAGCCAACCTGAGACAGGTTGAGTGAAAACTTCACCCTTCTGTCCACCCATTAGTAATCCAGGATATCCCCAGCACCTGGCCCCCACCCCTTATCTCTAGTAAACAAGTCATTACTGCCTTCTCTAAGGCTAAAGCCACAGCTTCAATGAGACCTGATAACATCCCAGGCTGCATCCTGCATCAAATCAGGCAGGAACTCACAGCAGCATTAGGCACCCTATTCAATCTAAGCCTGAGTACTGGTTTCATCCCAGCTGAGTGGAGGACAGTCACTGTCATCCCTCTGCACAAAGGTGGAGTGTCCACCGATCCAGGCAATTATAGACCTACTCACCCTAACTAGCCAAATTTGCAAGACCATGGAACGCATTATCATGGACCACATTAATAAGGACATCTGCAACCTCCAAAAGCTTGATCCCACACAGTTTGGTTTTGTTAAGGGGAGATCATGCCTGTTAAATTTGGTAGACTTCCTTGAGTCAGTCACCAAAGCCATGGATGAGGGGAAGATGGTGCACACCACCTACCTTGACCTGGCCATGGCCTTCACTATTCCCCAATCGGGCATAATAGATAAACTATCCCAGCTTGGCGTAAATCCGTATGTGACCAGATGGGTAGTTAACTGGCTCACTGAAAGAACTCACTCAGTCAAAACAGGGGAAGCTACCTCAAGTACTAGACCCATAATGAGAGGCATACTCCAGGGATGGGTCTTGGGGCTCCTGCTGTTTGGGATATACTTCTCTAAGGTGCAAGGCAAAACCAGAGGTCTATGGCTGACCAAGTTTGCACTGTTGCCAGCTCCCCTAGGGATGTAGACATACTACAAGCGGATCTCACCCAGACAAATTACTGGTGCCAGAAACACGGTATCAAACTAAATGCCAAAAAATGCATCATCATCCCCTTTGGAGAGAGTAGCATCTCCACAAATTATCACATTAATAGCAATGTCATAAGCATGCAAGCAGTTGTGATGGACCTGGGCACCCAAGGTAACAGCAATCTAATTTTTGACCACCATGTTGCCTCCATTGTATGGAGTGCTTTTTACATGGCTCACCTCATTAGTAAGAGTTTTTCTACCAGGAACAAGGAAGTCATAACTTACCTGTATTCCTCCCTAATTAGGTCCATCATTGAGTAAAACACCCCTTTCAGCATGTATCTCGCAAAGCACATGCAGTAGCTGGAAACACCACAGAGGTTCCTGACCAGGAGAATCCAGGTCTTCAAATATCTATCCTATACCAATAGGCTAAAAGACCTGTCCCTCTACTCCATCTCATAAAGACTCCTCAGAGGTGATCTATGTCTGGCATACAGCACAATCTCTGACCCCACCTTGATGAAATTGCTGCATATCTGTAAGCCAAACTCCACTCGCATGACCTGCATTCAAGACTTCAACTTGGTCTGCAACATCAATAGGACTTGCTGGCGGGACAGATTTGTCTCCCAGAGATTCCCCCATCTGTTGAATAATCTACCTCCCCATATCAAGAAGAGTACCTCATTATTCCTGTTTAAGAGGAACCTGGATGACTGGATGGGAAATAAAAATACACCCCTGAGATTCCACCTGTGTTCCTGCTGGAGTGGTCAGGTGCATCAGTTATGACTTGTGAGAACATGGGGCTAATTTATTGGCTAGGCTTAACAGGGCCTCTGGGCCAGTAGCCTAGTAGCTTGGTATGATCTGATCCTATGATCCTATGAGTCCATAGCTATCAGTAGCCAGGGATAACCAATAGGTGAGTCATCACTATTCATCATTCTTGGCAAATATAATTCTGTCTTTTCACTAAGTACTGCTAGATTAGCTACCATTTAAACTAATACTGTTTAGCCTAACTTAAGAGTATCTCCCTTCAGAGTCATCTATAGTAGTCTCCCTTCAACCCTGAGTTGCACATCCAGCCCTAGCCCAACACTCTCTGACGATATGCCTCAGCAGTCTGCTTTCTCTCCATCTTTTTCTAGAGGCTCCTTTAGCTGTTTAAAACTTTCATTTAAAGGCTCACTGCTGCTTTTCTGCTGTGAGAAACATTTCTGCAGTTTGTTTCTAAGTAGTGGGGATATTTGTAGCATTTCCATATTCAGGCTTGTATTTGGGCCTAGTGTTTGTGGAGGCTGTGTGTCTGAGCACATATTCAGGGACATCTTGGTTTAGCCAAAGCCATCAGGCATTTCAGTGAGAGAGAATTGTTTAAGGTCATTGGCTGACTGAGGTCACCTGGACTACAGCTTAGACTAAGCACCTCATTGGTTCTTTTGAGCTTTTTTCTTTAAAGTTGTCTCAGGTTTCAACTTTCTGTTACCTAAGAAGTTAAGTTGTGAGTGTTTCTGCCATTTCACACTGAGCTAATCGAAGGAAAGACACTGAGCAAACTGGGAACTATAATATATAACATTAAGTATCCTGTTTTTTGCTTATTTTGTTCTTTATTTCTTTGTTAATTATAGCACTTTGTGTACTGTATATTTTTTAGCTAGTTTCACTGTGTGTGAGGTATTAACTGGAAATTGTCCACTTTTATTAAGCATCTGTTGGGTTGTTTGTTTCTGATAACTTGTTGCAGTTAAAACTCTTTTTCTAGAGGCTCCTTTAGCTGTTTAAAACTTTCATTTAAAGGCTCACTGCTGCTTTTCTGCTGTGAGAAACATTTCTGCAGTTTATTTCTAAGTAGTGGGGATATTTGTAGCATCTGGTTGGGTTTGTTTGTTCTGATTTTTGTTTCCCACCCTAACTCTCTATTGGTATCCTGTTTTTATACCTGGTAGCTTTGCAGTTGCCCGCCCCTAGTGTAAATTTGATCTGGGACCCTCCTCCCAGTCTAGTGTCATTACGTCATTCTACCCAGTACAGGGAGAACATTTGAGAAGGCCAATCAGCTTAGTTTCTGCTACTCCTGTCTCTCCTTCCAATAAAAAAAAATTCTAAGCTTGTTTCCTGCCTTTCCTGTGGGTAGTCTAGCCTGGGTATAGATTTGCTGTGTCCAGGACTATTTGTAGGCTTCTAGGCCCCCAAGCCTTTCTGTGTTGGAGGGAAGCCTTCTAGCTTAATTTTGTTTCTTAGAACTAGCCAGTTTTTTGTTTCAGCACTTGTTCAGAACTTATTGTAAGCACTAAATAAGCTACAAATTACTACAGCACTCAACTTTCCTCACTGTCTAGAGGAAAACTGTTTCTGGTACTTAACAAATAAGCACCTATTCAGGCATGTCTAATGGTCAGCTCCCAGTGTTTCCTCCTGTCTACCTGATGAATCTGGGCATCTTGGGGCAATGCAGTAATTGCCTCATGTACACAGACAACCCTCTCCTCCTACCACCCAACACTATAACCTGTGAGAGATGCACTTATATAGCCAAACTGGAAGCAAAGCTCTCTTTACCCAAGACTGGACTAGACAGTCAAGAGGAGAAGGTAAACACTTGCACCACACCACACTCAGCACATAGTCCCTCAAAACCTACACCACCAAAACACACACATAGAAACACAAAACACACACCTACATTTGCAGAGGCTCTCAGTAAAAACGTGCCCAAGCAAAAGGGACCTCCAAAGCAGAAACACAAGCAACCTCCACTCCCCAACACAACCCAAATGACACATAGCCCACAAACTCAGGGTGCCACTCAACCACAGCCCATAAGGCATAACAACATACCCAACACTCTAGTCATAGGTGACTCTATAGTCAGGCACACTGATGTTCCACTCACCAGGCTAAACAAGGAGAAAGTTACTGTCAGCTGCCTGTGGGGTGCCAGGATCTGCCACATAATGCATGCACTCAGGTCACTCCACAACAAGTACAAATATGACTCTGTCATTGTCCATGTTGGTGTGAATGACCTGAGACTTACCTCCTTGGATTACATGAAAAGGGACATGGAGGAGTTGTCCGATCTTGTAGCCCAGGCAGGTATGACCCTAGCCCTGAGTAGCAACCTGCCATCACCCAGAATGATACCACAGTACAAGGACAAAATGATTGACTTCAACAACTGGCTAAGCTTCTGGTGTCATTCTAAGGGGATCCAGTATCTGTCTGCCTGGGATGACATGATCGACAAGCCATGATGCTTTGTCAGAGATGGCCTGCACCTGTCGTCCCTGGGATTCCAGATACTGGCTAAGGCTCTAGCCGCCCCTATAGTGCCTTTTTTAGGCAAGGTTCAAATGACAAATTCACCACCCTAACAGGTACAGGCAAGAAGAATTTGAGGGTATTGCTACTCAATCCTAGAAGTCTAAACCTCAAAATCCACTCTCGAGGCACTCCTTAAAATGGAGAACATCGACATCTGTGCAGTGACAGAGACCTGGTTCAAGGCTCCAGAGAGTACCCCTGCATTACCAGGCTATAATTCATACCACACCTTTCGGCCACCTAACCTGGACTGAAACACTAAAGGCGGAGGCGTGTCCATTCTCATTAAGGATATCCACACCTCCAGGCTAGTTGCTCAGCATAATGCATCCGAAATGATCCAAGTGCAACTAACTCTGGGCAAGACCGCAATCCAAATTATAGCTTGCTACAGATCCTCCACCATGCCCCAGGATTCCCACTCCTCATTTCTTAATACACTGGAAAATATTAGAGTACAACCTAACACCCTAATAATGGGCAATTTCAACTACCCTACCATTAACTGGGAAAACTACTCATGTACCAACGCTTGTGCTCAACATTTTCTGGAATTCATAAATTCCAATGCCATGGATCAACTTATCCACACCCCCACCAGGGGCAGCAATATCCTAGACCTGGTTATTACCAACATGGGCAACCGGTGCTCCACACCAGAGGTCAATTCCTCGTTGGTCAGATCCGACCAGAAGCTAATCACCCTAGACATCCACATCCCTCCCCCACCCCCCAATAGAGAAACCACAGTAAAAAATTTCTCCAAAGCCAACTTCACGCTTCTTAAGACAGAAGTGGCAAACTTCACGACACCCATGCTGACGGACAATAGAGGTATGACTGCTGAATCCAACACAAATGCACTTTATAAGCACTTACACGAGTGCATTCATCGTGCAATCCCTAACAGAACCAAGATGCTATCCTCCAAAAAAAGGAAGTCAATCTGGTGGTCCCCTGCCATAAACAAACTCTACAACAGAAGAAAGAAACTGTTGCAAAAAAGAGTAAAATCCCATGATTGGAGAAACTCCCTGGTCAGCCTCAGTAAGAAGCTGAGATCCCTCATAAAATCCTCCAAAGCTAGTTATGAAAACAAAATCGCCACTGACTCTAAAGACAACCACAAAACATTCTATAGCTATGTCAAGAATCTCAATGGCAACACTGAGATCTGCTCTGAGTTACAGCACAATGGCAATAAATATACAGAACCAACTGATATTGCCAACATCCTGGCAGATAGGTTCAGTGCTAACATTACCCCTCTATCATCCCCTAAAGGGCCCATCTCTATACCAGAAGAATGCAAAGTTCCTGTAATCACGGCTGCACAGGTAAAAAACACACTATCCAAAGCCAAGGACACAGCATCCATGGGACCTGACGACATCCCAGGCTGTGTTCTACATGAACTACAAAATGAACTGGCACCACACCTAAGTACCATGTTCAATCAAAGCCTCACCTCAGGCTATGTGCCCACTGAATGGCGCACAGCAACAGTTATCCCACTCCACAAAGGGGGAGCCACTACAAACCCTGGAAACTACCGCCCCATTAGCCTAATGAGCCTGGTCTGCAAGGCTATGGAGCGTATCATCATGTAACTTATAAACAATGACATTGGTAATCTCCAAACTCAGGACCCCACTCAGTTCGGGTTTGTAAAAGGCAGATCATGTCTCCTAAACCTGATAGACTTCTTTGAAGCAGTCACCAAAGCTGTAGATGAGGGTAAGGTGGTTCACACAGCCTATCTAGATCTCACCAAGGCTTTTGACACCATCCCCCACTCTGGGATTATAGATAAACTCACTAAACTAGGTATAAATCCCTATGTCACAAGATGAGTTGCCAACTGGCTCACTGACAGAACCCACACTGTGAAAGTAGCAGACTCAAAATCCAACTTCAGACCACTGACAAGTGGAGTACCACAGGGTTCAGTCCTGGGTCCTCTCCTGTTTGGTATCTACTTCTCCGAAGTACAGGCCAAAACAGAAGGTCTTTGGCTAACGAAGTTCGCAGATGACTGCAAACTAGGAGCCATAATCAAAACTCCTAACGATGTGGACATCCTACAAAAGGGACTCACTGAGACAGATGCCTGGTGTCAAAGCCATGGCCTGAAGCTCAATGCCAAAAAGTGCATTGTCATCCTCTTTGGTAAAAACTCTGTACTCATGAACTACTACATAGGTGGTAGTCTACTTAACACCGAAAGTGTGATAAGAGACCTTGGGACACAGGTGGACAATAGTCTCTCCTTTGATAATCACATCGCCACAGTAGTCAGGAAATCCTTCTATGTGGCACACCTCATCACAAAAGGTTTCTCATCCAGGAAAAAAGAGGTCATTGTTCCTCTCTACTCGTCACTCATTAGACCCATTATAGAGTGCAATGCCCCTTTTGGTATGTACCTCACAAGACATCTACAACAACTGGAAAGGCCACAGAAATACCTCACAAAGAGGATTACTGGCCTCAAAGAGATGCCTTATGCAGACCGTCTCAAAAAACTGCAGCTTTACTCTGTTGCATATCGCCTACTCAGAGGCGATCTCTGCCTAACACACAAAGCTATGTCAAACCCAGAGCTTTCAGACATGCTCCACTTAAAGAAATCCCAATCCCTAAGAGCTACACGCTCTAGGGATCTAAACCTCATTACCACAATAAACAGAATAAGCTGGAGGGATAGATTCCTGTCCCAGAGACTTCTCATACTCTGGAACAAACTACCCGTCTATATCAAACAAAGCTCCTCATTAGCACTCTTCAAGAAAAATCTTGATGATTGGATGGGAGATAGGAAATTCACTCCGGGGATCACTTCTGTGGCTCTGCTTGACAGTGGCACAGGAAAATAATTTTCTTGGATGGCGAAAGCCAGGGTACATTTGGCTAGGCTTATATATGCCCAAGGGCCAATAGCCTAGTACCTACCTATGAACCTACGAACCTATCTATAGCCAGTCTGATTGCATTAGGTGCTCTAAGGCAGAGTGACAACTTCCTTATTCTCATCAAGTATTCACTGCTTGTATAAATTGATAGTACAACCTGTGCGAAAAGTAAATATCTAAGAAACTGTATCTTTTAATGGTCTAATACACATAATTTAAGGACACCTAATATTAATATAAAGATCTTTGACACTGGTATTAATTTTCTCCAACATTAAAAAAGTGTAGCTTGGTCATGCAGTTGGAAGAAAAGAAGGTAGATTTGGAGGAACTAAAAGGAAATAGAAAGTACGGAAAGGTGGTGGAGGGAGATGAGATGGAAAAGTAGGAATTTAGGAATTTTGGAGAAAAAAGAGGAGAAGCTATGCAGAACTGGAGGTGAGATAGTACAGTTTTGTAAACAGGTTGTGATTTGTTCTTAAGGTGCCTCTAAGATCTGAAGGCTCCACATTATCCTGGTACAGCCAGTAGACATTCAGGTGATGTTTTAATTTGGGCTTGAAGCATCCTAATTTGTCCGTTTGCTTTAGTGTAAGTGGTAATTTGTACCGAAGCATGATGACATAACTGACAATGAAGGCATTTTCTGCAGCATTGTTTGACTATGTGGTGGCCAGAAGTTTTTTACCAGGGTACAACTCTCTGCTTGGTGAATGCTGCTGAAGGTTTTTTTTAGGGAGGGGCAATTTTCAGAGTTGTAGATAAAATTATGGGCTGTATCCAGATGGATGTAGATTAGTTGCTGTGATAGTTCTAACTGTTTTAGTTATTTTGAGGTGGGACAGTAGTAAATCCAATATAAAATGTTTGCAGCAGACTTTGCTACTTTGTTGTAGGATGCCTCTAATTTTTTTATAGGTTCATAGGTAAATACTAGGCTAGCTGCTCTTGTGGGCCATTTTAAGCTTAGCTAATTTCTCTTTTTGTGCTCAAACTAACCTATTGCATTTAGTTAGAGATGGGATTTACCCATCCCATGGTCAATAATTGTATATTTCCCCTAATGAGAATAACTGGAATCATACCGTAGACAATTTGAGGGGACCCGTGAATGGGATAAGGCACTTAGGAGGTGCCTTTATCCATTAGTAGTACAGGGGGCAGTCCTGGGATAAATTTTTGGTTTCCTATCCATAGATCCAAGTTGTGCTTGAATATGGACAGGGATGAACTTTGTTTTATGAGGATGGAAGTCTGTTCCAGGGCTGCGGTATCCTCTGCCAGATATATGTTCCAGATCAGCGGTATCCTCTGCTAGATATACATGTCTCTCCAAACCATTTTGTTGATGTTGCAGAAGAGATTTAGATCCCTTGAATGAGTATTTCTGATTCCATTTGTCTTGCTGATGTTCAGTATTTGAATGGAGGATACCTTATATGCCAAACATAGTTCACCCCTTAGCAGTCTGTATGATATCAAGTATGGTGACTGGACTTTGAGTCGGTCCATGTAGAACATGTTGTTTAGGCCTTGTATCCTTTTAGTAAGGTATCTCTCTGGGAATTCCAGTTGTTGAATGTGACTGGACAGAATTGATACATGCCAAAGAGGAATTATATTCAAT
This sequence comes from Protopterus annectens, assembly GCF_019279795.1. Lineage (NCBI taxonomy): Eukaryota > Metazoa > Chordata > Ceratodontiformes > Protopteridae > Protopterus > Protopterus annectens. The sequence continues at coordinate 1,070,775,662 of NC_056747.1, read as the reverse complement.
GACTGGCCTAATGAGGGCTGAGTAAAGGGGGCAATTACACCTCTAGATCTATATAAAATCTCTTTGTTTAAAAGCTGTGCAATATAGAAGGAGTTTTTTACAATAATGGACACATGATGGTCAAAAGATAGGTTAGTGTCCACATAAGTCTCAAATCCTGAACAACTGGGTCAACTCTTAGAGATGTATTGTTAATGTCGTAGTTCCCTGGGATAGGTAACTTCCCAAAGGATACAGTAATGCATTTTTTGACATTTAGTTTCAGTCCGTGATTTTGGCACCAGTTATTCATTTGAGACAAACCTTCCTGCAGGATGGCTAAGTCATTGCTGATTCAATGACTTCTCCTAGCTTGCAGTCATCTGCAAACTTAGTCAGCCAGAGCCCTATGGTATAGGCTTTTAGTATGGGAATGTAGATGTCATACAGGAGAGGTTCCAGCACAAAAACCTGGGGGAATCCACCACTGACTGGTTTCTTTGTAGAGGTAAGGTGCCCTATTTACATTTCCTACATCCTATCTGTGAGCCATTTGGAAATCCTGGATGTGACATAGGGGTTTATTCCCCATTTATTTAGCTTTTTTTTTTTCACTATGCCTGAGTGGGGAATTGCATCAAAAGCTTTGAGGTATGTGGTTTGTACAGTTTTGCTTCTATCCATTGCTTTAGTGTACTTTTCAAAAAAGTCCACCAGGATGATTAAGCATGACCTGCCCTTGACAAATCCAAACTGAGAGGGGTCCAGTGTTTTTAGGTTCTCTATGTTCTGATTGATTACTTCCATCATATGTTTTTCCATGGCTTCACACATGAGGCTAATCAGACTTATAGGTCTATAATTGCCTGATTCTGTGGAGGGTCCTCCCTTATGCAGGGGTAAGACTGTAGCTGTTCTCCATTTGCTTGGCACCAAACCTGTATGGAGGCTGACATTGAACAGTGTTGTTAGGGATGTAGCTAAATCATGCTTCATGCTATTTAAGATGCCTCCAGGGAGATTGTCAGGACTCATTGATGCAATATTTTAAGCTTTTGATAGCAATTTTAGGATATGGTCTTGTGTGATAGCTGGAAGTGAATGAGTTTTAGGTATATTTTGAAGGAAAGACAGAAGAGAAAGAAGAGTAAAGTCAGAGCTAAATGTATTAGCCAGTAGGTTCACCAAATCTTCTTCAGTGTGGGTGACATCATTCACAATTAGCTCAGTGCATTGCTGCATTGTGCTTTTGAGATTACAAACAGGGGTCTAGGGAAGTAAATAGTGTGGGAAGAAATAGCCAGGGAATTGTTATGGCTAGGCTTGTATAGGCCCTAGGGCCGATAGACTAGTACCGACCTATGAACTTATGCCTTGTTTTGTCTTTGGCTTGGGTAGCTATTTTAGCATCAGACTAGACTATGGTGAATTTTATTAAGCTCCTGAGTTGTTTATTTCAGTGAAAAAGGCTCTAACATTCTACAAATTCTTCTTCTTATTTTTGTTCAAAATTCATTTTGTTTTATTTATTTATATTTGCTTATCACACTGGTGCACTGATCAGTACTGACCAATTCCAGGCTCAACTTGGGTGAAATACAAAAGCTTGTTGATATTATGGGTCCACCATGTGAGTTAGTTTCTGAGATTTGCCCTGTACTTGTTCCTATGGGGTACAACAACATCTATGCAGCTGTTTACATGCTGGTATAGTGTGGTGGTGCACATTTCTGTGTATTCAATGGTGTTAACTGGGTTTGGTGGGGATTTGATGCTTGCCAATGTATCACTTAGCAGTAAGTAGTTTGTCTTAAAGAAATTTTTCAAGGTACCTTGAGTGGACGGAACCTCTGGTTTCAATTTTATTTTGAATGAGACTGCTTTTTGGTCAGAACTAACAAGTGATGAAGATACTCAAGGGACTGTTCAAGCTGCTCCCATATTGGTAAGGACAAATCCAAGATGTTACCTCCCCCCCAGTGGGTACTCTGAGTAATTGTTCCAGGGCATTTTTATTTACAAAGTCCAGGAATCTCTGTATTTGTGCACTAGTGGTGGTATAGGTTTCCCAAGCTATAAGATGGATAGTTTAGATCACCTAGGAAATGGTATTGAGTGTAATACTAAATGATTCTAGTTCCTGTAGATAAGAGTAGTGGTTTTCTTGTGTCACAGAGTGAAATCTATAGGTAATAAATGATATGGGACCTTTCTGATGGCTATTTGGACATGAAGACGTTCTAGTGCAGCATGCTGATTTACCAGCCTTGATGTGAGTTTCTTCTGGATGTAGACTGTAACACCTCCACCTTTTTCCCCTTCTGTGCAGTAACTGGTTTAAATGTGCAGAAAGCATTATAGCCCTGTACAGCCATAATAGTCTCTGCCATTTTAAACCATGTCTCAGTTCCTACACAGACGTCAATGTCATCCAGGCTGAGAAGGGCTTGCAGGGAGTGGAGTTTCTTGTCTAGGCTACTATCAGTGATCAGTAACACCTTCATATTTCCCTTTTCTTGTTTCTTTATGTTGGCAGGTTTATGAGGTTGCCATTGCCTAAAAAAGGCACTGTGGGGTTGGACAATGCCTATCAATAATCAAAACCCTAGATGGGACAGATGCAGGCCATTCCCAGCAAAGCAGCATGCTGAATGATACCAAAAACTAAGCCAATTATTGAAATCAATTATCTTTTGCTCATAACACGGCATCATCCTTGGAGAAGGTAGAATGCTGCTGAATGCTAGGCTAGTACCTGCATTAGATACATAGAGACTCTCTCTTCATATAGCCCAGGAAGGTACACCTCAAGTCATTGTCACCAGCACAAACTATGGCAGAGTCATACCGGTACTTGTTGTTTAAGAACTTGAGTGCATGAGAGATCTGCCAGGCACCAGACAAACAGCTAACTGTTACTCTTTCCTTGCTCAGCCTGGTAAAAAGCACATCTGTATGTCTTACAATGGAGTCACCTATAACAAGAATGTTTGGTTGGGTTGATGCCTACCTTATGGCGACAGCATCTGTGACTTTAGGATTCCTTGGGCTATGTGAGGAAGTAGGCTTAACTTGCTGAGTGTACTTTTATACGTCTGTTGTGATTTGGAGGTCTTTGAGATTTAGGCAAGTTAATCTTTAGAGCCTCAGTATATGATAGATTCTATGTATTGTGATGGATTTGTAGCAATCTATTGAATGTGGCTGTCCTTCAGTGTGTTGTACTGCTGACAGTTTTGGTTTCTGAGTTTAATGTCTGTGTGATTTTTGCCTCCAAGGATATTGCATGTCTACAACTCTCACACACTGTGTCATGCCGTTTGAGTAATAGATGATTGTCAAACAACATGAGACAATTCTTATATTGTCTCAAGATACCCATCTCCTTCAGGATGGTTGGAGAAGTTGTGGGGAAGTGCTGGTCCATGATACTGACAGGAATGACTCTGGGTTGTAATATATGGTTTGCAAGCTTTGCAAATTTATCTGATGCATATAGGAGTATGGGAAGAAGGTAAATTGAATGAGAGCGGGTTAAAATTGTGTGAGAGCTGATTATGGTACATATGTTTCATATGAAAGCAGGTTTTAATCGCAAAAAAATATATTTCTGTATGAGAGTGATTTTTAATGAATATGAATGGGTAATATTACCATTGTATTGAAATTATGATGGGTGTGAGTGTTAGGGTATTAAAAAAGCTGGAGTTAGGAACTCCAACCAGACATACGTTTAGTAAATATGGACGAGACAGCTGTAATTATTTGGAAATGTGGTCTAAGCTCACTAAAAATAATAGTGCACTGCAGTTCTCTGAGGGTGGAATGTTTGATAAGGCTATTTACAAAATATTAAAAAGAAGCTTAAACAAGAAGGCAACAAATTACCTGCCTCTTGTTCGTTAGCATTTAATGACTAGCAAGATGAATTTAAAAATAAGGAAAAAGAATCTGTAGTTAGAAGTCTAATTATAATTTTGATAGATTGAAAATGCAGTTGCTGGCAGCAAATAGAACAGTAAATACATTACAGAAATGTCCAGTAGATATATCTTGAGGTACCTGGGGACTTTATACCCTTTAAAACAATTAGAAAAATTGAAAAATCAAATGGATTCTTCTTCTGAGCACTTATCCCTGATTCCTTCAGCTCCCCCTCCTCTTATTCTGCTTTCTGTGAAGCAGATAGCTCTCCCTTTCCGGATGATAGGTAGGGGAGTGATTTGAAGAGAGTCCCTCTACTATTTCCCCTTATACATCCCAAGTCACTTTAAGTATGTCTGCCCATCCTAAAGGATCAGTTTACAACACTAGATTTCAGCAGCAGCAACACGCTGCTTCGCATTCTGCTCAAATATTAATCAGAGTATCAGTAAGAGAAAACAGTTGTATGTAAAACACAAGCACGCATGTGGGAGAAAACATATAGATGAGTTAAAATGATTTGGGAACAGGAGCATTACTTCTAATGCAAGTACTTTAAAGGAAATTAAAAAGTTAATTACACAATTTCCAGTAATCATTGATGGAGAACAATGCAGGATGAACCACCTCCCAAGAAAAGTTCCGAGGATGCATCGACTTCTGATTCATCCTCTAATGATGATACCTCCATCACCAATACACCATCTGATACTCAGAGTCATCCTTTGAGGGAGGTACCTAACCCTGCAGCATGCTGGGATGGTGATGCCAAACCTACCATAAGAGTAGTATATAACTGTGGACTGTAGCTGATTTTCAAACTATTGTAGATTCTCTCCATCCCATCCAAGTACATTCAGCTAAATATGCTAAAATTTGGAAGGAAATGTAGAGTTACAAAACCCTGCTGTTGAAGACATGTGAACAGTTTCACAAGTTTCCACTCCTCCAAATATTTTTAGAAAAATATGGAAAAATCATTTATAGTTGATAATATTCTAGAACATACAGAAAAGGATTCCTAGCAACAAGGGACAAATTACTGAAAACAATCACAACAGTGTGCCCCCCAACAGCTAACTGGGCACAAATTAAAGCATTTGTACAGACTGACTCTATTGCTGCATGTCTATAACACATGATAAATGCATTATAGCTTTTTCTGAGCATTAAGAATTTAGAGAATGAGTGGCAGCCAGTATATGCTGTCAGCAACATTTGTAGAAGGCTTATTGCCACCTATACAGGAACAGATTAGGAACGTTTGTCTACGTTGGACTAGTTTAGGTATTCGTGAAATTGTGAATCAGGCACAACAACAGGCAGACAACATAGTCAGGAAGGAAAAAGAGCAGTTAGTTCATTTTTGACATGGATAAGGGGTCGGGGATGAGAAATCCACAAGATGGAGGCAGATGTAGATTCTTTCTGTAACAAGCCCCAGGACAATATCTGCAAAATGTTTACCCCTACTTCACATCAGACCCAGTATCACTGCTCACATATTGCCTTAATTGAGGCCAGAGTAGACATTGACTTAATGAGTGTCCTTTAGTTCAACAAACATAGCCATCTTTGTAAGCCCACCACTCAGCCTAATGCCTAAGCCACACAACAAGCAGAAAGACAGCCTCCTACTTGGAGTACTGCTTGGCAGGCACCAATGTGGCAGCAAGATCATTAGGACAGGCATGAATAGGAGATACAGCTATTTCCTTTAGCACCAGTGGGCCAAGAAGGTCACATTTTTTAATATTACAGTGTGTAATTCTGCTCTTCCTTTTCTTGTTCTTACAGGAGCAACTTGATCCATGATCATTTTATCAAATGCCGAAAACCTCACGCTGTCCACAAAATCAGTTCAAGGTGTGGGGTTCTCTGGAATTCCTTTGAATCATCCATAGACAAAACATATTCCTATTCAAGTAGATCCATTAAAAGAACAACATGCTTTTATTGTAGGAAATACTGCCCTTTAAAATCTTTTAGCTATGGATTTATTATAAATTATGAGGTACTGTATTCTGCACTCTGGATGGAGTTTTCTTAGATATTCCAAATGAACCTTCCTCTCTGGGTCTACATTCAGCTATTTCTGCAGATGAAGACATGCTCTTTGGAGTACTTATATTGGAACAGACCTCTACTACAGACAATCTAGAGGGACTTTAAATGGTTCCTCCACAGCAGCGGACTACCCATGATAATAAGGTAGGGATCATAAAAGGTGTGGAACCAGGTAGAATTATGTTGAAACCTTATGAACAGCTAACAATGATAGTTCATCATCCCTTATCAACAGAAGCAGAAAAAGGAATTGAACCTTTCATTTCTGCAGTATCCCCGCAAGGAGTAATAGTCCTGACAGAAGCCCATGTAAGACATCTATTTTGCCAGTTAAAAACTGAGGAAGGAAACCTATAGGTTACTACAAGATTTAAGAGCAGTTAACTCAGTAGTAGTAGTGCTGGCTTTTCCTGTAGTACATAGCCCTGCTACAATACTAAGTTCTAGCCTGCTGACGCTACCACCTTTTCAATGATAGATATTTCCTTTTGTTTTCTTCTCTATTCTTGTTCACCCAGACAGTCAGTATTTGTTTGACTTTACATATAAAGGACAACAATATACATGGACAAGGCTACCTCAAGGCTATGTAGAATCATTTACTTTTTATCATGAGAAATGAAAAAAACAATTAGATAAAATGTAGTTTCCCTGTGGGCCCACCTTAATAGAGTATGTAGATGATGTGTCTTTACCTTATAAATCTTACTCTAACTGCAGGCAAGACACATTTTTTTTATTTTAACCAAATTAGCAGAACCAAGATTTAAGGTTGATAAGGCAAAGTTGCAGTTGTGGAAAGCACAAGTTCAATATTATTAATAAGACATCTCATATAAGAAGGGTCCCGGACAAATTTACCTACATGCATTGCTCCTGTTTTAAAGCAAGTGCAGACTTTACTGAGACTGACAGATTACTACTGGCAATGAATTTCCCATTATCTGCAAGCCATAAAACCATTGTTAAAATTGCTAAAGAAAGACATCCCTGAGACATTACTTTCACAGTAACATCATGAACACGTTTTTGTTATGTTTAAGACTTTATTGTCTAACCTGCGCTTGGGTTACTTGATTATTCAAAGAAGTTTTTTCTGTTTTATTCTGTTGTGAAAGGAATAAAGTAGCAGTAGGATTATTGACACAACACAGAAATTATGGTTTCAGCCAGTTGCTTATTTTAGTACAAATCTTGATCCTGTAGCAACTGCCTTCGAGTGCTGGCCACAATGGCAAGCATAGTAGAAATGGTGTCCACCTTAACTCTCAAGGACAAGATTTTTGTGGCAGTTCTGTATTCTGTAGAACTGTTATTACCATGAACCAAAACAGAATATTTATCTGCTACACAGTTGACTGAACATTAATTGACTGTCCTTAATAACCCTTCTTTGCATGTCATTAGATGTCCACCTCTTAATTGTTTGTTTGTTTGTGTCTTTCGTCTTTTCCTGGTTAGGGGTCGCCACAGCGGAACTCCGGTCCGCTAATGATTAGCAGTTGATTTTTATGTACGGGCTTGCCAGGCCTGATGCACAACCTTCAACGAAGGTATGCCCATTCACGCATGTCTCCACACAGAAGACGCTCTAGCTGAGAATCGAACCGGACAGTGTCTTACTGTGAGGCGAAAATGCTACCACAGCACCACCACCACGGGTAAGCAGATGAAGAAGAACCACATGATTGTGTTTTTGTAATTAACCATGTGTTTCCTCCTAGATCAGATTTAAAAGTTGCTCCATTACCAAGTTCTGAGTTACATATATTTGTCGATGGATTCTGTGTTAGTAGCAGCATTTTCCGTGTGTACAAAGAATTAAGTACTGTTAACCAGACAATAAAAGAAAATATGTCTGCTTAAGTACTCAAACTTGTAGCCATTACTGAAGCATAAAAATTAGTAAAATACAAAACAGTAACAATGTTCACAGACTCACAGTAAGTTTATGGGGTAGTTCATGATTTTGGGACACTTTGGAGAGAAACACAGTGCCTGACATCAGCGGGTAATCTTATTAAAAATTCTGTTTCTGTTAATGAACTGCTGAATGCACTTTTATTGCCCAAGGAAATAACTGTGGTCAAGTGTGCTGCACATAAAACTGATGATTTCAAAAGGCAATACTTTTGCAGACATAGTAGCCAGACAAGCTGCACTGTCTTACTCTGCTCAGGATTTATTTTTGTAGCAACTGCAGAAATGCAGCTCTACCTTTACAGGATTTTTTTCTTTTCCAAACCAACCTGATAACTCCAAAAAAGTAAAGTAGATCCATGATGGCTGTAGCTGCTGTCTGGACTCACTATGGCCCCACCCAGATGGGAGGCTAGTAACACTGCATTTTTCTAACTCAGTTGGTTTGGGCTTATCATTTTCTCTCTCACTTGGGGAAACATGCATTAATAAGACAAATTTTGATGACTGGTATGCCCCTTATATTTCTGAAGTCATTCAGCATTTTGTAATTAATTGTACTTTGTGTTTTGAGTATAATGTATCAAAAAGTATTCTTGTCCATAGAAAGTCTTGGAAAAAGACATGGGGACCTTTTTGTTGTGGCAGTGGAATTTCATTGAACTTCCACAGTCTCAGAAATTCAAATATGTTTTGGTAATTGTAGATATGTTTTCTGGATGGGTTGAAGCTTACTTTCTGCTAGGAATGATCTAACTACAGTCACCAATAAACTTTTTCAAGAGTTAATACCTATATTTGCTATTTCATGTTGTATTCAAATAGAAGGAGAACTTACTTTACAAACCAGGTGATACACCAAGTATGCACATTTTTAAAGGTAAACATGCAATATCATTGCTTGCACAGGCCCCAAGCTTCAGAAATTGTTGAAAGAATGTATCAGACTTTAAAGACTAGAACTGCTAAATTGTGTAATGAAGCTGGTTGTAAATGGCTGGAGGCACTGCCTCTAGTATTATTTAGTGCACATAGTACAATTTGTAGACCTGGAAAGTATGGGCGACCGATCTTTTGTTTATTTGCATCTTCATTTGTTCACATACCTGACCAGCTGACAGAAAAAAAAAAAGTGGATGCCTGTCAGTAGCATACCTTGTTGTCTGATGCACATCAGAATGTTGTAGCTATCTGGCATAGAAGTGAAATGCCCCTCATTCAGATCATTGAGTTATAGTTTTATCCATACCTAAGGGTAATTTAACAAGGGCTGTTTTCCTTGGAAACATTAGCAAAGCATAATTTACCATTTACATAACCTGTTCTGCCAAATGAAATCCATCCTTGCATCCGTCCATCCATCCATCCATCCATCCATCCATCCATCCATCCATCCATCCATCCATCCACCCATCCATCCATCAACCCCTTTTTTCCTATTGTTACATATGGTGTCAGTGTGTTACATCAACAGTAGTCACAGATTATATTTATTTGTGTAGAAACTGCTATCTCCATTAGGAAACTAGATTAATTCCCCCTGACAAAAAATGATTATAATTAATTGAAAACGCATTTTTGTGGATTATGTTTTTATGAACTGGTGTGTTTTGATCCTCTGTTGGGTACCCATTTCTCTTGATCCTTCCTAATGATTTAATTCCCTGGATAGCCATTTGTTTCTAGGAGAGATGACTGTTGTAGAGCACAACCCTTCTACCACTGACCGACTCAAATTCACCTTAACATCAAACATCAAATGGTTAGGTGAAGCAGCTAGATGTCTACAGCAAGAGTTATAACAGGAGGTATAATACAAGGTTCTATTCATGGACACCTACTTGTTTTCATCTTGTAAACCAATAGTTTATAGTCATGGGATATATGTCAGATAGATGTGCTAATGACACTTTCATTTTTGAAATCACCCTAGACATCCACATCCCGCCCGCACCCCCCATTAGGGAAACCAACGTAAAATATTTCTCCAAAGCCAACTGCACACTTCTTAAGACAGAAGTGGCAAACTTCACGACACCAATGCAGACGGACAATAGAGGTACGACTGCTGAATCCTACACAAATGCACTTTATAAGCACTTACATGAGTGCATGGATCGTGCAATCCCTAACAGAACCAAGATGCTATTCTCCAAAAAAAGGAAGTCAATCTGGTGGTCCCCTGCTATAAACAAACTCTACAACAGATGAAAGAAACTGTTGCAAAAAAGAGTAAAATCCCATGATTGGAGGAACTCCCTGGTCAGCCTCAGTAAGAAGCTGAGATCCCTCATAAAATCCTCCAAAGCTAGTTACGAAAACAAAATTGCCACTGATTTTAAAGACAACCACACAGCATTCTATAGCTATGTCAAGAATCTCAACGGCAATACTCAGATCTGCTCTGAATTACAGCACAATGGCACTAAATATACAGAACCAACTGATATTGGCAACATCCTGGCAGATAGGTTCAGTGCTAACTTTATCCCCCTCTCACCCCTAAAGGGCCCATCTCTATACCGGAAGAATGCAAAGTTCCTGTAATCATGGCTGCACAGGTAAAAAACACACTCTCCAAAGCCAAGAACACAGCATCCATGGGACCTGACAACATCCCAGGCTGCATTCTATATGAACTACAGAACAATCTGGCACCCCACCTAAGTACCATGTTCAGTCATAGCCTCACCTCAGGCTTTGTGCCCACCGAATGGCACACAGTAACTGTTATCCCACTCCGCAAATGGGGGAGCCACCATGGACCCTGGGAACCACTGCCCCATTAGCCTGACGAGCCTGGTCTGCAAGGCTATGGAACGTATCATCATGGAACTTATAAACAATGACATTCGTAATCTCCAGACTCTGGACCCCATCCAGTTTGGGTTTGCAAAAAGCAGATCATGTATCCTAAACCTGATAGACTTCTTTGAATTGGTCACCAAAGCCGTAGATGAGGGTAAGATGGTTCACACAGCCAATCTAGATATCGCCAAGGCTTTTGACACCACCCCCCACTCTGGAATTATAGATAAACTCACTAAACTGTGTATAAGTCCCTATGTCACAAGATGGGTTGCCAACTGGCCCACTGACAAAATCCACACTGTGAAAGTAGAAGACTCCAAATCCGACTTCAGACCAGTGACAAGTGGAGTACCACAGGGTTCAGTCCTGGGTCCTCTCCTGTTTGGTATCTAATTCTCTGAAGTACAGGCTAATACAGAAGGTCTTTGGCTAATGAAGTTCACAGAAGATGCAAACTCAGAGCCATAATAGAAACTCCTAACGATGTGGACATCCTACAAAAGGACCTCACTTAGACAGATGCCTGGTGTCAAAGTCATGGCCTGAAGCTCAATGCCAAAAAGTGCATTGTCATTCCATTTGGTAAAAACTCTGTACCCATGAACTACCACATAGGCGGTTAGTCTACTTAACACCGAAAGTGTGATAATAGACCTTGGGACACAGGTAAACAGTAGTCTCTCCTTTGATAATCACATCGCCACAGTAGTTAGGAAATCCTTCTACGTGGCAATGCATTGTCATTCCATTTGTTAAAAACTCTGTACCCATGAACTACCACATAGGCGTTAGTCTACTTAACACTGAATGTGTGATAATAGACCTTGGGACACAGGTGAACAATAGTCTCTCCTTTGATAATCACATCGCCACAGTAGTCAGGAAATCCTTCTACATACCACACCTCATTAGAAAAGGTTTCTCATCCAGGAAAAAAGAGGTCATTGTTCCCCTCTACTCGTCACTCGGTTCTACTTCACCCTTTCGAAGGCCAACAATATCGAAGCTGATATTGTCAGCACCAAAATGTCAAAAGCAAAACTCATCGTGCGTGTAAATGGAAATCTCCGTAAGGGGAGATTTCTGTTTACTGTAATGTAGTGCGAACTCGGAGTTGGTATATTTAAGTAGTGGGGGTGTGGGTGGTGCAGGGGGCTTGCCCCCTGCATAGAGCAATTTGTGTTGTGTTTGGGTGGTTTTTTTTTTTTTTTTGTGTGTGTTCGATGTTCGGGGGTTTCGACATTTTCATTTTGATTCTTACGCTGTTGACAGTTTGAGTTTTCAACAGCATAATATAAACGCCATCACTCATTAGACCAATTAAAGAATACAGCACCCCTTTTGGTATGTACCTCACAAGACATCTACAATAACTGGAAAGGCCGCACAAATACCTCACATAGAGGATTACCAGCCTCAAACAGATACCCTACGCAGAGCGTCTCAAAAAACTCCAGCTTTACTCCATCGCATATCGCCTACTCAGAGGTGATCTCTGTCTAACATACAAAGCTATGTCAAACACAGAGCTGTTGGACATGCTTCACTTAAAAAAATCCCTAAACCTTGTCATCACAATAAACAGAACATGCTGGAGGGATAGATTCCTGTCCCAGAGACTTCCCATGTTCTGGAACAAACTACCTATCTATATCAAACAAAGCTCCTCAGTAGCACTCTTCAAGCAAAATCTTGATGATTGGATGGGAGATGAGAAATTCACCTCGGGGATCACTTCTGTGGCTCTGCTCAACAGGGGCACAGGAAAATAACTTTCTTGGGTCGCAAAAGCCAGGATACCTTTTTGGCTAGGCTCATATAGACCCTAGGGCCAATAGCCTAGAACCTACCTATGAACCTATGAACCTATGATGGAAGAATAAGAGTACTAGTGTTCAATTACAGGAAGAATTTACAAATGTTGAACTGTGATTGGTGGTTCACAAACTTAGTCAGCCAATACCAAACAATTGTAGCAGGTAATTCATTTTGAAAGGCCAACTTCTATAATCTCCAGATCTGCAGCTAGCTAGATTGAGCCCAGAAGTGAATTTAAGCACCTCAATACCATTTTGGATCACAAGCTGCATTTATCTCAGGGTATAGAGTCGAGATGATTGTTACTATTCAGTGCTTTATTTGGTGTTTTTGATAACACCTTAGTCTCTATTCCCCATTCTAATTATTAATAGAACAAAATTGTTTATTGTGAAATACTGACGTGGAAATTAAACTTTCCATTTTAGGACACATTCTCTTTTCACTATTTATCAGTGATCTGTTCTGTTAATTTACCTTAGTCAGCCCCAACAGCATATTCAAATAATGTACTTCTCCTTAAAGCTGGTGCTGCTTCCAAATCTAGTCAGACTCAGTCACAGACATATTTCAGTATTATTCAGTACTGGGTTAATACTAGCAATCTGTCCTTCAACATAGGTAAAGCTGCATATATTCTCTTTACTACTTACCATAAGCTAAAGTCTGCCAACATATTCTGTTATAATTACCCTACAAATTCCCCAATAAAATAAATCAGCTGATGTAAATGCCTAGTTCTATGGCCTGATCCCAGTCGTCCAACTAAAAGCTTGCTACACTGTCTTGAATCAATTGACTGTTTAGTTACAGACTTGCGGTCAGCCCTAACGTTTAGTTACAGACTTGCAGTCAGCCCTAACATTTAGTTACAGCCTTGCGATCAGCCCTAACGTTTAGTTACAGACTTGTGGTCAGCCCTAACTTTTAGTTACAGACTTGCAGTCACCCTAATGTTTAGTTACAGACTTGTGGTCAGCCCTAACGTTTAGTTACAGACTTGCAGTCAGCCCTAATGTTTAGTTACAGACTTGTGGTCAGCCCTAACGTTTAGTTACAGACTTGTAGTCAGCCCTAACATTTAGTTACAGCCTTGCGGTCAGCCCTAACATTTAGTTACAGACTTGTGGTCAGCCCTAACTTTTAGTTACAGACTTGCAGTCACCCTAATGTTTAGTTACAGACTTGTGGTCAGCCCTAACGTTTAGTTACAGACTTGCAGTCAGCCCTAACGTTTAATTACAGACTTGCAGTCAGCCCTAATGTTTAGTTACAGACTTGCAGTCAGCCCTAATGTTTAGTTATAGACTTGCAGTCAGCCCTAATGTTTAGTTACAGTCTTGTGGTCAGCCCTAATGTTTAGTTACAGTCTTGTGGTCAGCCCTAATGTTTAGTTACAGTCTTGTGGTCAGCCCTAATGTTTAGTTACAGTCTTGTGGTCAGCCCTAATGTTTAGTTACAGTCTTGTGGTCAGCCCTAGCACTTTGTATTTTCTTTCCCAAACTAGAAACTGCTGTTCCTATCATGGTTCAAACTCAAGCCAAAATCATCAACAGTTCAATGTGCCAGTGATAGTACCTGCTAGTTTCTCTTCCTCCCTCATCAATACGAACATTTTACTGCTTTTATCTCTTGAAAAGCAAAGCGGCTACCAGTTCCTTGCCTGTGCTTGTCACTCGTAAACCCTTTTACACCATGATTACTGTTCTTCTTCAACTCAAAAATTATCTGTTGCAGTTATTTTATACTGCAAGATCTAACAGCCAAGGGTACTCAAGGGCAATTGCTTTAAGAAGGCCAAATTGTATTTCAGCCCTAGGTGAAAATATATTTAGTAAAGTGGATCTCATTAACTGGAATCATTTTCTGGCAGACATATGCAATCGTAGTAAGCCTCTTTCCTTTAAAATTAAATTGTTGATTCACTTACACCTGTAATTGTTTTAAAGACAGATGGTGGTTTAACATATAAAGCAATTTAAATCATAAAACTACACCTTAGTAAATGTAACAGAACTTCAAAGATTATTATATTTTTCATTTTTTACTGTAACTTTAATAACACTGCAATTAGTAATTAGTATTGTAACAATGTAATTAGTAATTCACAATTCTTCTGTCTGCATTTTCTCTATGATGCATTTTCTTAATCTGAATACTTTCCCCATACCAGACTAATTTTCTTCTATGTATATCTTTAAATCTGCACAGCTTTTAATTCATGTCTTGGTTTTGACATAATGTTTATGTTAAAGTTGTTGCATTTTGATATGTGCTTCATGAATTTGTTTGTAAGTACTGCACTGAGCAGATGTCATAGCAAAAAGGGTCCTTGAAGATTGAAGAAGCGTACCTAGCAGGTAAACACATACGTGCATACATACGTACATAAGTACGTGCATACATAGCTGAAATAAAACAAACTGATCATGCTATTGAATAGTCTGGTACCATGCCTTATTTATTAAGGAAAGAAATAAACAGGCTATGTGGACTATGTATTTCACAGTTGTTATCAGATTCTGTTTTATACTTCTCTGTTTCTAAGAAGTTATAATTTGTGACTTAAGAGTACATCTCTTTATAGAATCTTTTCTTTAATTTGGAATTTATGTATTTATTTATTTTCTTACTTATTCTCCTATTTAATTTATTAATGAGCTTGGTGGGCTAGTTCACAGACTAATTTCAACCATGACCTGGGCCACTGTGGCAGTTAAATTTTCAAAACACAATTATATTTTTTTTAGAGATGACATAATCATGGCAGAACATACTACTAAAAATATACAGATGGAGAATAACAATAAAAAAGGACTGGGTGTGGGTATCATGGGATTTACTTATAGTTCAAGTGGTTTGATCACTTGGGCTGCAGCCAGCCATGTATAAATCTTGTAATATTCACATCCAGGAATGAGTTATTTCTATTATACAATATCATTATTTATGAAAGCTTACCTTTCTTAAATAATGCAATTGTATAATGGAACTTTAGTACTCATTTGCCTTCTGTTTTGAAAAGTGATGTACTGCACGTGTATAGCACAAACATCTGCATGCTGGCACAGTATATGAGTTCAGCTGAAGATATAGAATTGATAACACAGTGTCTCATTAGAGCTCTGTTTTATTTTTTTGTGCAGAGTTATCTGCTGGATGTGTTATTACACAGACAAGAAGAATAAAACTCCAGTGTTTGTCATTACTGATGACAGAAATCATTGGCACTTTATACATTTACTAGGGACAGAGCAGAAATGTGAGGAAAGTCAGGAATATTTTGTGGACAGCTGACAGGTATAGTTATCTTAATGCATACTTATCAAGTGTTTACAGTTCTTTAGACTGTTTCTGTTTTTTTTTTTTTTGGTGTATTTTGTGGTGTACTTCATAAAATGTGTTATAAAAGTTTATCATCTGCCCAATCAACAATACTTAAATGACTGGCCTTTTCTACATTGGTAAAGTTTGCTTTACAATGGGCACACTGACTGGATGGTAATCAGTGTGCATGTTTTTGAAGAAGAATTAGCTATTATTGCATAATAGTTATAAGTGGATACCGAAGTAACTGAGAGCAACGGTTAATTATACTGACAGATTAGCAATAATAGCATCTTACTGTGGTAATGAAAATGGAATTTGTACAACTTAGAAGTACAAGAGGAAGCACATGATATATATCATAAGGTTTGTGATATGCGATGGCTGCTTGGTTCTTCTTCATGTCAGGCTTTCAGCCAGTGATAAAACAACTGCACTTGTATGTTTACTAAGTAATTTAATTAAGATGTTCTTTAAATGTGCTTAATTTCTGGGACCGCCTAATATTTTGAATTAAAGAGCTCTAAGCTGATAATACAAGCGTTGAAAAAGCCTTTTCACCTAATGGTTTGGGAAGTGTGATCTTGGTAGCAATATTGCACTTTAGGACAGTACCCAGTTTGGTTTTCTAAAGGGCCAATCTGGTCTCCTCAACCTGATTGAATTCTTCGAATCAGTCTCCAGATCTGTGGATGAGGGTAAGGTGGTGCACACAGCCTATCTGGACCTCACCAAGGCCTTCAATACCATCCTCCACTCTGGAATCATAGATAAACTTACTAAGCTGGGTATTAATCCCTACGCCACTTGATGGGTTGCCAACTGGTTTACTGACAGAACCCACACTGTAAAAGTAGCCGACTCAAAATCCAGCTCCCGACAAGTGACAAGCGGAGTACCTCAAGGTTCAGTCCTGGGACCACTCCTGTTTGACATCTACTTCTCTGAAGTACAGGCCAGCACTAAGGGACTCTGGCTAACAAAGTTTGCAGATGACTGCAAACTGGGAGCTATTACTGAATCCCCAAATGATGTGGATATTCTACAAAAGGACCTTACAGAAACAGATGCTTGGTGCCAGAGCCATGGGCTCAAGCTCAATGCCAAGAAATGTATAGTTATCCCCTTTGGGAAAAACCATGTACCCATGAATTACCACATAAGTGGCAGTACACTAAACACCGAAAGTGTGATAAGGGACTTAGGGACACAGGTGGACAGTGGTCTCACTTTCGATAACCACATAGCCACAACAGTCAAGAAATCCTTTCTATGTGGCACACCTCATCACTAAGGGCTTTTCATCCAGAAAAACGTAGGTCATTGTCCCACTGTACTCATCTCTCATTAGACCCATTATAGAGTACAATGCCCCGTTTGGTATGTACCTCACAAGACATCTGCAACAAATGGAAAGGCCACAGAAATGCCTCACTAAAAGAATCACAGGCCTAAAGCAGATGCCCTATGCTGACCACCTATAAAAACTCCAGCTAAACTCTGTCGCATACTGCCTACTCAGAGGCGATCTCTGCTTAACATACAAGGCCATGTCAAACCCAGTGCTGTTGGACATGCTATACTGAAAGGAATCCCAATCCCTCAGAGCCACACACTCCAGGGGATCTAAACCTGGTCATCACAATGAACAAAACATGCTGGAGGGATAGGTTCTTGACCCAGAGACTCCCCATACACTGGAATAGACTGTCCATACATGTCAAGCTGAGCACCTCTTTGGCCCTCTTCAAAAGGAACCTTGATGATTGGATGGGAGATAGGAAATTCACCTTGGGGATCACGTCAGTCACCCTGCTAGACAGGGGACCAGGGAAGTAAATATTCTGGGAAGAAACAGCCAGGGAATTGTTTTGGCTAGGCTTGTATAGGCCCTAGGGCCGATAACCTAGTACCAACCTATGAACCTATGAACCTATAATGGGATAACTGGTGTATCTGTGACATAGTTTCTTTGCTAGCGGTGGACAGTAGGAACAGTTTAATAGTTTTATGAGAGCTGGTTAAGCAGCAGGGAATAATAATAATAATAATAACAATAATAACAATAATAACAATAACAAAAACAATAATCATAATGAGAAGTAAAAGACAATTGGAAATTGAGTAATATGTAGGATTAAGTATTCAGTATCTGCATCAACCCCCCCCCTTCCCCATTTTGTACACGGGTCAAGGTGTCACATCATTAGTGACCATTACCTAGAAATAATGCTTTCACTTCTGGGTGGATAACAATATCTGTAATCTGAAATAGTTCATGAATTGTATTATAACAGCCAAAATAATCAATAGTGGCAGGAAATTTGCAGATTAGAACAACTAGCATTTTTCTGACATAATTCTCTATGTTTTTGATTTCTGTGTTTTTAATTTAATGTGAACACCTTGAACAGAATGCATAAGCTTAAAATATTTGCCAGAAAACTCAGGATACAGTAAAATAATTGTTGCAGTATGGTCTAATGAAAATGTAGTTAGCTGATATAATAACATCTTGCATCTGGTTGTCCTTGTTTTTGAGTTTGTTATTGTAGGAATGGTATTAAGATATTCCCTGCATCTCCTCTCCTATGCTGTGCTGAAGTTAATGGAAACCTAGGTAGATAATAATGTTTAGTTTTGATGGCCATTATTTTAAGTGAGCTATTTTTGTAGAAATTCATATCCCTATGTGTTATGAAAGATGATTATATGAACACAGAATTCCTTCATTATTAATTATTCATTGCAATGGAAATGCTTATTTCTAAGTGACATCTGAGCCATTCTCATGTCGAATTACAATAATTTGTTCAGAAGACAGTTACAGTGTCGTATAAAAATTGCAAAGATGCCAGATGAAAAAATGTACAGATAGAGAAAAGTGTTTTTTTTTTCTGTATATGCTTGAAACCAGCTTAACTTGATACTGTTTGTTGTTGTATTTTTCTACTACATGAAACTAGTAGGAGCCCTGTTGGTGGTTCTGGGCTTCTGCTGTTGACCTCTCCAACTTGCAGCCTCTGAATCTATTAAGTGTATTCCAAATGGACTTGATTACAATAAGATTAATCAAATCAGAAGAGATCCTTGTTTTCATAGCTGCTCATTAAAGGAAATCCAGAACTGTTATCAAATATTTTAACTGGCTTCATATCTTTATTTTCATGTAAACTGTAGTTTATTAAATGCAAAGACCACTTTGATATACAAATAATCTAACATCGGTGTGCCTCAAATATATGCAGACTATCAATATTCATACAGGTGATATTCAGTCTTTTCATATTTCAAAGATATTCAAAGGTGAAAATAAGACACCCTGTCATGCAATTCACTTCAAATGGCCCAGAATGGGGCTGCTGATGCTACAGAATATTCAGTCAGCAAAATAGGCACAGCCGCAGAAAAAGGGTAGATTTACCGATTACAGCCCTGGCATTATTCACTGTAGTTATGAACATCGCATATTGGTTAAATGTATACATCTATAACTATATCTCTGACTGAATCTATATCTGTAGCATTATATATATATATATATATATATATATATATATATATATATTTATATATATAGCTAAGCTATCTATTAATTGCATGTGTGCGCATGCTTGTGCATGTGTGTGCGTGTGTATGCGTGTGTGTGCGTGCGTGCGTGCGTGCGTGTGTGTGTGTGTGTGTGTGTGTGTGTGTGAGTGATGAATAGATGAATAAGTAAATGAATATTTCACTCTGACAAATAAGTATCATTACATGTATTGACCAAACATGGCATCGGGCAGTCACCAATCAGACAACTGCAAATGCAGACTGTGATTACTAAATGTGATTTACTCCTACTGTTACTGTTACTGTGATTTTACAGGGCATTTAGATTTAGGTGGATGATTCTTGTGAATCTGCCATTGGAAATGGTACCTGTGCTGACATTTCAGAAGAGAAATGTGACTCCAAATATTGTAGAAAACTATTGTACTATACCTGAAATACTTTAATATCAATAAAATCATAGAAATATTTGTGTATTTAATACAGCCTTACTTTTTGATAGTAATGTGCAAACAAGCCATTTTATTGACTATGGGTGTAGGTTGTCATCTTTGAAAATTCATATTTTAGTAAAATTTCTGATTAGCAGCATCTGAACAGCTTGCAGCCATAATTTAGAAGTACAAAAATGTTTCCCAGCACCTTTAAATAATATACTATGAAGAAGCATAGCCGAAACAGAAGCAACATTACTCATATTTTTTTATTTTTAAAAGACATCTGTGTGGGTGATAGGGTTAGAGGTTCTATAAGCACCAGCTCTTGTTCAAGTTATTCTGTGATGATTTACTGTCAGCAAGACAGGGTCACACAGAAGGTAGTTTGCTCAAAAGGAACACTACTGGGCCCGTGTGTCAGTAGGAAAGGACTTTATTGTTATTATAAATTGACAAGCTCCCACCCCTCCCCCACTAGCCTCCAAAGTGCTTGGCTGGTGACAGATGCATGGATAGGCTATACCAGCGCTGTTTGAGTGCAGGCTAATAAAATCTTGCATTTGCTATTACACTTTTAATGGTTACCAAGAAATGTTACCTAGCTTATAAGTTGGTATAGGATGAGTTTGCTTTCTACGCTGATTTTTTTTTCCTCCTAAAGGGTGCATTTGTGGGTATAATGCTTTTTAAGTGATAAGTAAACTCAAATGGCTACATTTTACTAGCTATTTTTTCAGCCTGCTTTTTGTCTTGGAATAGTTTAATCTGTTGATCTATGACCGACACCACTGATAATTTCAGTAACCTCCTGCCAAAGAATTCCATGTGTTTTCTACCCACTGCAGCCATGGAAATAATAACTGTATAACAAGGAAACTTAGATTAGCCTGTCTTTCATCTTCTTTAATTTCTAGCAGGCTTACAATATTTTAGTTATGCATCACAGATGACTATGCCCTTCCTCACAATAGTCAAGATATTGCTGCTATAAACTTTCTGTTTTACCTGCTTTGTCAGAATATTTCCATGTCGGCATTGTACAAAGAGGTGGGGGTATCCTATTTGCACTAGCTTCTTTTTAAAGAGTTAATATCTAAATAAAAAAAAAAAGCATCTCTGCATTTTATGAAGAGAATGGCTGTGCTAGGCTTTCTAAATATTTTTCAGTAACACATAATGCATACATGGGAAGGTTTACCATGGCCATTTAAGAGGTCAACCTATTATTCATTTGGGGAAGGTTTAGAGACTTCTTCCCCATGAAACTGCCACAAATAATCCCTCAATGTATAGAGTGTTAATTGACTTGGATGGAGATGACTTTATTTATTTAACCTCATTTTGAAGACAGGATAAATCCCATTAAACCTTTGGCCTGTTATGGGGGGGGGGGGGGGGCATTTCTACTGAAATTTATAACGAATAAGGGAAATTCCTTTACACTGTGTTGAGTGAGTATAGCAATATGTTTAACATCACACTGGGGTAACGCAATTCAGGTAGGGGACACCTCAGTTTAGCATCTCACCTGAAAGATGCACTTCAGGGTTGCAGTCCCCCTCCCCCCAAAACCATGCTCCATTGCACTGGCAGTACTGGATAAAGCATCCATGCACCTGACTGTATTCCGACCTTCCCGGTGTTAAACATGCATGTTCTATCTGCTAAGCCACATACACTACTTTATGTAATTACCATTGTTGATAGCAAATCCCCAGTTCTGGTGATTACAGTACTCCCCCCCCCCCCCCCCCCGAGAACATAACTACATGAAATTTTTCACTCAGAATGAGATAAATTCCAAATCCTAGAAATGTGAGTCTACTGGTAGATTATGATGGAAAGACTTGGATATGAGAAAATAAAGTGAAACGAAGAATATACACCTCATCACTAACACACATAATTAATATGATGATACTTCTGCCTTTTGGATGTATCTGTAAATGATATTTATGATCACAAGTATTTACTAGACAGAGACATTTTCATACTATAGTGGAGGTGAAGACAGATTGTTGTACACTATTTTGGTCTGAACAGTACACTGTATTTCCTTCTTCATCTCATGAAATCCTTTTTTCCCTTTTATTTTAAATTCCGTTTATGAACTACTTAAGTAATATAAAAGTACAGTAAGAGGATAATCAAAGAGCAGCGTCCCAGAGCTTTGTGTCTTTCACTGAATAAGAGTGGGGGGCAGATGGGAAGAGGGGCATATGCTGCTTTTTGTGCTGCTGGCCCCAAAGGGGCTATAGCGACTAAGCCTGCCAGCAGCAGTTCACAGATTCACTATACAAAAATGAATGGAGTCATGGATCTAACAGACAATACCCTAGGGGACATGAAGGAACACTGCTCCCCGTGGGAGAGAAAGAAGAGGCAGGAAGGAGTGTGTGTGCGTGCATGTGCGAGTAAGTGTGTGTGAACAGCATCATTAGTGAAGAGAAAACCTCATAGCTCATTAAATCGGCAAGGAAGCAAAGAAGAGTGTGGGAGAGCGAGAGGAAGAGAGAGAGAAAGCAAGAGAGAGAGAGAGAGGGGGAGATACGGACAGATAGAGGGAGGGAGAGAGAGGGTACTTCAGAGCAAATGCCTTGGTTTCCTGGCTGTAAGTGAAGTTGCGATGCTTCTCAGAACAGGTACGGTCTTCATCACTTTCACTTCCTTTTCCTTTCTTTACCTCAGGGTGAACCAACGGGATGCTGGAAACCATTATCAATAAAGCACAGGCTTCTACATTCATGGGAAGAAATCAGAAAAGAATAAGAAAACTAGGTGAGTGTAAGAAAGTTTTAAAGAACCCTTGACTTAATGAAGGCATGCAAAGGAATGAATAATAAAGTGTTTAAAGTCATTCTTCTTCTCCATGTGTTTAGCTATCACTTCTGTCTGTGTATGTGTCAAGTTACTTATAGCTTTCAGTACTTTATAGATATTTGCAGTTAATCTAGACTATATCCATTTATCAGACTGTCTGACTTACATTGCTGTCATTTATTAGGTATGAAAATTTTACAACATACATCTGAAAATGTACATACGTGTGTGTGTGTGTGTGTGTGTGTGTGTGTGTGTGTGTGTGTGTATAAATGTTATAATGTGAGATATATTTCTTCACATGAAAAATGAAGCATTTATCAAAGTATTACTATGGATCTGACAGTATTCTAAACAAATACTAAGGGTGATTTCACACGTACCTTTTAGGGAAAAATTAAGGAAACGATCTTGGCTGGAATATGTAGCAATGTGTTTTTCAGATGAATTAATACCAGGTCAGGAATGTGATTTTAGCCAGACAAGAACTAAAACAACAACATCCTGTGTGTTATGATGTGATTTGTTGACTTTACCAAGCAAACATAGTCAAAGTGCTTCAGCATATACTGGCATCTAAAACAACATCATGGGTGCTCAGATTTCATCTGGACTGCACGTGATGATCAAAAAGATATTTGCAAACAGAGCTCAGAAAACCTATTTTGTTTCTTCATCCCTTGTTCTCTGCAGTAGTGGTGTCTGTTCCATTTCTAAAATAAAAAAAACACATATCTTTGTAGTCACGATGGTAATAATACTCCTGAGAATGTCTACAACTTTAATTGAATGGGGACATGGAATGCACAGAGAAGTAAAATGCTGACACCATCAGCTTTGACTGTGATGCTGTGCTTCAGATTATAAACCAGTGGGTTTGCAGTACACACAGATATAACTTCCCCTCCGTTTCAGCAGGAAAATAATGTAAGCAAATTCAATCCATTTACAGCATATTCTGTGGCTTATTTTTAGCAAGTCAGTAGTTACACACCAGTGCCAAATGATGTACATAACAAACAGCATGGATTAACAATGTGCTTGAAAAAATAAATATATACTGGACATTATGCTGTACTTAAGTCAGCATTTCTGTGTGCAGTTTATTATGCGAATATTACAACCAAAATTCCGTCAGTAGATGTTCAAAAACATAGTTCAAACAAAGGTAAAGTACATTGACGGAATAATTATAACTTTGAAAATGTAATATATAAAAGAGGAAAATCACCAGTTGAAAAAGGTTAAATTAAAAGCCAGCACATAAGTGCATGCATCCTGTTTTATTAAAGTACCTGTTTTGCTTTCTAGATATTGCCTTTAGTACTCAGTTAGGTCTTTTGCTAGGCAGATAGAAAGCAATATAACACAGAGACTAATAAATCGATAGACAGATAGACAGATTGACAGAGTGCCTGTTTTAAGGTTATGTTGCTTTCATATAGACATGATGTAGAAATAAATATATGCACATCTGTGAGTGTGTATGTGTGAGCGCATGCGTGTGTGTGCGGGTGTGTACATATACGTTTAGTACATAATGTTGAATGGCATTGGGTTGACTCAAGATTGATTAAAAAAAAATCAGATCTAATTTCATTTAGTCAACTGGGAAAAATGCCAAAAA
>NC_056747.1:1070731380-1070748880 GCF_019279795.1 Protopterus annectens | reverse complement strand
CAGGGCCAGGAATATAATTGCAAGCACACTGTAAAGCACATCTCTGTCCACAACAGTTTGTTCTGAGTGCATCAAGGCATTCCAGTGACATGTTAAGTTTTAAAAATAAGCAGCAAAAGTGATCTGTGGAATTACAAGCAGTGAAGCAGATACAAATCTATTTACAAAGTGCGCATATGCAAGCATGGGTATATGTAGGCATACATAGGCATGTGAGCCCATGTTTTACATGTGAAGTGTGTATATACAGGTGTGTGCATATGTAGACATGTGAGCCTGAGCTTATGTTTTGCAATATGTGCTTTACTTATCTATTAACAAGTGATGATCCAATCAGTAAATGTCCCCATTTATTTAATTTATGATTTTTTTAAAAACACTATGTAACCTCCATTTCAGTTTGCTCATGTTTCAGTGATCTTGCACACCACTGTCATACAGAGTTGGCAGAACAACTGTCAAAAAATTGATTTGTGAAGGAACTGACATATATATATATATATATATATATATATATATATATATATATATATATATAGCTATCTAGCTATCTATACACACATACACACACACACACACACACGCATGCATGCGCGCACACACACACACACACACACACGCACACACGCACACACGCACACACACACACAGATATACACAGACACACACACACACACACACACACACACACACACACACACACACACACACACACACACACACTCACACACACACACAGATGCATATATGGTTTTGCATTATCTTTGTCTGTCTAAATTCAGAAACAGAGAATGGGACACTTGGACAAATGAATCAACAAGAAGGTTCAGTCATTGGAATATGGAAGACACTATAGTAGCTAAGTGGAGTTTAACACACTTGATACTGTTAAATTTTACCTACTTGATTAACAGCTGCCAAATTTCGAAGACAAGCTGTGCTAATACTATTTAATTGATGTAGATCTGCTATTTATGCTATTAAATTACTATATTATCCTCTAACCTCATTTGCTGTTGTTGTTTAGGATTTTTTGACTTGAGAATAAAATATTCTAGAAGCTGTTCAGAGCTGTAAAGAGACAACTGATAAGCTGTTTGTGTGGGTTTTAACAAATGTTTGTGACACTAAATCAGAAAGAGTGTCTAAGTAACAAGTGGACTGCAACATATACAGAATGTTGTATGAAATTTGTTACGCTGTCTACTCTCCCCACAGCCCAGCCACCTCAAGAGTATAATTTCATTTATGACCTTTATAGCTGCATTTCTGATGTTGCTTATTTTAACATTCAGTAATGCTAAGTAAACATTCCCATCCTTTTTCTCCACACCTTGAATCAACCTTGGGTAAGAAAATCTGCACTAAACTTTTGTTGAACTTGGTTGGACAAGCAACTTTCCTAAAGGAATAAACCAGTGTATTAGTATAGTGGAGACAGGACTATAAAACAGGGAACTGGATCAGTATTCATAAGGCAAGACAAAAGGAATCTGAAGTATGGGTCAGGATGTTGTGCTGAGCACAGATTATGATGCTTATAAGAAGATAAACATATCTGAAGATGAAACCAGATGGATATAGGAAATATTAGGCAGTAAACACTAAACTATGTGGAAGACTGGTGAGTCTGCAGCAAAGCAAAATATTTTTAAGTTTACTCAGGAGGAACAGCAGCATGAGAATTTGTCAAGAGGCAAAGTGGAAAGGGAATTATTGGAAACAAAGAAGCAGTGAAGACAGCACAGGACTAATAAGTGAACAGAAAGAGGAGCAGGAAAATGCCTCGAATATAAAAATACAATGGATAAGAGGATGGAGCACCCAGGTCAAGAATTAAAAAGTCAATCAAAGTGTAAACACAGCTGAAGGGTGTTACTGGGTTCTGAGGATAACAGTGATATTGAAATGATCTTCCAAAAAAGACATTGGAGGTTGTAAACTTTTGGGAATCTTTTCAGGAAGGGAGGAGTTCATTATCCTTTTTAGAGTTGAATCAGCACTGTATATGACAAAATAAGGACAGAAACAGAAGACAAGAAACATCAGTACATTTGAAATAAAATGATACAATGAATAGGTGTCGAGGAGACAAGTCACTTAGAAAGTAGATCAGCAGCTTTATGCTCCAGATGGCCTAACCAATGTTGAGATGGGAAGCAGGTACTGAAAGGTGGAACAGGAAACTGAATAAAATAACAATGCTTTTAAGATAAACCTCCTCTTATGTTTTATTCTTAATTGTATGCACAATTGCAAGATAAAAATGTGTGTATGATTTCCTGCAATGTATACTATAATAAGCTCTTTTCTGTTGCATTTTTTGTGAATTTTTTGATATGGGTTTTACCTGCAAATAGTAAGGTGTGATATGTGTGCTACCCTAGTAAACAAGATAAAATAAAATAAAGTATTCCTACTGAGGATACATACAGAGCACTTTGGTAGTAAAGATTAACAGAAAGACAAGAAGTAAAGGAATAAGAGAGAAAATGATGAGCAGAAGGTCATGATATGCATTGCTAAGAGCCTGGTTAGAAATAAGCCATATGTAATGACTCTATGGCACAAATGGATAAAGCCTGAGTGTGGTTCAGTCAATAATCCAAGGTTCCTCACAAAGAAAATTCAGGGTCTTCATCACACATCTTATGTGAACAGATTGAAATCACTGTCACTATACTCTGTATCACATAGACTATGCAGAGGTGACCTGTGCCTTGCATACAGAGCAACTTGTAATCCGACCATAATGGAAATGTTGCACATTTGTAATTCAAATGGTACATGAGTCACTCGCACTAAGCACCTTAACCTAGCATGTGACATCAACAGGACTTACTGGAGAGACAGATATGTCTTCCAGAGGTTGCCTCTCCTTTGGCATAAAATGCCAATACAAGTTAAACAGAGCCCCTCATTAACCCTTTTTAAGTGTAACTTGGACAATTGGATAAGAAACCGCAAATTCATCCCAGGGGTTTCACCTGTGTCTGTCTCAGACAGGGAGAGTTAGTGCTGGTTTAGATCTGCTTATAGCAAAAACCATATCTCTAGACCCTTAAGGTAACACGGGTTGAACCTGGCTAGGCTTGTAAAGGCCCTAGGGCCATTAGCCTAATAACCTCCTATGAACCTATCAATTATTGATCTTGGTGCAGGAGTAGGATCTAGGGGAAGGGGGGAATTACCAATCAGCATTCACTCACTCAACCTGGCAGAGAGAGGACAGCTTGTTCCACTGCTGTACTGACAGTGGGAGGAAGCTTGGTGTCAGGGCAGTAAAAGGACATGGGATTAGAGATATCTGTACTGACACTGAGAGGAAGCTTGTTGTCTGGGCAGTCACAGGACATGGGATTAGATATCTGCATTGACAGTGAGAGGAAAGTTAGTGTCAGCACAATAACAGGACATGGGATTAGTGCTATCTTTATGGACAATGAGAGGAAGCTTGGTGACAAGGTAGTTACAGGACATGGGATCAGAGTTATTCCTGCTCACCACTGTAGTCAGCAGCTGGTATGTCCATCGGAGCATGTATGACACAGTGAGGGGGAGGACAGGCTGACATGTATGCTGTAATGGTAAGCTTATACAGTGCAATGAAAGTTTTGTTAGGCCAGGGAGAAAAACGAACCTACTGCTCTCTATGGCTGACTGGATGGTAGCTTACTCTCTACTTGTCTCTTTCTCGGACCCATGGCCGTAGGGCCTATAAGGGTAGGAATGTATTAGGATAATGTGGTGTAAAACATGTACACCCTGTATGGTAACATGGGCGGGATACTGTAACCCGAAGTGAAGCATGAAAATGAGATGGCAACAAAATAGCAAAAAGGGGATGATGAATGACAGGTCTTAGGACAAATAGCATATTGAAAATGTAGTCATATGCATGCTGTTATCGTAGAAAAAGACATAACCATTACAAGCACTACTGAAACATGGTCTATAGTAAATAGGTACCACGGTATGGCACTATCTGAACTGAGGAGATACACATCATCCTAAATCTCAACTGCAGCTGATTATAAGAAACTTTCATCGTGTCTCAATTGTACTACATTATGAGAATCATTTAAGACATTTTGTGTCTCAGAAATTTTATGTTCCTCGCTGTTCCATATCAAAAAGGTCTGTCATACATTTATTGTTAACAATCTTTTCTGAACTATCCACAGTAAGTCATAATGAATCATATTATTTAATCAAAATAACTTTTTGTAAAGTAAGTAATATAATTTAAGCATGTTATTAGCTTCCTAGTTGAAGTTGTTAGAAAGTATTCTGCATTTTGGAAAGAGAAGGTTGATATCTATGTCATATGTCACAAGATCTTAGTTAATCATGCATGTTTTCTTTTCAGGATAGGTTGAAGTTCACAGTTGAGGATGAGGAAGATAAGAAATGATAGACTCAGATTCAGGCTCTCATGTTGGGCATAGAATTAGGGAACACTGGTGGCAGCACCTAGAATAAGAAGGAAGAGCAACAGCAAGATAAGAAACAAGTTTAACAAAATGAGCAAAATGTAGGCTTGTGAGACTGCAATCTTATAGTAACAGAATAAGAAAGTAGAAGATGTAACAAACATTGGTGGAAATTGCACTTGAGTAATAATTAAACACCTCAGAAAGAAACAGAATAGTCTTGATCTGTTCTTTCTCCTGTGGATGGAGATCTAGAGGAAATGGCGAGGGACATACTTGACAGTAGAAGTCAGGACAAAATATGTTTCACATTCCCAGGAATACTGGTCAGAAGTGCAAATAGAGCAAGCGTTCGATGTGTGAGGTGGGGGAAGGTTCGATGTGTGGAGTGGGGGAAGGTTCAATGTGTGGAGTGGGGGAAGGTTCAATGTGTGGAGTGGGGGAAGGTTCAATGTGTGAGGTGGGGAAGGTTCGATGTGTGAGGTGGGGGAAGGTTCAATGTGTGAGGTGAGGTAAGGTTCGATGTGTGAGGTGGAGGAAGGTTCGATGTGTGAGGTGGGGGAAGGTTCGATGTGTGAGGTGGGGGAAGGTTTGATGTGTGGGGTGGGGGAAGGTTCAATGTGTGAGGTGGAGGAAGGTTCAATGTGTGAGGTGGGGGAAGGTTCAGTGTGTGAGGTGGGGGAAGGTGAGTATCAGCTGCATCTTGGTTTGATGGAATAATCTGACACACTTTATAGATCACATGATTTTTCTCCAACTATTTTAAATATTCTGATATATATTCTCACAGCTACAGCCCTGGTCTCCCACCTGATATTTTATCAATCCATGGGTTCTTTTTCGAATACAGAGCCACCACCATCTATCATGCTAGAGTCAGTAAACTGGCCAACCCATCTGCATTTAGGATAGTGAGAGTGGACAGTACAGTGGCACAGCAGATAGAATCGTTGCCTCTCAGCAAGAGTTTCCCTGGTTTGATTCTTGGCTGGGATGCCTTCTGTGTGGAGTCTGCATGCCCGCCTTGTGTTCGCATGGGTTCTCTCTGGGTGCTGTGGTTTCCTCCCACATTACAAATACATGCAGAAGATGGACTGGACGCTCTAAATTGTCCATATGTGTGAGTGTGTGCTTTGAAAGAGTTACCATGGCAGGGCTAACCACCAAGTGGTGTAAACCTTGGCTCTAGATGATTGTCACTGTTGAAGTGACACCTCAACCCCATGTGCAAAAATGGGAAAAAAGAGGTGATGGATGGATTGTTGAATTAACTTTCTGCCATCCCACTAAACTTCCATTTTTTGAACTTTAGTTGTTCATGTGGCATGAGGTGCAAAAACTAAATGATGGTGTCATTGTTGTTCTCGTCTATTGATTTGTTTTTACTTATACATACACTGCCCTGCTTGTTGCAATCTTCAGCATGCTCAAGCCTTAGATTAACAGCCACATATAACATAGAAGTTACGATGTTAAGAGTATACAACTAGGGAAGAGTCAAATGCCTCAGTGGGAAATTCTGGTTATCAAACTGCTTAAAAAGGTTACTGTTTTTTAGACATTTTTTGGACTCTCTCTCTCTCTCTCTCTCTCTCTCTGCAGTGCAGGCAAATGAATGGAAACATAACACAGTAATGCAGAAATGAAACTTTGCCTCAGTATGGATGTGCTTACCTTTTTCTGGCAAGATAACTGGAAGGGTTAAGGCTATCAGATGTTGACAAGATGTATTCTGTAGTCCCCAGTTTGATTCTTAGTTGGGTAAGTCATTTGTTTCAAGTACTGAGGATACAGTGTTTGGGCTGACATTAAAAAGGGACCAGTACAGCTGTGCAAAGAGACTATCAGATAATACTGACATGGCAAGACCACTGTTTTCAGTGTGTGCAGTATTATTCTTAACATTGTGTTACCTCTGTGGTAAGAATAATTAGTAAGGGGTACATGAGGCTTTGCCTTCTGCATGGGGCAATAAAACCCCAGCAGAAAACAATAACAAAAATTTATATTTTGACCCCATTCAAACCAGTGGCCATGAAATGTCAGGGCACTCATCATTTTTTATGTAAGTTCATATAGACCATCCTTTAAATAAGCTCTAGTGCCTGGTGAACATATTCATTTAACAAATGAATAGAAAATAACATTTAATTCTCAGCACCTTTGTGTACCACGCATTAGCATGGAAAAGGTTCAGTGGTGACAGTTTTAAATTATGTCACAGTAATGTAACAGAGATACAAAGCCACAACACTTCCTTTCTGATGTCATAATGATAATATTAATTAGTAATTCTGATGTATATCTGTTACCATTCATGTCACCCTGACTAGAAGGGAGGGTGTTGCTTGGTGACCCTTGTATAAGGCTGACCCATTGCATATCTAATGCATTCTCATAGCCTCCACAATGAGCTATCAAAGCAGGGGGTCAGCCAGCTTTTCTTTCCCCCAGGATGGGTGAGACAATGGTCACCACTCACTCCATCCTCTCTATTTGATATTAATCAGTCCCTGGTTATCTGAATCATAATCATTGCTTTAGTCTTCTGTGATACATATCCAACTATATTCTTTACCTCTGTTTATGTGGCTTCCATTGCATATTCAGTGTCAGTTTAATTATTGTCAAGTGGACTACCTCTCTCTTCCTTACGTCTTTTCAGAGATGGGATGTTCGGAATTCCACTTACCGTACCATACATTGAATATCACTGTCTCACCGAGTGATGATTATTAATGAAATTTTTTGTTTTTTCCCTACATCCCACAGGCATGCAGAAGGCATATTGGCACCTTCAAAAAACTGTCTGTGTATGCATGCATGTGTGGTACAAACAAAAGGCCTGGCAACCAACTTCCATTTCCTGGCAACCAACTTCCATTTCCCTCTTGACTAGTAAACTCTATGGATGGTGGTAGCTGTTCATGGTGTCACTAAAGAAGTCGGTTGCAACTTATAACCATGGATGGATGGATGGCTGATGTTTACATCAGGATATTCTCCTGGCTATTATTATTGTTGTTGTTGTTGTAGTTGTTGTTGTTGTCAGACTGCATTGTTAACTTTACACCACTGGAATTTGATATGACTAATATGCGCTCTTTTCCACTTAACTAGTTTATTTTGCTTCTTTTCTGTTGTAAACATTTTCTCTTAACTTGGCTACTGAAACATTATGCTGTATGTATTTGCATGGAATATAAACTGCCTTGTTTCTTGGCATTCATCCAGCTTTGCCAAGTCGCTTCTCATTTTTTTCTACTGCCTATGTATTAAAACTCAAAAAGACATATTTTTCTTTCAGACCCCCTGCAGTGTCACTTACAAAAACATTAGCAAAGCAGCAAGCATTGTACTGATATCTGCAGAGCAATACAACTAATCATTTCAACAGTTTACTGCCACTGTCACTCTGTTTCTTGTTATCCAGGTCCTATGGTTTTCTAGGCTACCAACCTGGGACCTATCCTGCAACTGCTCAACTTGCATATTAATTCATGCAGTGCTCTCCCATATGCCCGTTAAAGTCTTGGTAAACTCTACTCTTAGCCTTTCAATTGTCTGCTACTTTAGTCACCAATTGAAAATTCTGTTTGAGACATCTGACATAACCTCCTCAGTGTAATTCAAAGCTTTCTTGTGTCCAGTGCCTTAGCAGGTCTTAGTCCAGACAATCCATCTTTCTGCAGTGACTATATGGTTTTAACTATCATGCCTCTCAACCTTTTAGCATTAAAAGTCATAGTTCCAGACTTGAAAGTCATAGCAGAGCATCAAAAAGAGAAGCACTTTCTTTTTTTTCTGAGTAGGTTTTTATATGCTCAGCCCTATAAGGTTTTTGGTAGGAAAATTTAAGAGCCAAAATCATAGTGGTGTGTCTAAATCATAACAGTTGAGAGGTAGGTCCACCACTGAGAAACACAGTGAAAACTCAGTCATATAAACAGGAATTACGTACAGCCTTCTGTCACCTTCCTCCCTTACTAGGTATTATATTTGCTCGGTCACTAATTGACAACATGAGCTCAAAATGAAAATTCCTCCTATGATTTATTAAAAAGGTTTGTTAGAGAAGAGATTAGTAGTTTTCACATGTTAAACAAGTTGGAGCTACTTTCAAGACCCATTGCCTGGTGCACATTTAGGTTTGGAGGTTTTTTTTTTTTTTTAACTAAACAAAAAAGGAAGCAAGTCTTCCTAGTGACTGTTGAATTCTCACTCCTCTACTTTCTTCTTTAAGTACTAAGCAGAAATATTTGATTTCTGTCTCTGTTTATTCACTGTATACTGATGCATGCATAGCTTCAATTTATGAGCCTTACTAACAATCCTATTTTCTGTGTTATCTAAAAAGCTATTAAAGGGCTTAGCTTCACCTTAACTAGATTTGCTAACTTTTCCTGCAATTAGTTATTTGCTTTTGTCTCTACTTCATTTTGCTTTAACTGCAATAAATTTTTATCTTCCTATTTGTATGTTTGTTATACTCCTTGAATGCTTTTAACATTCTTTGCTGCCATCTTTTCAAAACTCGTAATTTTTTTGTGTGCATGCACATGTGCGTGCATGTTTGCTACTCACAAAAGCTTTTTTTCCCTTCTGTGCCTGTAGTTTAAGTATTTATTCTCTGTACTGCTACTAAACCTTCTTGCTAGTTTCACAAGACAGTAGAGAATGTCAAGCAGTGGTTACAATTAATCACTTAAGAGCACAGGGTAGACATGCAGTTATATTATCCGTATGCTGAACTCTGAAAATCCAGGAAAGTAAAAAAAAAGGAAAAATGTTTATAGTATGTCTTTATCAAAAAAAATAAATAAATAACAAAAATACAAGCAAGTTTGGGATGTGGTGGTTACAATATCACATATTTTGCATCAAAAATCAAAATCATTGTGTTATCATATTTCATGAGGGTCATCGATGCCCATGAAGACCATTTGTTCACAGATTTAGTAATATGAAGCTTCAGAAAAACAGAATAAAACATAAGACACTGCAATGATTGAGGCTGAACAGTTTTAAATCAGAAAAGATTGCTGCTTATTCCATTAGTACTGTGTAGAGGAATGGCCTGATACAATTGCTATATTTAGCATTCTTCAGAGATCACCGCAGAGCTTTAGTCTTTTATTGCAAGGTGAAAAGCAGGAAGACAGCTTACATGAAGCAACAATAAGCTCAGTTAAATGCAGTGTGCTGCGGAGGCATGCGAAAAAGAGCACGGCGATGTTGCCAAGACAATGGTCTCTGTTTGCAGATGATAATGCAACTGAAGTTTGCAGCTGAGGCATGAGAATCATAATCAAACCTGATATTTCTAAGGTTTTACTGCACAACTGTGTAAAACTGCGGAATCTATGAGGCACGCCCATTCAAAATACAGCATTTTATTGATTTTGACATTCTTGATCATGTCACAAACTCAGGAGGAGCTGAAGTTTTCCTTAAAGACTGCAATATTGGCAGTTTGTTTATTCAGTTTTTAAGTATTATGAGGGTGCATTTTGTGTATGAGTGTGCGTATGTGTATGTGTTTCAGTGTGTGTGTGTGTGTGTGTGTGTGTGTGTGTGTGTTTCACTTCTGTGCCTGAGTCTGTGAGAGAGACAGACAGAGAGAGGGAGAGAGAGAGAGAGAGAGAGAAGATTGAGATGGATAGAAAGAAAAGGGAAAAAGTAAGCCATATTCTCTAGTGAATATAATACGTGCAGTGTATTGTGTTTTGATCTAGTTTGTTTGATAAACTGCATTCTCTGCAAGAGTATGTCATGTGAGTGTGTGTGTGTGTGTGTGTGTGTGTGTGTGTGTGTGTGTGTGTGTGTGTGTGTGTATGTATGCGCAAGTGTATGCATTATGAGGGGAAAAGCTGTTTTTTTTTTTTTGAAATAGTTGCTTGTTTGCTGTTTTGTGTTTTAGTCAGATTTGTTTGATAAATTGCATTTCAAAAAATAGTATAAGAAACATAAGAGTACCACATCCAGAAAACAACCAAAGGATACAATAGGCATTACAAAGATTAACATAAAATCTTCATTATAAGTTGTGGAAGTTCTGATAATTTAAGCGGAGTTTCATTGCCAGACTACCAAAAATCAGTGGCTTTGGCCATAATGAATAGCATACATGCTGAAGTATTTTAATGAATCTTATGTTATAGTCCTGAATGTATTCTTTCTTCACAAATCTACAATTCTAGTTGTAAAAGATTATGCAGTTCTTGTCTGTTTAATGCTTTTTGCTAAGTTATAACTGTTTTTGTGAAATAATGAAAATCTAGTGCTCCTCCCGTAATTTGTTATGAACATTTTTAACACATTTTTGTTTCAGTCTGTACTGTAGCACCTCAAATGTAACATACAGATAACATGCTAAATATGCAAGTATAGCATTTCTATGCCACTGATGAAAATTCACCAATGAAGCCCAGGCACAGAGATGTGCCTAAATTGAGGGCTATCCAGATTTAACACAGCTGAAGCTTCTTATCACAGGCTTGCAAATATACACCTTTGTTGTACGATGATGTTGTGTAACCTTTAGTTCAGAATTTTCTACATGACCTCGGTAGATCCTATAATAACTCACGCCCTACCATGTCTTATTGCTTAAATACTTTTTACTGTTGTCCACATGTAACACTTTCACCATGCTTGAAAACTATGAGTGACTCTCAAAAGGAATTTATCACTTGTCATCCTGTTCTAATTTACTGGAGACATGTGTAACTATATATAGCCTAAATCAAGAGTGCTTTTATAATCCTTGAAGCAATTAAAATGAAACATTTTAATAAAAATTAGGCTTACTGAACTCATTGACAGAGTATAATAGTATAAATGAGTTCTGGAGGCATTCAGCTACCCACTGAGAAATATGGTCAAAGAAAAGCAAAAGTTATAACCCCCAAGTTACAGAATTAAAAAGTACTTACAGACAATGAAAATGCCTTTTCTCTCATAATTCTTTAATTAGTCTTATAAAACTGCTGAAAGTTGTGAATGATCTGCACTTTAACTTGCCAGCAGTGCTATCTTTTCATTAGAACAACTATCTAACATGTTATTTACGCCTGAAGCAATTATGACAATTAGGTTTGGCATATGTATGCTTTATTATAACAATTAGGTTTGGCATATGTATGCTTTATTTCCATATTTTTTATTTTAGCAATTTACATTTTCAACAGTTAATGGTTCACCTCGTTACTGGTGCTGATCAGGTACATTATTGCCTGGCGCCCCTTTTCTTAGGACTGTATCCTGACTTTATGGTCTGAATTCACCTAATGCAGCTATTTAAAGGGAGCACACACACACACACACACACACACACACACACACACACACACACACACACACACACACACACACACACACACACACATGCACACACACACACCTGAAAGTTTTGAAATGCAATGAAGATAAAAACAAGATTTAGTGTCAGTACAATGAGCACATCTTCTTCCAAAAGTAAAGCTGCTCACAATTAAAGTAATCAACTTGGGTTTGAATAGTGCATCTTTTTTTGTAGGGGGAGAAGTACCCAACTGTCCCATGCAGGGGTTTCTTTCCTGTACCCTAAATTAAATACAATCCTAATAGTGTTTAATGTTCTTTTAGACAAGGGCATATCCTAACCATGCCAACATGCTTAAAAAAAAGACCATTTTGGCAATGTGTATATTGTCAAACAATTGACCATCACTCAACTGACTGACTCCTAAGAAAGTATGATGTTAAATTTGTGTTACTTATATTATTATTAAAACATAATTATATATTGTGATTATTTTCCATCAAAATATCTATTTAAGAAATGAAATGATGTTAAAGTAATTTTCTGACCTAATTGTTATTCTCTGTCATCGTTTCTTGTTATGCTCGCATTTTATCGAGCCCCCTCCCCCTGAACATTCAGGATATCTGCATGAACATTTAGATGCAGTTGTACCACAGGTCAGACTATAGTTCTTTTTCATTAGTGTGTTTGTCTGAATATTGTCCATAAGCAGGTTTGTAGGCATTTGATCAGTTGCCTTGTGGTTTCGTACTGTAATGAATTAGTCTGTCATGCTATTAACAGATGGAAGTGCACTGAAATAAATGTAATTAGTAAAAGTAAGGCTGGGGTTGGCATAATGGTTAAGGTGTTTACCTCACAGGCAAGAGGTACAAGGTTTGATTCTCACCAGGGGAATTGGTTAAACTTAGAATGGCCCACAAATGCAGTTAGCCAAACACTTACCTATGAACAGCAGCTGTTGTTGCATATTTTATGTTTTCCCCTAAGATGCAGCAGTCTCACAGAGAAGATATTCATTTAGGGGGGTGGAAGCATAACCAGAAATCACCATGGTTTATAAAATAATACTTGACCTATTTTGTGCATGTGTGCAACAACTGGCATTGGGGCAAAATTCTCAAGCCATAAGCCAGTCCAACATTAATGAGATTTTTTGAACAGGTTTTTGTTTGATGCTGGACTTTTACTTTATCTAAGCTTTAAATCATGGTTACATGTGATCCATATTTTTAAATAATTTTAAAATATTTTCTAACTCCTGGTCCCCCCAACACAGCTATCACCCACATATCGCTTACATGTCTTTTCATTCTTTAGGTTGAGAGCTGGGCATTGCAGTTTTCATCCAGTGAAACTGAGTAGATCTTTCTGTGTTGCTAGCATTTTCCCATTTGATTGAAAGCAGAACACAGTACCTGTTATGCTGGACCCATTGTGGCTGCATGTTTCTGCATACATGTGATTTTCCAACTAGAGTATTTGAGTACTCCCACCACGCTTAAGTCACATGACCTGCAATACCTGGCCTTCCTCCAGGTGGTGCTGTTGTACCACACTCCCCCAACACTGTCTTCCTGTTATGGACAAGATGGTGTGGCCTCACAATCTCATATCTATTTGGCTAAGTTTCTCCAGCTCTAAGGTTACTAACTGAACCTGTTTCTCCTGGAGTTTAGTCAGGGCTAAAATCTTTAGATGGAAGAGCAACTAGATTACTCTGCTTACTGACAAAATTATGCCTTAGTTAATTGGCTTAGTAAGGAAGGGGTTCTAATTACTCTGCTGAATCATGGGGAGCTGTGCACCCATATTTTCTAGCTGGTGTCCAGTCAAGATGAGTGATGTATGAAATCAGCTAGTGAGTTACTCTGCTGTATATGTCCACATCATTTCCCCACTGTTGCTGTCAGCTGCCACTTGGCATGGCAGCCCGTTTGCTCCCTTGGAAGGAAAAACTCTGGAGGCCTTGGCACAGTTACACTGTGGAGCCATGGCCTGCTTATTCCAGTCCTTATAGATATAGGCATGTAGTTGGCTCAGTTCATGCTTCTGTATGGGCTGCATTCCACAAAAACAACACAATGCATTCATCTTACTGAATCCATGCTACATTTTCTCTAGGGACTGCATTGCAATGATGAGTAGAAATTTCAGACCACACCTCCCCAAGGGAGACAAGCCTGCTAATCCTACTTTTTTCTTATCTCTCCAATAGGCCCTTTGGTACCAACATTATTACGCACACCCAAGTCACTAGTGTATAGACATATGCCATGTCCCACTGACAATGTCTCAGTTGCCACGGCCTGGGTTCAGAAGGGTGGGATGTTTGACTGCTGTTTGGATTCCCTTGGTCACCAAATGGTAGCCTGAATATTGGGCTTCTAGTTTTGTAGGGAAGTGTGGAAAACACACTTAAACTCATGTATTGCAATTGAGTAATATTGTGAGTATACTTTTGGCAGAGAATTAGGATTCAGGGAAATTATATTTTACATAGTTTTATCACAGATTAAGGAACTGTGATCTGCACATTAGTACTGTATCTTTGTTTGAGGATATCATACTATGTGGCCGCAGGAATTTACTGATAATGAGAAATGGGCCCTTGCGGCTTCTATAAAACACATGCATATGTGTCGAGGAAAAAAAAAAAAACACAGCAATCCCCAATATGAAAGACTGAAAGTGAATGAAGAAAATAGTTGTGAACTGCACGCTGACTTGTTGGTGCTTTCTTTTTGAGAAAAATATTCCATTTCTTGAATAATAGAAATATGTTAATAAATTAAGGATATAAATCACTCATTAATTTTATCATGATAATAACCTTCAAAGGAGTTTCTCAAAACAAAGTCAACTTACTTAACAATTCTGCAGAGTAAGTCATTTGGCAAAATATTAATACACAGTTGGTAATCTCTGGCTTCTGTCAATATGCTTTTATAGGTTAATAATGTGTTCCTCTAATGTGTGTTTTGGTAGTATTGTACAGCTTAAAACAAGGTACATAGCTTTCTGGATGCAACATCAAACAACCCAAGCTAGTAGCAGTAAGCTAACATCTTTGAGTATGATCATTTATTATGAAGAAGAGAAACTCCACAAGTGTATTCAGTAAAGTTATGACAAAATGACAAAGGCATCAGACTGAAAGCTTGATATTTTTATTTATGCAATGCTGTAAAGGATTAATTTTGAATAAAAATAATTGATAATTACATGCAAGCATACACAATTTTGTGGACAGAGAAGTAGCCCAGGTAAAATTCCTAACTTGGAATCAAAGGGATTCAAAAACCATTTTTGTACAAAGCTACTAAATATTGTTTAGTACTGGCTTCCATTCTCAGCTAGAGCGTCTTCTGTATGAAGGCATGTATGAATGGGCGTGCCTTCGTTGAAGGTTGTGCATCAGGGCTGGTAACTCGGCACGTAAAAATCCACTGCCAAACATTAGCGGACCGGAGTTTCGCTGTGGCGACCCCTAATAAGCCGAAAGACACAACAACAACAACTGGCAGTGTAAATAACAGCTTTCTGAGATGTGTGTCTAGATTACAAATGTAAAATGTAAAGTAAACATATTTACTCCATATGAAATTGTTTAGAAACTGTATCTGTAATTAATTATCTAAGCTCCTAGCTTTACAATGTTTAAATATCTAAGAAAACTAAAAATGCAACAAAGATAAATCAGTTCCACAAAACCATTTTGAAAGATATTAGGAGTCATTCCACTTGATTTTTTTGTGAAGCCAAAGTTCCTGTAGCCCTTATTTAGAACATTAACCCCCAAGGTCACTGCAGCTTGGGAAAGGTCTATTGCTTCTGTAGCAACCCTCTTAAAAAACAGTACAATTACTTGCTCACACTCACACTAGGGATCATTACCACTGCTGTATGTTGCAGGTAAATCTTTTGTGTTGCAGAATCATAACTGGCGATATATCAGACTGTAATTCTTTTCTAGTTCTATCAAATACTGATGCTTTGCAATAGAGAAAGGAAGTGCAGTTGTCTTCTGGAACCTCTCATAAACATATTTCAGATTTGGGTTTTTGTTATCAAAGAAAATGGATAGAATTGGAAATGTTATTTACAAAAAATGCACCTTTAGCATACCTGCATTATCTTTCTGCTTGCATGGGAAACTGCAGACATATGCATACACACACACACACACACACACACACACACACACACACACACACACACACACACACACAAGCATACATGCACATATACACATTCACTTTTGGCATTTTAACAGCTTATTTTGGATTTGTGATATACTGGAAATTCACCCACTTTTCAGGATAAACAGATCCTCCCACTTTTCAGAACATAGTAGAAATCCAGAATAAGCTTTAAGGTGCTGTGTGTGGTTTGTGTGTGTGTGTGTGTGTGTGTGTGTGTGTGTGTGTGTGTGTGTGTGTGTGTGTGTGTGTGTGTGTGTGTGTGTTTCTGTATGCACACACACATATGTGTATATATATATATATATAAGTGTGGGTGGGAGCAATTCACCCCATACTGATGCAGCGAGGAAGGAAGATGGAAAAGGAACCAAGTGAGACAAGTAAAGGTAATTATGTTATTTATAGCTGACTGCATGCTGTTTCACATGATCAGTTTTTCTTTTAAGCACGTCACTTGGCATCATTGAATTAGTTGATTTGAAGAACTGTTATAATAGTTATGCAGAAATAATTATACAGAACGGTGTATTTTGCACAGTGTTAGATATTAGTTCATTTTCAAGGGCATAAACAATTGGCAGACATGATTATAATACAGTTTCTCAGTTCATTGTTAACCTCAGGTGGCAGAAACAGTTGTTATATTTCATTACAAACATTAAGGATGAGTATAAATGGAACATACATAGACCAGAAAGACATGCACATATGTTTTTAAAGCCTATGTTTAATACATATTCATTTCCCTGGGTTGATGCTGGTTTTGGTATTTTGTTAACAAATATTTTTTTTTTCAAAAGTTAATGTGAAATGTTATATGGACTCAAACATCCTTAAAATAGACTCATTTGTATGCATATTTCCAGTATTAAAGATAATTTGCTAAGATGTCTCTGTTGTC
Organism: Protopterus annectens; assembly: GCF_019279795.1. Taxonomy (NCBI): domain Eukaryota; kingdom Metazoa; phylum Chordata; order Ceratodontiformes; family Protopteridae; genus Protopterus; species Protopterus annectens. The sequence continues at coordinate 1,070,732,035 of NC_056747.1, read as the reverse complement.
TTTCGTCCCCTCTAGAATTCATATATAAGTAATAATTTGATTCTTTCTAAAGAGAACATCAACTGACATTCATAGGTAAAAGTCACATGGTTGTTTTCTAAATAAAACATGCAGCTGTGCTTTGAAACTTATTCAAATTTCTAGTTAAAAGAAATGCATGTAAGCTTAAAATAGTTCTTTTGTATGAAAATGGAGATTGTAGTTCTGTAATTATGACATGTATGCTGTTATGTTACCCCTCATCCTAATATCTTGGGCTACGGGAGTATTAACAGAGACAAAACTAAGACTAACATCTGCACAATACTAATTTTCTAGGACTGTAGTCTTAATCTTAGGACTTACCTTGTTTGTATGTTAAATTAAAAATAAAGTAAAATAAAATATGCAGTCCCTTCTAGGTACACTTAAAATCTCAAATGATTTACACAACACAGTGAAACATATTTTGTAATATGATATATGTTAATTATTTTTAACTTTACAGAAACAGTCTGCACTTTGGACAAATGATGGCTATGAAAGGAAGTGACTGGTTTTAGTATTAAACAATGTCAGGCTGAATTCATGAGACAAAGAAGCTGGCTACAACTGAAGTTGCTCTAAAGTGTACAAGTGTTTTACTCCGGCACAATTACAATGGTGTGACGACCTA
>NC_056747.1:1070676380-1070726380 GCF_019279795.1 Protopterus annectens | reverse complement strand
ATTTCAGGCACAGTAAAAACACTCAATAAAGGAACATGTCAAAATATATTTCATAAAATGAATCAAGTACCTGCATGCTTTCTTATAAATATATCTACTCTAATCCATTTCAAAGGTAAAGCCATCCAAGAAATTAAACTGTATCGCATTTAATTGCATTTAAGTTACTGGATTGCATTCACCTTTCTAGTAAAAATAGATAATATAAAAAAAAAAAAAACTAAAAACGGTCAAACACTGAAACTTGAGTTAACAAGGATGACAATGATATGCTAGCAATGTGAAATTTACATAATGCGCAAATGCAGGGTCTCACAAGAATTATCATTCGAAAAAATGTGATATGCATTAATTGAATTCAAAAATAATTCAGTGTCATATCAATACAAGAAGTAATAATAAGGAGTTCAGACTAAAAAGGAATATGCTGTTCAGTACCTCCATCTATAGTAAATAGCAAAGAATCTGAATTATTCATGACTAACTTAACTAGATCCGTCACACATTTTTCCTAACTTGGGAGGTGAAATATAGCCTAGAGGTATGAGTTAACAAGCTGAGAATAAGCTTGGAGAAATGCTGCAGAACTCAATTTGATTTTCTCGTCCATGTCTGTGTCATGTGGCTCTGAACAAGACACTTTTCTGAAGTGCTCCAGGGTCACTATTGAAAACAAATGCTGGCTCAAGTGAGCCTTAACTAGCTGCTCAAGAAAACACACAGAATTCTTTGTATTCTCAGACAGATGATATGGGTATTTATCATCTGCTCATACATACCTATTTATTATCCAAATATTGTTAGCATTTTACTGCTATATCGAATGTATCTTTCTAAAGAATTTTTTACTTCTGTTTTGTAATTCTACAAAATGATTATTTTCCTTTAAAATTTGGTTTTATTAAAACAAATGTATGCTAATGCAAAGATTTGCTTCGGGATGCAATATGAAGTTTATATGGTCAAAGCTTACATCAGAGAGCATGTCAAGGGATAAATAAGCATGATTACATAAAATATAATAACAAGAGTCTACTTTGATAAAAACATCAGTCACTAAACAGTGTTTCAATGAGATTTATCCTTAAACTTTCTGAGAAGGATTTTCACTGAAAACATCCTGAGTCTGAAGATTAAGAATTTTAACACTCTATTCAGAGTTGCTTTCAAAATGGAGTTTATTATTTTAGGTACTCTGTGTGTCAGAGGCAATGGTATTTGAGTGTGTTTGTGTTCTAGGGGGTTTATGTAGCAGTGACTGTCATGGATATAGAAATAGAACGTTTACTTACTAGCTAGTGTTTTCCTTAGGGATACTTCACCTGGGAAATCAAAATCTGAGAGATAACACAATTAGGCCAGTCTTATTCATTATTACTACTGGGAAGCCTTAAAGTGAAGTCCTACAAATAGAACAATGATCAAAATCAGTCATTCAATGTGTAGCATACATTTTTCTAGCAGTATGAACAGCTTAATATGTTTTTTATATTTCTTAGCATTCATTTAAGGTTGTAAGACTATACTTCCTCCAAAGCATGAATGTTTACAATTTATTTTGCCATCATAATATTAAACTGACCATAATACCATGTTTTAACATTTTATGTAATAATAGTGGTTATATGGCCTATCTTTCAGATTGTTACTAAAAAGTCAGCTGTTATTGATTTATTTATAAATTAAGTGAATGTGAAATTGTTGATTAAATTAGCATGATTCATTATCAAACATAGATGTAAAGACTTAGCCTAAATGTTTCTGTATGATCTGTTTATTGTAAACATTCACATTTTCAACAAAACGCTACATGTTTGAAGTAAGCAGAAAAACACAAGCAGTATCAATTGCAATGAACATATTAGCCAGTCATGGATGAAACAATGACTGTAGGTCATAACATTATATTTTTTGCTCTTCTTGGTGTTTGTTTCCATTTTATTTTGCATTTTTTGTTGTTCTCTTTATATTTGTCATATGAACTGCCCTTAGTGTTATCAGTGTTTGTTGTACCACCTGGGTGCTCAAGCTGTTCATTCTGTACCACGTGTACCACTGTTTCTGCTCCTTTATCCTTTCATTGTGTGCTGCAATATCCATGTGCCATGCCTTTCTAGCTGCTGGGCACTCCAGAAAACTGGAATGTGCACTTTAGTATGAAGTATCTTTTCTGGAAATTGAATGGGTCTCTGTCTCCAATATGCCACAACATTCTTTAGGAGGAAAAAAAATAACAATGATCATCTATAACCTTGTTAACCATTTTTAAAATAAATAGGTGAGATGTTCATCGGGGTAAAAAAAAACATATTTCAAAAAAGAACAGAGCTTTTGTTACGGCTTTTTAAAGGATATTTAAAAATAGGGTGCTTTTGGAATCAAGTTTGAAGCAGATATTGTTTCTGACATCCAGCCTTTTAGTGGTGGGATTTTTAGAGAAACTTCAAGCTGCTTTCCATATGGTACACCAGAACCTTTCACTTGCCTGGGTGACAAGTAAGATTTGTGACAGTGTCGCAAAATGCCTGCTTGTGAGTGTGGAACCAAATGCCTAAATTTTGTTTGAAGTCCTGCACTACATGAAGAAGAAGAAGTGCTCCATGCTGTTAGCACGCTTCCAGTACTGTAGTATCGATTAAAGATGTGTATAATATACTCATGTGCAGTTAAACTGATCAAACTATTTTTACCGTACAGGCAATTTTCTGAACTTGTATGACCACAGTTTAAAACTATGATGTAGAAGGCAGAGACTGAAGCCCCTGTAGGACTTGTGGCACCTAGTGAGTTAGTATTTTTGTGGGAGTGCATGTTGGTTGTTTTGTGATACATAGAGGCAATCATTTACTTATCTATTAAGCATAGAAGAACACTGATCCACAAGAACCTTTTTCAGGCTCAGCTTAGGAGCAATGCCTGACTAAACGACTTGTTCAGTCACACAGTGAACAGACAGAGGCTAAGGAAATCAAACCCTGAACTACAAGGAAAAGCTCATTAACAGCTCATAGCATTATTTATTTGTGCCAACTGCCAGACTTCTAACTCTGCTTATTGTGTGAGATGAAAATCCTTGCAAGTTGTATTACAGAGCTAACAGTTAACAAAACCACAGTCCTAGTAAAAGATATATTCATTAGCACCTAATAAGAGATATGGGATATGCATTTGGCAATACTGTGATTATGGACAGGTATTATATTGCCATGCACATTTTAGGAAGCAGGAGCAGGTAAGGCCATCTGATTACACCTAACAGTACTCTAGGACCAAAATAAGTCTTAGGTTACCCATGGATCATCCAAATCCTGGCAAGCCTTAAGCACACTATAACCCTGTCTAAATCCCATATATAGAGGTTACTGCATTGCTACCAAGGAGCAAGCCACAGAATGCAAAAGATGCAGTTGCTTGACTGCTGCAAGGGTGGTGATGTCATTATGTTTCCCTTTTCACCAGGAGAATGAATGAAATGAGGTTTTCATCAGTTATAACAACCATCAAGTTTGAAACATAATTTAGAAAAAACTTACTATTATCAAGTACAGAAGCTAGTGAAATGAGACAGGTAAGCCAATAACCCATAACACCTTGTAAACATCCCATTTTCTTCCATACTAAAGTACATACAAATACTTTGCTGTAAGCACAAACCTACCATGAGCTTGCAATGTCCTCTTTAGAACACAGTGTTTATTTTAAAAGTGCTGACATAGATATGCACAACACTAAGCTATATCAGCCACATTTTACAGTTTCACTGCCTCATAAATATGAAATATCAACAAATGTTTATTCATGGAAAGATATGCCCCACGTAAACATTTGCCCAAACGTCAATGAAACACACACCAGAGTAAATAAAACCCACCTACATGGGGGGGGGGGGGCGCTACACCCCACCACACCCCTCAACCATATAGATATATATATATATATATATATATATATATATATGTGTATATACCAACTCTGGGATCACACTGGGATCACACTACAGTGTAGAAAAGTGTTTACTTGCCCTGGGAAAAATTATGTGTTCGGATATGTCATTTTCATGATTTTTGCCTTGAATAAGTGAAAATGAAATTCGATGATATGGTGATATGGCTGTTTGAGTATTAGAAGGGGATCTACACACACACACACACACACACACACACACACACATATATATATATATATATATATATATATAGGGTGTATATCAGAACATCAAAGTAGTACTACATCGAATGTTCTAATATTGAACTATTTCACTCGAAACACCATAACATCGAACACTCAGAACAGCAAATTTTTGGTGACATTATTTAGTCCCATTGACTAATGTAGATGTGACACCCTGGCTCCCATGTAAAAATGGGAAAAGGGGATTGATGACAACAAAAATGATGACATGCAAATACATATATAAGCACACACATATATATATCTATATATATATATATATATATATAGAGAGAGAGAGAGAGAGGGAGAGAAAGAACTATGCACTTAAAAATCTCAAAAGATAATTCTGCTAACACTGCAATGTCTGTAATTTCCCTTGCTGATAACTCAATAGATTAAAACTTGAACAGTGAGCACTCTTTCGGCTTTTCCCGGTTAGGGGTTGCCACAGCGGATCACTGGTCCGCAGATTGGTTGGCAGTGGTGGTTTTATGGTGTCGACTTGCCAGCCCAGCACCCAACCTTCACAGAAGGCACACGCATACAAACACACACCTACCTGCATGTCTTTTCACTCGACCGCAAGAGTAACTGTCATTTACAGAAAAAGTTAACTTTGCATTAATGAAAATTAAAAAAATAAAAACACTTTTTTTTGGAGTCAAAATCACTCGATTCACAAATTGATTTAAGAAGCATTCAAAAAAACAAAGTGTGTGTGTGTGTGTGTGTGTGTGTGTGTGTGTGTGTGTGTGTGAGTGTGTGTGTTCGTGTGTGTGTGTGTGTGTGTGTGTGTGTGTGTGTGTGTGTGTGTGTGCGCGCGTGTGTGTGTGTGTGTGTGTGTGTGTTCGTGTGTGTGTGTGTGTGTGTGTGTGTGTGTGTGTGTGTGTGTGTGTGTGTGTGTGTGTGTGTGTGTGTGTATCTATATCTCTAGCTATATAGAGATCATATTTTGTGTGTATATAGACACCAAATAATTTAGGTCCTACATTTTAGCCTATAGCTTCAGATCCAGTATCTGCTTTTATTGCCAATAAGTTTTTGAAGTATCTAATCACAAACAGACTTGTCAGCAACCAGCAAGAGGGACATGCATAAAAAAATAACGGGCTGTTTAGCAGGTAAAGCCATCAACGCAATCCAGAATCCCAACACTAGAAGCAAGCAGTCTGCCATGGTCCCTGAACAGGATCACTGCTTTTGTTTGTTTATGCTGACACAGTTACTCTGCTGCAGTATAGGCTGGTTGTGTAGTCACTTATTTTGGAAAGGGTACTCACAGTATCAGAAGCCCTACTTCTAAATGTCAGGTAGGTGGTTTTAATTTATATTTTATACTCAGAAATTATTTTTGTACACTTAGTGACTGGCTGTATAATTGAAAATAAGGTTCACCTCACTTAGTTCCAAGCTGACATCATTATTTACAGCAAGTCCCTCAACAGCTATAAATACTACTATAGCAAGAAATGGAAACAGTCGGTAAAACATGTTAAAGGCCTTATGGTTGTTAAATCTCTGTTTCCTGGTTCCGATGTCAAATCTGAGTTTTGAACAGCGACAAAAGACAGTATACTGTGTGCTTACAGTGATTACCTTCATCAATGTGTGACTAATTAATTCATCCAGGAAAAAAGAGGTCATTGTTCCCCTCTACTCATCACTCATTAGACCCATTATAGAGTACAATGCCCCTTTTGGTATGTACCGCACAAGACATCTACAACTAGAAAGGCCACAGAAATACCTCACAAAGAGGATTTCCAGCCTCAAACAGATGCCATACGCAGACCGTCTCAAAAAACTCCAGCTTTACTCTGTCGCATATCGCCTACTCAGAGGCGATCTCTGTCTAACATACAAAGTTATGTCAAACCCAGAGCTGTTGGACATGCTTCATGTAAAGAAATCCCAATCCCTCCAAGCTACATGCTCTAGGGACCTAAACCTTGTCACCACAATAAACAGAACATGCTAGAGGGATAGATTCCTACCTCAGAGATTTCCCATACTCTTTTCTTGGGTGGCAAAAGCCAGGGAACCGTTTGGCTAAGCTTATATAGACCCTAGGGCCAATAGCCTAGTACCTACCTATGAACCTATGAACCTATATGAATTGAAGAACATTCCAGTCTAATATGGATGTTCATAATTGTCCTTTGCATATATCTCATGATACTTTGATAAAAGAAGGGTTGCAAATCTATCTTGGTACTTATGTTTCTCTATTTCGCCAGGATCACTCTTGCTGGGCGTATGTCTGTTTTTGTTATAGGACTTTCCATCTTGATAATTATGGTATTGAAGGTGTTTAGATTGCATCTTTGGTATGAATGTTGCTGCTTGTTAAGACAAAGGGTAAAATCTTATTCTTTGACATCAGTAGGGTATTATATGAGAAGACTAAAGGATGAGCAAGAAAAATATTACCTTGAAACTATTGCTTGTTGGACGATGCAACCTTTGCATGAATCACTCACACTGTAGGTTAGTGCTCATCTAGGTCTGTATCTAAATGTGCGTTTGTGGCTGATACAGTCCTCTGGATATCCAGCTTTAGTGAACTGGACGTCCAGCTTTCAGTGCACCAGGACCTTAAAGTGCTTCCCCCATGTTGCCCACATGCTTTCAAAGGTACCAAGTACACCTATAAATGGAAAGGTACAAAATGCTTGACTACACTACACCTACATAGTGCAGCTATCCTTTGAGTCCTTTTTTTATTTTAACAAAGATATTATTTGAAAAGCATGTACAAAGCTGGAGAACCGATATGCTTAATTCTTTTACTTGAAGTATAGAGACATCATCTGATTGTACTAACAGGGTTTTAGCCAGTGCTGCTGGTAGCCCAGCTTTGACAAGAAATGTGAATATCAAGAGCTGATTGATGGGGGCTAGGAGTGATCAACTAATGGTCAGTCCACCATTATGAGGGGTTGGAAGGAATTAGTCACTGCTGAAATCGCTTACTGGGGCATGTCAGGGGCAGTTATCGTGGCCCACGATAAAAGGCAGAGCAGCTGTCTGTGATTAGCAGTGTGCAGGAATGGATGTGTGCAAGTCTGTCTCAGGACACTACATATTTCCATAAAGGTGAGGTATGCATGTAGGAATGGGGAATGTTAAAATTAGCTGGCCTGGCAGTAGAACAGCTCTGGGGTCTTGTTGATCACTGTTTATTCATAGAACAAATGAATGATCAGGATGGATGACAGGTAGGTACCCAGACAAATGAATGACCAGCATGGACAATAGGCAGGCATCTGGCATATGGTGGTGGTATGGAGTAACCAATAAAATCAATAAATGTTGTGAAGAGGAGAGTGCTGTGTGTGTGTGTGTGTGTGTGTGTGTGTGTGTGTGTGTGTGTGTGTGTGTGTGTGTGTGTGTGTGTGTGTGTGTGTGTGTGTGTGTGTGTGTGTGTGTGTGTGTGTGCGTGCGTGTGTGTGCATGTGTGTTTTTATGTAAGAGTGTATCTATAAATACTCACACACACACGCACACGCACACACACACACACGCACATGCGCGCACACACACACACACACACACCCACACACACACACACACACGCACACACACACACACACACACACACACACACACACACACACACACACACACACACACACACACACACACACACACACACACACACACACACACACACACACACACACACACACACACACACACACACACACACACACACACTTACTATTATGATGGCATAGCCTAACAGTTTGTTTATAGGGTCAGGAGCATGATAGCTCCCTATACTTTGCAGCAGTAGTACTTGTGATTACCACTTTATTTTCAAATTAGACATATTGCCATCTGCCTCTAGGAGTTCTTTACCTTTCTAGGACAGTATTGCTATGTACATTTAATCAATGACACCTGGCACTGCCTCATCCATCTTCATATCTCTCAACTTCTTAGCACAAGAAATCTGGACAAAGCTTAAAATAATGGAGGAACAGAGGCCCAAAAATAGGGGCACGTTTTAAATGTTGCTCTTATAAACTTGTAAAGTTGTTAGAATAACAGGATTTGTGCTGCTAGCATGCATTTTTCCGAAGGATATGAAGTCTGAAATTCAAATATATGTCATTAGTGACTTAGCACTCAGTGATTTACCAGAAAACCAAACATTTTATGGGGAACAGATCAAAAATATGAGGTAAAAATCTGTCCATTCTGCAAAAATCTGTACAGTTGAGAGGTACATCCTTTATATTTAACCCTGTATGGTATTTTGCAGAATGATAGTTTGAACAATATAATGTGACATTTGTACAATTGATAACAATTTCTGACAGTCTACTGCCTGCATACCTGTCCCTTTAAATATGCATATATATCTCATCATTTCATTTTGCATATGACTCAAACTATGGCATTTTGCAGCAATTGCTCTTTTAAGTGTGGTGGTTTCTCATCATAGTGATCATGCTGTTGTTTTTTGCAGCTTTTGGAGAGTGCATTTGCATCTTCCTTAACATTGCTTTTCCTGGGTGACATATGCATACAGCTGTTGCTATAACTTACATATCATAGCCCATTCATTACATAATAACTAATGAGTGGTGAGAATAGGACCCACTACAGGTACCTGCAATGTCTCCTGCATAACTACCTACATGTACAGTATTGGCCATGCCCAACACATACACTTCCATTTACAGTTAGAGAGTCATGTTTTTTATACATATATATATATATATATATATATATATATATATTTATATATAAAGAGAGAGAGAGAGAACTCTGGAATCCAATACATGCAGTCATGCAGATACAAAGTTCCTCTACTCACCAGGATTTTATCTGCCGTTTCTACTTTCTGTTCCTTGGGGTATATGTACTTGTGTGACTATGTAGCTATTGTATTATTAGAGTTTTGTTAAGGTGTGAGCACTTTTTATATTGCCTAGACATGTGTCATGTTTCTGCCTATCGTAATACCACCTACAAACCACCGAGATCATAATGCTGCACAAGGAATATCATGTTGGTGCACACTTTGCGATTCTGGTCTCAATTATTGGGTGATTTGAGGTTGTGCTACTTCACTGTTCCAGTTTCATGATCTTGCAATTCCATCATGTCATGTTCATCATTCTAGCAGTAAACTCCATAGAATCTTTGTAGGTATGTAAGGCACTCATACAAAGTCAGCATTGCCAGAGGCCTCATTCCCTCCTTTCTCCACTTCACGTACTTCATATTTCTTAGTAGAGTATCAAGTAATTTCAGCTGCATAGCGGCTTATGCTTATTTACTGTTTACTGTTTTTATAGAAATAGACTTTAAATACAGCTCTGTGACCGTGATGGGCTGTAGTCAGTCTTTTCACCATGTATATACAGCTATCTTTACTAATATGATCTACTTAGAAATAAATAACAGAGTCAGACAAAAGCAGGACAAAAAGGATAACTTGCATGAGCTCAACCGTTGAAGGAGTCTGTCATCACAGAATTGAAGAAACTACAATAATCCAGTGTTTCTTTGAAGGGTGCTGTTTCACAGATAATTGCCATACACAGGGATATGCAGATATTTTCTAAAGCATGAACATTTTCCTGACTGACCAGAGTGCTGCCAAAAGGCAAATACCTCTGCAACGTTTTCTTTAGTAACTGCACTGATATAGTCTAAATCCATGTTAGGTTTAGATTCAGTGCTGGCTGATTCCAGTATCTGCAGATTCTGTATCAGCCTATATCTTCCATATTGCCTCAGTACTGGTGCATCCCTTGTTTGATTGTAATTCAGCTGACAGGGAGTATTTTGATATTGTTAATGAAACTGTCTTAAAGCAGCAGGGATCTAAGCTGGTACTTTTGCTGGCATGACTTCAAGTGAATGGATAAAAGGCTGAGATGCAAATCTTTGAAGAACCAATGAAAGCGACAGGGGGAAAGGAAAATTACTTCATCAGCTGACAAATTTAGTGACGAGAACTAATTTTATAAACTGCAGGTTTGTTCCTCTTCTTCTTGAGACTGGAGGGAGAATATTTCCTGTCATTCCAATGGGTCACCACTGAAAACATTTATTTTATGGATAACTCAAATTATAACAATGAGTTTTGAAGTTGGCTGGTCAGGATCTTTCACTTGAAGATAAATACAGACAGATGTTGATGATCACTGATCAAAATGGAAGAGGTTCCACTTATTATACTTTTAGGGATATTTTAAAAAGTAACAGTTGGCTACCTGATGCAAGTCCTATTTCCTTATCTACATATCATTAAAGCAGGAATCTGTCTCTCTGAAAACTTTAAGTGTTGATGATTTATAATCCTGGACTGGGACTGAAATTGACCATTTATAGGTTGATAGGTAAGTACTTGGCTAGCTGACCTTACAGGGCATTTTAAGACGAGTCAATTTTCCTATTTCTGCCCAAAATAACCTTGCCCTATCCCTTTATCAATAATTATATATTGCACCTAATAAGAATAAACTGGATCATGCCATAGATAATTTGAGGGAGACCCATGCACTGGATAAAGTATTTGGGTCTGTATCACATTATTGAAACCACAAAAGGTCGAATTTTAATCTGTTGAATGATTGCTACCCATGAAATTCTTTCCCACGGTATATAACACTTTGGCCAACCTACTGAGTCGAATAAAAACAGCAAAATGTAAAATCCATCTTGGTGGGGGCTACACCCCTCACCCCACCAAAAGTGGGGGGCTGTACCCCCACACCCTCCTAACTAAATATATCAACTCCGAGATCGCACTACAGTGGGGAAAAGGGCAAATTTCCAATGATGACCCACTGTTGGGAAACAGTTCGTGAAACTATTGTTTAACGGATTCAGAGTTCAAGAAATAGTAGTTGATGAAGAGGTGTTTGACCTTTTTGTGGTTTTGACAATCTGATATAGATTCAGGCATTTAGAATATTTTAATTTTTAGAGTTAGTTTATTTGTGGCACATGCTCTACTCCAGTTAAATTTAAAAGAAATATAATAATATAGTATAATAAAATAAAATAAAATTTAAGGTTACTAGGGAAAAAATGTACAAAAACATTAATGTATGTAATACATTAGCTGTTACGAAACTTAATTATTTAATATACATTGAATTTTACAACAGCCCCATTTTAGATCAGATTCTGGAAAACTTATATTATATTCATAGAAATAATACCACTAGAAGAAAAGAGAAATCCATTGGCAGTACAGACAAGTACATAAACCGAAATGTGCTTACAGTAATGCTGAAGTGACCTTAAGGGCTAGTGTGCCAGTGGTGGTCCTGGCAATACTTGTTTGGATCATGACTAAATCTTATAAATAAGGTGTTAGAGGCCAATTACTGAACCTCTTGTGATACAGCAATTTTTATTTGATCAGCCAACAAAAGATATTAACATGATTCTTGAATTGTTTGAAACATAGATATGTATGATGAATTCTTCAGTTCGAAAGGAAACATAGAAAACAATTCTATTGAAGATTACTTCTCAAACTTATCACTGGCAACAGGAAAAGGAAGGTGTAACAAAGGAACTTCAAAATGATTGCTAGCTCCCTCTTTTCCCCTTTCTGTCTCTCAGTACCCACAGAAGGAACACTGTTAACACTGCATACCTGCTTGGCTACAGATTACACAGATAAATGGGTTCTGCAGACAGTTCATTTATGGTACACTAGAGAAGTTCTTCAGATACCATATAAGTGCAACTTATTTCAAGTTTGGCAAAGAAGGCAGACTGAAAGGTACCTTCAAGGTGGTTACTCTGAAAACTGTATTCTATGTCATAAATCAGAACTTTTATAGTGCAAATCTGGACATGAAAAATGCTTGGTTTTCATTCTCTAATCAACGTTTGTCACAAATATATATTAGGTTCCATTTACCAGGGCATCAGTTCCACTTTTAATTTCTGTTATTTGTTTTAACCACTGCATCCAGAGTATTTTCCAAATGTGTAACCCCAGAGTTTGTACACTTAAAATTAAAATAATGCAATTTCCCCTATTTATGCGAGTATGTGATAGTAGTAAAAACAATAGAACTATTGATTATTTTTAGAGCATACAGTTTTACTTTCCAGTCTTTGGAGTTAATAAAAAATAAAAAAAAAAAATTTCTGGTCCTTAGTTTTCCTGGAGGCAGTCATCCATTCAGTTCTGAAGGTTTTTCCATGAACAAGGCAACTAGGGGGTTAACTCAAATAATTCTGACTGATTTTGCCTATTATAACAAAGAACAAAGGATTACAGCAAGACAGTTCCTAAGAGCTCTGGTGTGCATGTTTTCTTTTAGTTCCCTTCTTTGACTTGTGTAAGGCTTTATATAATGAAAACTCAATCATACTTCAGAAAATGATATAATTCACTGTAAATGATGACTCTTCCTATTCCTCGTTTTATTAAAAAAATGGTTTTCTGTGGTAAAAAGATATAGGAGACTGTTCCATTGAAATGACACTTATTTGCCCTTCATAAATTGAATGCATAAGAACAAACTCATTAGATTATGCCTGAGTAGCCCACATCAGCAACTTATCAGTACTAGGTTAATCGTTTTTAAAAGGAGAGATCTCTTGACATTAACTTAAATGAACTGAAAACGATACATGTGGCTCTTGTAGCTTTTCAAAAAAGTTTGCAGCTTGGACATTTATAAATAAAGATAGACAGTTCTAAGTAATGTGGTATATAAACAAACAAGAACAGCCAGCTCTTTCCAGCCATGCAAGAAGGCAAGTGAAACCTTGGCAAGAGCTTTAAAGTATAAACTATACCATTCTGCAATTGCTGTTCCATCATTTGGTAAATGTCTTCAGCAGGAGGAAAACACTGTCTGAATGGAAGCTCGATTCATGCATCTGCCAAATGACAGCACAAAAGGTCAACCTTCCACAGGTAGATATGTTTGCCTCAGATTAAACAAGTCAAAGCTTTTCATTTTCTCATTTCCTACAGCATAGTATGGAAGTAACTTGCTTTTGGAAGATAGCTGATTTCCCTTTCAAATGCACTCAGACCATAATGTGGCCTGTGACGACAGGAGGTACTGCCAATCATGCCAGGAGAAGTAAGGGAGTAGATGTATAACTTGTGCCAGCACAGCTAGCTGGAATTTTGTAAATAAATATATGCCATTTATATAACAAAATGATTTGTACAGATTGCCCTGCTGGAAGGAAAAGAAATTTACATGTATTATTGTAACTGAATTAATTGTATCCATTGTAACAACATAAACTGGGAGGGAAGAGGTTAATTCACCTGACTTTGGAACAAATATTCTTGAAATTAAATTACTTTATGGGTTAAGCCATAAAGATGTTTTCCCAGAGTTTTGAAGGGAGACAGAGACCCAATGTCCATACTAGAGAATAAGTTGTAGTTCCTGTAGGAAGAGTGAAATGGTTATATGATTTTATGACTTCCAACAGCTGCACCACATCTGAGCAATGCTCTGTGTGTATCGTAACACATAGGTGCTAAACCATGACAGCTTCTAGTGTTGGTGATAGTATGTGAAACAGAGTCAGATGACCAAATGTATGTGATGCCATTCTGTACAGAAATAATGTTTTAATACTCGAGGACACTGAAGTCTCAGCAGCATTCTGTATTCTGTCTTGGACTGACAACAAGGACAGTTTACCATCTTGCCTTGCTCTATTCAGTAAGTAGGAAGAGTAATTCTTTTAGTCAATCAGGAATAGATAGTGAGGCTAGCTAAATACTGTTTTTCTATAACTGTGTGACACTTTCTATCAGTGTTATTTTTAATATTTTCTGTGATGAAGCTATGGTGTTTACTGTAAATAGATATTTAGTATTTTCATGTCTTTTTTATTATTTTTTTTTATATATTTAAACTTCTCATTGTGGTTGGTCCTTTTTAGAAAATATTTAAGCTTTGAGAGTATTTGCACATATTTATTTGGTGATAACTCTGGCCACTCTGACCACTCTTAAACACCTGGCTGTTTGGTCGACATTGCCATTTGCGTTAATATTAATTTCACTCAGTATAATTGGATACCCTTTTAAGAGCCTTATAGTAATTGACTGGTGGCAGTGAATCTACATTACAGTCTGGGCGAAGTTGGTAGAGTGGGTAATCTGTGCCAGCTTTTCCAAGGTGTGTGTGTGTGAGAGTGTGTGTCTTTGAAAATTAAATCTCAAAGAGTGTGTGTGTGTCAGCTACTTGGGGCAGGGACACAAAGCACTGGTTTCACAAAGAGGGTGCTGGAGGACTTGGCATGGACACTCGGCTGAGGACCTAACCCTACAGCTGTACCAGTGGTGAGTCTTATTGGGGACCTAGAGGGAGACAGATAGAGAAATCCAGACCCCGGACTGAATGTGTTTCTTGTGTGCTCTTAAGCGAAACTGTGCTTGATGTAGTGAGGTCTGCATCTGGAAATACTGAGTATATTCATTTGTATTCCAGGTGAACGTCCTTCTCCAGTGTCAGTGGTGAGGATTGAGGCTCCTTGATTACTGGCCCAGAGTGGGAATGTCACATGGACTTTTTTCCTTTACCCCAGTCCACAAACTACTATTCTAAGCAAAACAAGTCAAAACCAATATGATTCTGTATGATGTTTTTTGAAAAGAAAACACAGCAGTCTTTATTAATGGGTCTAACAAACAAATCCTTACTGACTCAGCAAAGGGGCAAGGCTTTCCATTCCTGTATCAAAACTCTGAATCTTACTAGGCTATTTAAGATACTTGCTTCATTTGTATTTATTATAGTCAGCTATTAAGGTGCATGGTTCTATATTATGCGCCTGTTTACCAAATGTTGCTCAGGTTGAAGCCATTCAGTTATAACAGCCTTTGTTAAAGGGGTTTGGCAGTTAAGACATCCCAAAAACATTTAAACTTAAGTGAGGAGAAAATGGTTCTACCTCTGTTTTAACCTGTAGAGATTGTAGTTAACAGACCCTTTCTACATTGGACCTTTTTTTCTGTGGCTGGAAAATTTCAGAGTCACAAACCCTAACATGCAGTTCTCTTTATTTGATTTTCTATAATTAAAGTGTTTTACCCAAGACTAACCTTTTTTCATGCCCAATGTAGTATTTGCAGAGTCTCTTAACCAGTATGTCCTACTACCATTTTTATATAGACTCCCAAAACGATGGGGAATATAGTTTTCACTTACTGGATATGCATGGATTATTTAAATACTATGCTAAAAAAAGAATCAAAGGTACTGATTGTTTATTTCATTCAAAAAAGGGAAACAAAACCTATAAATCAATAAGCAGGCTTTATCAAAATAATGGCAAATTTAATTGTTTTTTGATATCACATTCTATTTATTTGTTTATAAATGTTTGTTAACCAGGGTAGTGGACCTCTTTGCAAAGCACAGTAATATTTATGGCAGCATCAGTCTCACCAGTGAATTTCATAATGTTTCTGCACAACAGATATTGGAAGCTACTATACCTGTGCACAGTGCATGCCTTCATTAAACGCTATAAGATGGATGGTCGGACTAGAGTTAAAAGAGATTCTGGTACAGCTGTGCTATAGGGAAACCTATGATATTTCAGCTCCCCTGTGCATGACATTACTGTCCATCAATCTACTAAAATGTAATTATTAACTTTAGCAATAACCCTACCTGAAGAAGACATTATGGTGGTATATGGGTGTACTTACTATAACAGTAAATCTTCAAGTAAAGCTACAGTCTCTTAGCCTTCCCAAATGATTGTACATAGTTTTTAACTGTTAGTTTATTTCACTGTTGCTTGTTTTTTACTATATTCCAGATTTGTATAACTCTATAGATAATAGCTGGCTAAAATCACAATTCCCCATGGGGATAATGCTGAATACATACGAGTGTCTAATATACCTATAAAAGTTCTGTGAAATGTAGCTATGGGATTAGTTAAGGCCTTAATAAGGAATACAGTATAGTTAATGAAAGATTGATGAGGATGAGGACACAGGTAGGTAGGCTATAACCCAAATGTTATGATTTATTACTAAAGTGACCATGCCTTGAAGATGTGCTACAATGATAAGTATACTTACGCACTACTGTACTTACACTATCAACACCACTACATGCAGGAACAAAAAAAAATACAGAGCTATACAAGACAAAATAAATGTGGTGTCTGACTTTCCAATTAAACTGTAAGTGTGTTTAGGTTGGCAGACAAATTTTCTCTCACAAAACAAGACTCAAATGTGAACAGCATTTGAAGTGAAAGCAGAACCAAAAATGCTTTTAAGGGGGGGGGGCTTGTCTCTGTCCCCCCACCCACTCCACTCTGAGGTTACTGCATTGTAGGGGAAAAAAAACATCCCCAGGATGCCATAACCTTGATCTTAGAAGACAAAATCTGGTAGTCCCACACTAATGATTGCATAAAAGAGTAATATTCCTTAACGTGTCATTAACAACTGGAATCATTCTTACCTTGCCTCCCCCCAAAAAATAAAATAAAATACAAAAGCACAAAACCTTCCATAATGAAAATAAATATGCATAGCTCACAATAAAGATAAAGAACTACAGACTTCAAAACTAGAAATGTTCTTTATAAATTGAAATAAATAGCAATACAGTAAAAATAGCAATGGCTTACAAAGCAGTCATACCTAATAAAACTAAATGGCAGTGCTGGAAGATTAATGAAAAAAAGCCACAAGGGAATAACGATCAGTATGGCACTCTGAATATACTAAACAATTCTATCCTAAAATATAAAGCAATCCAACAAAGTCTAAATATCTGCAAGTCAAACAAAATGCATGTTACTATTTGGCTGTCCATTCCAAATACCTATGATGATTGACAACAGTACAAAGAAAAAATCCATAACTCTTTCCAAAATGAAGAAGGCCCTTACCTGAAAACATCACATGTTCAGCATCAACATTTGTCATCCATTCTTCCTGCATTGTGTTTCTTGTGTTTTTTTCTCCATACTCCCCTACTCCATCCATAGCTGAATGATGCTTCAGCAAAATAGACTGCAAATAAATGCCATTGTGGACACTAAAATCAATGAACTAGAAACAAATGCACAACCTCAGTGATACCACCTACTCGACCTGTGCATGTTGATAAAAGGAGACTATAAACTTCCCCTTATATACATATCACTGATACATAAATTGTGTTCTTTGTGTACATGGTTTGGATTTAAATCTGATAAGGGGTTTATACATTGTACATACCTGTTCCTAGTCTGTGATATTGTGCAAGAAATAGCATTGTGATGGAATACATGCAAATTTAGGTTCAGATACAGAAATTTGTGGAAATCTATAGAAAACAAAAATGTAACAACAGAATAAAAGAAATGTAGGCATTACATAAAAAATACATTATATGAATAATAAATGTAAGAGAATGTCTGTTATGTGTTATTTGGAAATGAAAGCTGCCAGACTGTAATTTTTAATCACAGTTTTAAATATATATTTTTACATTTTACCTTAATTTTTCAATTTAATGATTTTACATATGAATATCTTATTCATTATTCCCTGGTTTCAATGTGTTTATTATTTTTTTCATCAAAGGCTGTTACAGGTTAACTGGTTATATCCCTTTTTGCCCAGACTATAAGGTAGTTATCACTGCCACCAGCCAACTCTTTATCAGCTACATTAAAAGGCCCTTAACAAAGGTTGTCCAATCTTACTGCGTAATATTAATATTGATACAAGTGGTAGTTTGCCCAAGAGCAAGGCTATTAGGAGTGGCTCATACAGTGTCACCAAATAAATATGCAAGTACTCTCAAAACTTAAATATCTCTACAAAGATCAGACATGATAAAAGGTTTAAAAATATTTAAAAATAAATAATAAAAGAACAAGAAAATACTCAGTATATATTCACAGTGATATCAGAGTTCAGAATCACAGGGAATATTTAAAATTGTTGTTGTCATGTCCAAGGCAGAATACAGAATGCTGTGTCTCTCAAATTAATATCTCAAATATTATTACTGCTGGGATAGCTTGCAGAATGGCATAATTTCTTGTCATCTGACTCTATCCCAGCTTAACCCCCCAGTGCTGGAAGCTAACAGCATTTAGCATCTATCTGTGGCAATACATAGACTTCAGACCTTTGGCAGATGCTGGAAGTCATAAAACAATCGCATTCCTTCACATTTCAAAACTAGTAATTATTTCACCTTAAAGACAATACAGAGAGCTCCCTAGTATACACATTTTGTCTCTAGCTGCCATAAAGAAATTTAATTTCAGCTATTTTTCTGAAGTTAAACTTCTGTATTCCATTTTCCACTGTTAAAATATATACATTTAAATTGTTACAATAGTGTGTGTACATTTCTGTTCTGTTCCAGTAGGGCATGCTGCAGTTACATTTTAAGCACAAGCACTTTATAAAATATGTTTTCAACACACATGTCTGTACAAACCTAGTTTGATATACACATGACATTCAGTTCCAATACATTTACAACACAAGCACCCTACACAAATCATGTTGATATTCAGAAATGATACACAATCATTTACAAAATTCCAGATAGTTGTGCTGGCAGTATCTCCCTTTGTCACAATCATTTTTCTGAAGAAGTCTGTACTTTTTATGAAAGATGAAAGTGCTTAATGATTAAAAATATTTTTATTGCTATTGCTGTGGTAACTTCCTCAAAGGAGTGCTGATAGTCGATTCTGTGTTTGGCAATTTTGTATAATTTTCAACACATTTGTAGCACCTTTTCATGAATTTCAAATCTTTTATGTTCATTTTCATTTGTCATACAGTCCTTATCAAGACTGCAGTCAGGAAAAGATCTGCTGCTGCAGTTTTTTTCAGTGCCTAATTGTATCTTGGCATGATTTTTGTAGATCTGGGACTTAGCCTCTGTAAAGAACTTTTGAAAACTGAATGTTCTTTACTGAGATATTAATACACAGAAGTCTAGCATAACTAGTCCAAAATAAGGGTTTTGTAATAATAGTTTAACTGTGGATAATGGTGAAGCATTACCAGAGGGGTTACTTTTTCTGTATAGAGAAATAACAAAGTTTTAATTCATGTTATACTATCTTCACATGTTGCACTGTTGTTTATAAGCAAACAGTGATGGCTCGATACATAAAGTTATTACAAAGACAACTGGCAATACAAATAGAATCACAATGCACAATTTTAATGAAGCGCTTTTCGTCCAAAACATATAGTTGAACTTCATCAGATAATGAAATCCATATTACACAAGTTTAAATAAGGCTGATTCAAGTCAGCTGATCTCTCAACCTTTACAATTTTAAAGATACAGTATTTAAAACTAATATTTAAAATAATTTTCTGTTATTATTTGTATTCTTACTAATAACATAATGACTAATAACAGCAACAGCAGCACTAAATTAAAAAATATTCAAAGAAATTTAGGACTTTCAAATATAACAATATAGCAAAACTGTCAAGAACTGTATAATAGTAAATGCTTGTAATATGATTACTATGGCTTTTCATCTCAATAAGATCTTCAGTTTCAAACAACATGTAATGGAATACATGTCATTTAATCTTGGAAAGTTATAAGCATTAAGGCAAATTTGCCAAAGAAGCTCCAGTTTCTCCAATAATACTGTCAATAGACCTCCTCTTGGATTACTTTCTACTTGGTCCAATATCCAAAATTTAAATGTATGTTCCGGAAATTGATCTATATGCTTTTCCAATTTATATTTGTTAATACTATATATGTGCTCATATGCCCAATCTCACATGCACTTAAACAGTAAGAAGAAATTTAATTGTAATTCCAAAATGACTGTATATGTGGCAAAATGTCAATGCTGCGAATCATTCTACATCTGGAAAACCAAACGCAGACTGAGAGATTGGGCATATGAGCACATATATAGTATTACAAACATAAATTGGAAAATGCTCTGGCAAAGCATATAGATCAATTTCCAGAACATACATTGAAATTTTGGATATTGGACCAAGTAGAAAGTAATCCAAGAGGAGGTCCATTTACAGTATAATTGGAGAAACTGGAGCTTCTTAGGCAAATTCGCCTTAATGCTTATAACTTTCCAGGATTAAACGACATGTGTTCCATTACATGTTGTTTGAAACTGAAGAGCTTATTGAGATGAAAAGCCGTAGTAATCATATTACAAGCATTTATTATTATACAGTTCTTAATAGTTTTGCTATATTGTTATATTTGAAAGTCCTAAATTTCTTTGAATATTTTTTAATTTATTGCTGCAGTTGCTGTTATTAGTCATTATGTTATTAGTAAGAATACAAATACTAACAGAAAATGATTTTAAATAAGGTTGAGAGATCAGATGACTTGATTCAGCCTTATTTAAACTTGTGTAATATGGATTTCATTATCTGACGAAGTTTAACTATATGTTTTGGATGAAAAGCGCTTCATTAAAATTGTGCATTGTAATTCTAGTTGTGTTGCCAGTTGTCTTTGTAATAGTTTTGGTCGATACACAAAGTGACAGTTCATACACAACATACACACACACACACACACACACACACACACACACACACACACACACACACACTCACTCACTCACTCACTCACTCACTCACTCACTCACTCACTCACTCACTCACTCACCCACCCACCCACTCACTCACTCACTCACTCACTCACTCACTCACTCACTCACTCACTCACTCACTCACTCACTCATATGCACACATTTCTTTATTTCACTTTAGCCATTTGGTGAAATTTTTCTTTTTGTAATTTTGTGGGTAATAAATATGTCACTTCTTCTCTCCCCTGCCCTGTTTCCACAAATAGCTTTATAAACCTTTACTACAATATCACTAAAGCCTATGCAAAGAATAATGAAACAGATAATGAAAATATAGGGGCAGCGACAACCTACATACAAGAGATGCAGTTCTATTGGTAAAATGTGCATTAACTTCTGGCCTGATGTAAAGCACAGCTATACGTTGTAACTTAGAGCAGTGACATCACAAGCGTAAATATTTTAAGGTTTCTTAAAATAACATTTCCTTTAAAAAACAACTGCATTATCCATTAATATATATCAGATAAAATGTATACTCGGTGGAAATATTAGCGATATTATAGACACTAGCGTTTACCCCCTAACATTTCTATTGTGCTTACTAAGCTAAACCCTAGCTTTATGTTCCCATTCCCAGCAACAAGCGAACAATTCTGATAATCTCATGGGTGACTATATGGTTAAATGATAAACATGACCTTCGTACTTGTAAAGCTGCATCATATTACTATTTACCCATGGGATACAGGAGGCAAGCTTGTATGCTGGGTAGGTTAGGTAGCGTGAGGTACCAAAGTGAAAGCACAGTTCCTGAGCTCTTTTGGGAAGAGCAGCATGATACAGAAAGGGGGGGGGGTTCTCGACATCAAAAGGACTCATGTTTATTGACTTGTTTCTTATATAATGTTAGAAATACATACAAAGTAGCTGCTCCTGTTTACCATTAATTAGTAAAATATTGATGGGGTGGAATTATGGTTCATCCATAAGCTTGCAGAATACTGAACATGGCCAAAATATTTTCCAGTAATTTTACAGGTCATCCATTAAAGCATACTACTCTGGTACATGGGTACCCCAGTACCCCAGTACTCATATTTAGTGCATCTCTCTTTCTGGCAGGTATGGGATTCCTCATCACATCTCATGTGACTCACACAACCCTGCCTATATGTCTGTCTTTCTGTAGCCGTCCCATCACCTACCTAAGCTTAACACTGTTAATTCCAACATTTTGTGTGCAGAGTTTTTCCTCCATACAGAACATATTCAATTAACATATCCCATCTCATTCCTGTTGATTCTGAGGTTTCACACATCAGCTTGGGGATATCAAATTTTCTATGTAAGTTTCCTGTTAACAATATTTGCAAACAGAACTGGTTTTAGCTCAATAGTTGCATATTTAATACATCCTAAGCTACACAATGTGAAAAAAGGATGTTTATAGTTGAAGAGAGATTTGGAAAGTACAATGTAGTCGTCAGGAACTAGATGTGAATTTGGGATGTACAAGTTCAAATCGAAACATATCTATTTACTTTCTTTACAATCCTTAAATTGTAGGTGGGATTATTAAATCCTAGTAGGAACAACACTTCTAGAGCATTAATGCTATCCTCATGGTCTAACCACTAAGCTATAGGCATACAGGGGGTTCATTTGAAGCTAAATAAGCACAACATCTTAATATCAGTTTCTGAAAACAAAGTTTAATAAAAGTGCATCTGCTCATAGGTTCATAGGTAGGTACTAGGCTATCGGCCCTAGGGCCTATACAAGCCTAGCCAAAAAGGTACCCTGGCTTTTGCCACCCAAGAAAATTATTTTCCTGTGCCACTGTCAAGCAGAGCCACAGAGGTGATCCCCGGGGTGAATTTCCTATCTCCCATCCAATCATCAAGATTTTTCTTGAAGAGTGCTAATGAGGAGCTTTGTTTGATATAGATAGGTAGTTTTTTCCAGAGTATGGGAAGTCTCTGGGACAGGAATCTATCCCTCCAGCATGTTCTGTTTATTGTGGTGACAAGGTTTAGGTCCCTAGAGCATGTAGCTCAGAGGGAATGGGATTTCTTTAAGTGGAGCATGTCCAACAGCTTTGGGTTTGACATAGCTTTGTATGTTAGGCAGAGATCACTGCTTTGTAGGCGATATGCGATGGAGTAAAGCTGGAGTTTTTTGAGATGTCTGTGTAGGGCATCTGTTTGAGGTTGGTAATCCTCTTTGTGAGGTATTTCTGTGGCCTTTCCAGTTGTTGTAGATGTCTTGTGAGGTACATACCAAAAGGGGCATTGT
The DNA here is from genome assembly GCF_019279795.1 of Protopterus annectens. Lineage (NCBI taxonomy): Eukaryota > Metazoa > Chordata > Ceratodontiformes > Protopteridae > Protopterus > Protopterus annectens. Next base: position 1,070,703,355 of record NC_056747.1, on the reverse strand, counting down.
ACTCTATAATAGGTATAATGAGTGATGAGTAGAGGGGAACTATTTCCTCTTTTTTCCTGGATGAAAAACCTTTTGTGATAAGCTGTGCCACATAGAAGGATTTACTGACTACTGTGGCAATGTGATTATCAAAGAAAAGACTTCTGTCCACCTGTGTCCCAAGGTCTCTTATCACACTTTTGGTGTTAAGTAAACTACCACCTATGTGGTAGCTCATGGGTACAGAGTTTTTACCAAAGGAGATGACAATGCACTTTCTGGCATTGAGATTGGAGCCATGGCTTTGACACCAGGCATCTGTCTCAGTGAGGCACTTTTGTAGCATGTCCACATCATTAGGAGTTTCAGTTATGGCTCCTAGTTTTCAGTCATCTGCGAACTTAGTTAGCCAAAGACCTTCTGTGTTAGCCTGTACTTCAAAAAGTAGATACCAAACAGGAGAGGACCCAGGACTGAACCCTGTGGTACTCCACTTGTCACTGGTCTGAAGTCGGATTTGGAGTCTGCAACTTTCACAGTGTGGGTTTTGTCAGTGAGCCAGTTGGCAACCCATCTTGTGACATAGGGATTTATACCTAGTTTAGTGAGTTTATCTATAATTCCAGAGTGGGGGATGGTGTCAAAAGCCTTGGCAAGATCTAGATAGGCAGTGTAAACCACCTTACCCTCATCTACAGCTTTGGTGACTGCTTCAAAGAAGTCAGTCAGGTTTAGGAGACATGATCTGCCTTTTACAAACCCGAACTGGGTAGGGTCCAGGATTTGGAGATTACCAATGTCTTTGTTTATAAGTTCCATGATGATATGTTCCATTACCTTGCAACCCAGGCTTGTTAAGCTAATGGGGCAGTAGTTCCTGGGGTCTGTGGTGGCTCCCCCTTTGTGGAGTGGGATAACCATCGCTGTGCACCATTCAGTGGGCACAAAGCCTGAGGTGAGGCTATAATTGAACATGGTGCTTAGGTGGGGTGCCAGTTCATTCTGTAGTTCATGTAGAACACAGCCTGGGATGTTGTCAGGTCCCAAGGATATTGTGTTCTTGGCATTGGAGAGTGTGGTTTTTACCTGTGCAGCTGTGATTACAGGGACTTTGCATTCTTCCGGTATAGAGATGGGCCCTTTAGGGGGTGGGGGGGGGTAAAGTTAGCACTGAACCTATCTGCCAGGATGTTGGCAATATCAGTTGGTTCTGTATATTTAGTGCCATTGTGCTGTAACTCAGAGCAGATCTGAGTGTTGCCATTGAGATTCTTGACATAGCTATTGAATGCTTTGTGGTTGTCTTTAGAATCGGTGGCGATTTTGTTTTCATAACTAGCTTTGGAGAATTTTCTGAGGGATCTCAGCTTCTTACTGAAGCTGACCAGGGAGTTCTTCCAGTCATGGGATTTTACTCTTTTTTGCAACAGTTTCTCTTTTCTGTTGTAGTTTGTTTATGACAGGGGACCACCAGATTGGCTTCCTTTTTTTGGAGGATAGCATCTTGGTTCTGTTAGGGATAGCATGATCCATGCACTTGTCTAAGTGCTTATAAAGTGCATTTGTGTAGGATTCAGCAGTTGTACCTCTATTGTCCAACTGCATGGGTATCGTGAAATTTGCCACTTCTATCTTAAGAAGAGCAAAGTTGGCTTTGGAGAAATATTTTACAGTGGTTTCCCTAAGTGGGGTGGGGGCGGGATGTGGATGTCTAGGCTGATTAGCTTGTGGTCGGATCTGACCAGCAAGGAATTGACCTCTGGTGTGGAACACTGGTCACCCATGTTAGTAAAGACCAGGTCTAAGATACTGTTGCCCCTGGTGGGGGTGTGGATAAGTTGATCCAAGGCATTGGAATTTATTAATTCTAGAAAACTTTGAGCCAAAGAGTTGCTACATGAGTAGTTTTCCCAGTTAATGGTGGGGTAGTTGAAATCGCCCATTATTAGAGTGTTGGGTTGTACCCTAATATTTTCCAGTGTATCAAGAAATGAGGAGTGGGAATCCTGGGGCATGGTAGGGGATCTGTAGCAAGTTACAATTTGGATTGCGGTCTTGCCCAGAGTTAGTTGCACTTGGATAATCTCAGATGCATTATGCTGAGCAACTAGCCTGGAGGTGTGGATATCCTTAATGTATATGGACACACCTCCACCTTTAGTGTTTTAGTCCAAGTTAGGTGGCGAAAATGTGTGATATGAATAATAGCCTGGTAATGCAGGAGTGCTCTCTGGAGCCTTGAAACAGGTCTCAGTTATGGCACAGATATCGATGTTCTCCATTTTTAAGAGTGCCTTGAGAGAATACTTTTTGAGGTTTAGACTTCTAGCATTGAGTAACATTACCCTCAGATTCTGCATGTTTGTGTCTGTCACATTGATGGTTTTGTCATTTGAACAGTGCCTAAAAAAGGCACTATAGGGGTGGCAAGAGCCTTAACCAGTAATCTAAATCCCAGGGGCGACAGGTGCAGACCATCTCTGGCAAAGCATCGTGGTTTGTCGATCATGTCATCCCAGGCAGACAGATACTGGATCCCCTTTGATTGATACATTGAAAACCTTTCAATGGAAATGAGGTCCCCCTACACATCTTCCTAAAATATGTATGCAAATGTTGAGGTCTTAACATCTGGGGGTATGTTTACTTAATGCATTGGCAATGCAGCAATGTTTTGATCAAAACCAACTGTCTTAGCCTGATTTTAGTAAACCAGGATTTAATCGACTGTCAACAGCTCATTATAATGCATTTCAGAGCATCTCAGAATGTGTTTCTAAGTATGCTGTCTCTTGGCCAATATTTCTTTTCATGAACTTAGGGATTCTCAGCTATGAAAAATGAAAAAAAATGAGTTATTCATTCCAAACATTAAATGATGAATCTCAGGAGACTGAACCAAATAGCAAGACAAGAAATTAAACCTGATATAATTTATTTTCTTAATTCAGCAAACATTTATTATGGTTTATTCACTAACCAGAGCCTTAGTTAATTGGATTCACACATTATCAGTGATTGCTTCTGATGCAAAAGTTAGGAGGCAGAAAGGAATAATGTTGGAAAAGGTAAGTCTGGACAAACAGAGCAGTCAAGTGGTTATGATAAGGCGCTATAAATAAGGTACATCCTACAGACCTGGGTTTGTTCTTCATGGTTTCCACTTGCATAAAATATAAGTCTGAGAAAATCATGTAACTATCCCCTCCTTAGTGCATAGACATTATACTCATCAAAGCAGACATTAACAAGTCTAACCTAGTACCAAGCATCAATTAAAAATAAATTAATTTGGGTGAGGTGGATGAAATTAAAACTGTAATAACAGTAATGCCATAAACATTAAAAAGCAACAACAATTAACTGAACCAAAGTCAATGCTATGTATAGTGAAGCTTACTTTGTTTGAAGTTAGTTTAGCCATGTAATCTTCAATTAATTTTAAAGTCACCTACAGAACATCTGTGTGTGTGTGTGTGTGTGTGTGTGTGTGTGTGTGTGTGTGTGTGTGTGTGTGTGTGTGTGTGTGTTTGTGTTGTGTGGGAGAGAGACTGTGGGTGCATTTGTCCATATGTATGTGTGAGAAATATGAGAAAATGTGCGTCCATATGTGTGTGTGTGTGTGTGTGTGTGTTGTGTGGGAGAGAGACTGTGGGTGCATTTGTCCATATGTATGTGTGAGAAATATGAGAAAATGTGCATCCATATGTGTGTGTGTGTGTGTGTGTGTGTGTGTGTGTGTGTGTGTGTGTGTGTGCATATGTGAAAACATAAGTGTTGTGTTGTATATATGGATGTAGGTATACAGAAATATTAAGTCATGGATGGATACACAGACTGATATTTTATTCCAGGCTTGCTGAATTCTGAGATAGAAAGCCTGGGCACAAATGTTTCGCAAGCCTAAGTGATGTAGTAATTACCTGTTTAGTTTGATTTTTATTTTATTAACTGGGCAGTTGAAATGGCCCTTCATTGACCCTTTTCAGTCATGACCTCAGTCACTAGGGCAAAGTTAAATGCAATATGTATTAACAGTTAAAAGATCCAACAAAATATGTTAGTGGAGGAGATCAGACTACCAGGAGAAAATCCATACAGATATTGGGACAGAATGCATATTCTTCACAGACAGTAACCCAAGGTCAGGACTGAACCCTAAGTTATAGTATAGATACTTTAACTAATGAACCACTACGTTACCTACGACAGCCGCTGAATGCAACACTCCACTTACAATATCGAAATATTAGTATTTTTCTTTGTAAAGGTAACTGGCTTTGATACATCTTAAGCATATGAGGTACTGATATTTTGTACATTGCCTTACAAACAAAATGTAATATTTTAAGACCATGTATAAAAACAAGATAAAAATATTTTTACTCTACAGCCATAGGGACAAATAGGCAATAAAAACTTAACTGGCAGTCTCTCATAATACAAGGACAAGCTGTTGTCTTTCTTTTAAATGGTTGTCAGTGTCTTCTGTAAAATAAATATCTATTTTTTCTTTCTTTCTTTTTTTAAATGAATGACAAAGTCCCTTGTGACCTGAAATGGAACCTGAGAGCTGAAAATGATGAGTTGTAAATACAATCTCAATTGCACGTTTGCTGAAACACAAGCTTACAATTTATAATTTAGAATGACTGTTGTTATTCCATGTGTCTTAAATCATATCCTTTAAACCTGGGCAGTAAAGTTTTCGGTGTCTAAAATCATTTTGTATAGGAAAATGGCTGAGTCTGGCATCACTAAAAATAACTAATACAGCAATTAAAAAGAAGAAACACAAGAAATAAGTCAAAATACCATGCTCTCATAAGGATGTTAATTAACATGCCGGCAACCTCCTTGCTTGTGGGCAGAGGAGGTAACAATGAAAAAGTAAAGGTTAAAATCCTACTGTTACCTGTAAGTGCCATGGGAGCCAGTCACATCTCAGATTAGAAGTATCACTGTTCTAGTTACATGTGCCACAGTAGCTTCCATGGTGAAGTAAAGGTGTTCTTCTTGTCCGGCCCCTAGGGAGCAAAGTTACTTGCTAGAGAATTTTCCATGGGCCTTATAGGTAACCATAGGATTTTTAGCAAAACAGGAGAAAAAGGAAATTAAATAAGTAGTTACATTAAATACAACTGTTAATAAAACAGGGAGTTCTTACAAGAAAGTGGCACACTTTGTGATTGATACTACCAAGTGGGTATATCACCTTCCTTAGGAATTTAGTGCCATATATAAGAGAAAGCATGAAGCGCTGTCCGTTAATGGACTGAATTTCCAATGAAAAGTATAATGAGACCAGTAAACCTGGAAGGTATGTTTGAGAGGTATTAGTTCCATTAAAGATCATCTTAAAAATACTAGCCTTATCACGTATTCCTGCCTACCTTGTACTGTTTCAAATAAGTTATATCATTTAACATGTATCCTTTCTGTAATTATACAAAAGCCCAAATAAAACTCACTCCAGCCCAGGATCCAGGTCTTGAATTCACAATCAAAATAAAAAAAAAAATCTAAGTGAAAACTCAAGATGACAGAATATACACAAAATTGAAAATACTTCATTAACCACTTCTGGAAATACTTTTCTCTCTAAGAGAGGACTTCCTCAGACTGAAGTGAAATTTGAAACACATTATTTAAATTATGCTCCCCAAGCATTCCATGCTATAAATCAACTGATGCATGTATAAAACATTTGTTGTACAGTGTGCAACAAAATTCAACTTACAAATAAAATATGACATTGCTTATGATATAAAACATTAATGTATAATTGATCTGTTTTTACAAAATTCCCCTGATATTCTCATTCCCATTCAACCCAGGTGTAATTGACACCCTCTTTAAAAACCACAGTGTCAAAAACATAAAAAATAATGACCAGGACTTAGAAACACTTACTGTGAGTGTAAGCCCTTGCACTTGTGGTGAGTGCCTCATGGTGACCCTTTCTGGTTCAAATACAGGTCCACCACAGTCATTTTTCCATGGTTAGCAGAAATCGCTGTGATGGGCAGTCTTGCCTGCCGTGCTGTAGGATAATGAGGCAAACGGGGGAGTGGCTATTGTTAATTTGCCATGAACTATCCCCTGAGAATGTTCACTGTTACCCGTTTATGCTGGTCAGAAATTGGTCAGTTGCATAAATTACCACTGCTGGCCTCTTGGCAAAAAGGCTGTGGTCATTTATTGACCTCTATGGAAGAAGTGCTGTATGTAAATACAGAGCAGTTCTATGGAGACATAGGAGTGGGTGTGGGTGTGTGTGTGTGTGTGTGTGTGTGTGTGTGTGTGTGTGTGTGTGTGTGTGTGTGTGTGTGTGTGTGTGTGTGTGTGTGTGTGTGTGTGTGTGTGTGTGTGTGTGTGTGTGTGTGTGTGTGTGTGTGTGTGTATGTGGGTGTGGATGCAAGTAGTGTGTGTGTTTGTATGTGTGTGTGTGTGTGCATGTGCGTGTGCATGTGTGTGTGTGTGTGTGTGTGTGAGTGTGCAATGTGTATACATGTCTGCAGGGGTATATATTGAGTAGGATGAGCATGGGTTTGCGTGTATGAATGAATGAGGGAGTGTATATACATGTGTAAATGTATGGGGGAACATGCCATACCCTTTGCTATTCTTGTTCAATATTTCTGCACAAAGCAAAACATAATGCTAGGGGAGTTGCCAAAGCCAGGGGCAACTTTAAAAATTAGTGTAAGTCAAATAACCCATTAATAGAATAACAGGGTTTGTATCAGCATTCATTTTATTTATAAAAAAAGGTATGAAACTCTTATTTACTGATTGTAAGCTTCTATGAATTTTACATGGGAAACCCTTAGTAAATCTTATGAGGGATATGGCATATATATGCAGCAACATCAGGGATTTTCTGCAGACTTCTGGACATTTAAGAGATAAGAGCAGTCTTTGCCAATGCAATGTATGGGCTGCCGGATTTTTTTAGTACCACTGATAAAACTATATGATTCAGAGACAAGCAAATTAGCTGATAATGTTAACTTCCTCATTGTGGCTGCAGTAGTCTCTGGCTCACTTTTTCCCACAATCTCGTATTTGTTTCTGAAAGACTGGGTGAATGACTTCTATAAATGCCATTTACTTTTATTTGTATTATAGATATATATTTTGCTTGATGTGCAAAAAATATTGAAGAGATTTTCCTTACATTTATTGTCATCTTATTGGTTGTGAAGCAGTGCTAGAGTCTTTGAAAGCCATTGTGGATGTCACATTGCACTAAGAACAGATATTTTTTTTCATGCTGCAACTGGAATAAGATCTTCTAAGCATAGAGTAACATCGGAAAGAGTACAATGAGTCCAAACACTAATCCTGAACCACATGAAACATTCTGCCAAATAGGAAGCTCTGAAGGAGGCCTTCACTAAGTGTACGGTGCCCTAATAATCATGTTTCCATGTTTTCTAGGACAGAGCTTGTAACCACATAGATGGCAATAAAGGTACTGTACCTTGTTTAGATGCAATATCGCCACTGTAAACTAGACCATATTTTTCTACATTAAACAATTGTCTCCAAGATTTTGCCAAAGTTTTTAAATTGATTACTGGGATTTTGTACCCTGTGGTCACAACATATGTTATAAGAGGAAAATTAATAACATGCACCAATCCTTCTGAGATTAACAGTTTAGCCATCTTTAAAGAGAAAAGGATGACTTTCCATCAGTGACTTAGCTTTATTAGATAATGCTTCTAGGAGTTTAACTATATACTTGTTTGATACCCAGAAATGAAATTTAGGTAGATTGAAAATAAATCATTGTGTCCTTTATTATTATTTATTTCTTATTATAAGCAGATATGACAGTATTCCAGAGTATAAGCTATTGTGTCAGTTTAAGCTTCATAGAAGTTTTGGAAATAATATTTCTTGTGTCTGTTTTAACCATTGACTGGATTGCTTTAGAGATTTATTCAAATATTTTTCTTTAAAAATAGCTTTCCAGACTGCAGGTTCAAGTCAAATCAGTAAGGTGTTTTTATTTTCTATCGAATGTGACTATTTTCAGCTTGTCTTTGCACATCTTTAAAGGCTACTCTATGAGGCAACTGTATGTTAGGGAGGACCTACACATTAACAAGCATACTAGGTTTAATAGTAACTGTTATACCAAGAAAATTGCCCTCTAAAGGTATATGGTTTGGCCTGATAATGTCTAAAATGACTTGTGAGTTTATGCATTGCAGGTATTTTATTAAGTGACACCATTCTCTATTTTAAGAAATTCAAAATTAGACCTACAAGGAGAATGCAGGTCCTCAAGTGGTTAACTGTAGCTGGTGATGTAATGTAGGCTTCATCAGTTAATAATTTGGTCTTTCCACCAGTGATTATTTTAACTATTAGCTAGTTTGAGTAAACATTGCTGAGTTATGTTTTGTTCATGACCAGATAAGTCCGAACATTTCAATGTACCAAAAGAAGAGGGTCCCCTCCAACCCTTGATTCTGGTCAATTGTTTGCAAATCAGACATAGTTTTCTACAATAAACTCTAAGGGGTAGAGATATAACTGAAGTCAGGATTTAGCCATGGCCAGGATGTTTTGTTTATGATCCTGTGTACACATTTTAATTAAATATTTAGTACTGAGGCTATTGACATTCATAAGTAATATTTAATCATTTGAATACTTCAGTGGACGTAAGTGGGATATGCTGAAGTGAGGGTTATTTTTTTTTAATGGATATCATGCTGAAGACTTTTCTTATACTCCATTTGACTTACCCACACCAGCACCCTAAGGTACTAATTGAACTTGGCTCTCCTGGGTCATAGTCAATGGTTTATCCCTCTATGCCAAAATAGCAGGTAGGATCAAAAAAACCCAGACTTGATTCAAATAAAAAAATAGCCTAGTGTCACAGAAAATATAATGGTTCTAATCCTCCTTTTTATGGTTGTATTTAGTGGAATAATGATACTTGGTTGTGTAAAATTTTGATTTTTTTTTTATCTGGCAGATTAGTTAGGCATTCGTGTCTTCTGGCTTGAATGACCCAAGATCACGGCTTGGTTATGTTACTTGTTCTGAATCACACACAATTCAAATGGAGTTTGATCTAATCAAACCAAAGACTACAGTAGCTTATATCCTTAAACACACATATGCACATACTGTGGAACCATTTGAAGTGTTTTTCCTAATTTCTAATATTTTAAATCTGAAAAATCTGTTTCAAGAATTGTTTTTTTGTGTATCCCAAAATGCATAAAGCAAACACAAGAGAATAAATGAATGAATGAATGAATGAACAGAAACATTTTTGTATTTAAATGTGTGCTTTAAGTGGTGAAGTTTAAACTAGTCATTCATTTGGTATAATAAACTTACCTTGCATTCTTATATTCAGCATTTTATCTTAGTTACAAGCTGAAGTCATTATGTACTTATATATACATATATATATATATATATATATATATATATATATATATATATATATATATATATATATATATATTGTTGTCTTTCTCACTTTCAGTATTGTGAAATTTTGGCCGTCGATTTCAAATAAAATTAAGCAACATGTTTCATCTCACAAGATTGAATGAATTGCTTAAAAAGCTAAAAAAAAACTATACAAAAAGTGTAGTTTCCATATTGCTTCCTGCATATGTGCTCTGTGAGCTATATTTTGGACCTCAATGGTTAATTCTTTTACCTACAGACTGATGACACACTTTATTTCTCATTTTTAATGCTTTGAATTATTTATAGGAAGTAGTGAAGACTTGAACAGGTAAGCCGACAGCATAATATAGCTATAATGAGGAAAAGGAGACAGATTTAGGACAATGAAGTGCAGGATTCATTACCGATTCTATGCTAATCATCGCTGATGGATGGGAGGGTGCGTGCTTCACAGACAAAATAAGCTGAACTCAGGGCCACAGCTCCCCTGTTGGAAATCAGTTTTAAATGTATTGCTATTGGTTAAAGGACTAACATGCATTAAGATGAAAATTTAATTAGGTATCTTAAATCTAGAATTATCTGGGAATAAAGCAATGGATCTTATTTAAGATAAACAGCAAGAACTGGGAAATTATATCCGATTTTGTCTAATGACGCCAGAGCTATTATGCTGAATCTAGATGCAAGTTTTATGCATTGTAGTTTCAATATTAGGGGAAATAAATTAGTAGTGATTATATGTAAGACATGTTGGGAGGATTTCAGTTTAAAGTTTGAGAAACATTGTTAAAGAAAATCTTTAGAGAAATTAGTATTCCATCATTAACATGACCATGAATTAATATTTCTAAGCTTCTATTAGAATGAGGGATACCACAGAGATGCCTGAGAAGTAAAGTTGAATATTTTCAGTAAAGAATACTTATTTATTAGTTTGTTTGTTTATCTTTCCTTTGTTAACTAAAAAGTCATCTGGTCCTGAAAAATGGGCTTGGACTGATCCTGTGGACCCTTTTGTTATGATAGGAGTCCAAAACATTTGTGAAGGAAGAGTTATGTAGGTACTTAGCCTTATATGTTCAGTTTTGCTGAATTAGGTATATGCAGGCTTATGCAAATACAACAATAATAATAATAATGATAATAATAGTATGATAGTAGTCTGTAATCATTTTAAGGACCGCTAAGCTGTGAAGTACTGTAATGTATATATATTTTGTAGTATTCTTTTATTAATATTGCAAAAGATGTTTTCAGTAAAGAAAATCGTCTGGTATGGGGTTTGGTGGTGGTGTTGCAGTAGCATTGTCTCCTCACAGTAAGACGCTGTCTGGTTTGATTCTTAGCTAGAGCGTCTTCTGCATGGAGACATGCGTGAATGGGCGTACCTTCGTTGAAGGTTGTGCATCAGGGCTGGTAACTCGGCATGTAAAAATCAACTACCAATCATTAGCGGACCGTTGTTCTGCTGTGGTGACCTCTAACCGGGAAAAGGTGAAAGAAGACTACTACAATGCAGCTGTACATATGAAGGACATAATATAGCAGATCAACCACTTCTATTTGATTTACTGTATCTCACACCACAGAAGTTCAGTCCTATCTCCTTGTAAATATCAACACACAAATTCTCATAATGAGTGTATCTAAGCTCATGATTTTATGGGATAATGTGAAATATAATACAAGGGATTTTTTTTAGAGTGGGCAAGGTCCCCTTCTCCCCATACCCCCTTTCTTTATTATTCACACCCTGAAAAAACTACATGTCAAAGACAGAGCAATCACTGGCAGGAAATGCAAAAACTGTCTTGCTTTTTCCTTTGGGTGTGCCGATGTTGTACCAGCTATAACTCTAAAATTATGCACAAAGGGTCTTACTCTACTTATAAGCAAAAGCAATGAAAAACAAGCAAATGTTAACAAGAGCTGTCAAATTAGAGTAACTGTAGTGATCCAAGCCGGTAATTATTATCTGGCCATAGTTAAGTAGGAAAGTACATGTTGTGCTCATCTTGGGGTTTCGTCTGGACTTAAGGGCACTGTTTCTGAAAGCTAGCACAGAGAAAATTGAGTTTCAAAAGTGCTGCGTGGTGGTATGCATTATGCTCTGAGTCAACCCCCCCCCCCCCCGGCCAGATCCACCAACACCCAATTCCCTAACTGATCTAATGTGAGCCTTCTGAATCACAATCATGGAAATTATCCTTTTTGACGATAGGACCTGCTACCCGAACCACTTATTACAGAGGACGTAGGCTATGAGTTGTTATTGACATGCCTTTCTGTAGGCAAGGCATGAGGTTTAATTCCTTCTGCCTACATTTGTTGACTGTATGATTATGAGCAAGTGACTTAACCAGATAGCAGTCCTGTATTGCCCTGAAATGGTTATTTGTCCAGTGGGCTTACCTGGCAAACAAATAGTTAAATTAAAAAACAATTTTGCCATAATGTTTTAGTCGATCAGGTACAGCTATGATACTTCACCCAAATTATGGTTGACTGCATTAAATCTGGGGTAATCTCTGCACAAGAGGTGTTTTGGATTCAGAGGATCATGGGATAATAGGAAGTTACTAGGCTAATGGCTTTAGGACCCTTACAAGCCTAGCCAACTTCTTACCCTTATTTCCATGATCAGCACCTATTGCCCCTGTCCGAGAGGGAGTGGAACCCATCTTCTGGGGTGAATTTACAGTCACCCATCCAAACATGCAGATTGCATTTGAAGAGGACCAATGAAGTGCTCTGTTTGACATCTAGTGGGAGTCTGTTCCAAAGGTGTGGTAACCTTTGGGTGATAAATCTGACCTTCCAGCAGATTTTATTAATGTCACATACTAGGTTAAGGTCTTTAGAGCAAGTAACCTGTGTACCATTTGACTTATGGATATGCAGTATTTCCCATAATGCAGGGTCAGAGAGTGCCTTGTATGCAAGGCAGACATCGCCTCTGAGTAGTCTGTATGAAACATAATAAAGTGACAGTGATTTCAGATGGATTAGCACAGACATCAGCAGAAAACACTGGTGTTATGTAAAGCAAATGGTGCTTGGTGTGGAATGTTTTCATTTTCAGCACTGGAATGCATCAACTACATCAAATTTTGCTATCCGTTTCTCGCACATTTATGATTTACTCAATACTTTGTTTAATTTTACTTGTTCATTATAGGTAACTGGGTGAGCAGAGCTAGATAAACAGGTGCATGTTTCAGACAGAATTTGCCTGGTATCATCTAGGCATTTTCAGTATATTATTTTATTAATAGTGAAATAGATAATTCTTTAGAATAAGAACTGAACATAATCCTTTATAAATAATATGCAAACAACAGTATTTTTGAATTGCTGTTCATCTTGCAGCTGAATCTTTCTTGGCTACACACACCTGTCTGTCAGTACAGTGATAGGCAGCAAGGATCTCTACACATTCAGAATGAGACATGGCAGCAAGCTTTCTCTCAACACAAACAGTTATAATTGCGGTTTAAATATTTTGAGATCATAACAGTATTGCTGTAGTAAAGAATATAGTTTGCATTTATTAAATTCTTGACAAGTTATTTATTTGTTTGTTTGTCTGTCTGTTTGTTTGTTTAGTTAGTTAGTGTGTTTTGCAGGTAGAGCTTCCCTTTTGGTGTATGTGACAGCTTATTAATACCTGGCAAAAAAGTGTCTGGTGTTATTAAATGGATACAATATTTCTCTAGTCCTGGAAATAGTATTGCAGTTACATAAACCATACCTCTCAACTGTACAGATTTTTGCAAAATGTCCAGATTTTTACCACATATTTTATTCTGCTCGTCATAAAATGTGTGATTTTCTGGATTTTTTGGGCAAATCAGCGAGGAGAGAATTAATTAAATAATGACAGTTTCAAACTTCACATCCTTCAGAAGACCTTTTATTCTAGCAACTTTCTAAGTTTATAAGAGTAATATTTAAGATTTGCCCCTATTTTTGAGGCTTTGTTCCCCCATTATTTTTGGCTTTGTCTAGATTTTTGTGCTACGAGGTTGAGAGCTATGAACCAGATGCATGTATTTATTCATGCTGCAAAAACATGACAAACAGCTTGAGGGGAGAGATTAGGATGATTTAAAGTCTCCTTAGCCATGGCAACCTGTGCATGGGTACATATCAGTTTTCTTAATCCCAAACTTTCCAGGAGCTCCCAGTTCTATGATTTGAAGATAAATAATGTATTGTGACATATGTACTGTATCATTTGCTCTAAACTCCTAGCCTAGTGCCAAAAAGAGCTTATAGAACTGACTGTACTTTTCTTTGGGCAACATGTAAATAATTTTTCCTTCACTTGGCCTGCATGCCAGAGATATGTTGCTTGCATGCAGAATACAGTCATACATTTATCATTACTTTCCCAAATCTCATGACATTTTTTGAGTTGCATGTTTTCAGCTTGTGTGCTGTATGTCTTTGTACACTGCAATGTATACATCAGTGTTTATTTCAATTAGTAAGTGCAGTCTTAATATACTCTGCGGCCTTATGTAAGACTTTCATGCCTGGAGGAATGCTGAGTAGTACTAATCCTGAATGAATCTACTGAATAGTCGGTACATTGAAACTGATTTAGCTGATAGTCCTGAGCGATGGCATGCCGCACAGTACGCGGGATTCTTCATCATCTCTGTGCATAATCTTCCTCTCAGGCAAACCTTTGTTAAATAGAGATAAGCGAGGATCAGCTACAGTTATACCATTTCTCTGCACATAAATGCTTTAGGGTCTGTAGCACAGGCCAGCTGGGGAGAGAATAAAAGGATTTATCAAGCATAGTATGAAGGGAAGGCACAAGAGTTATGTTCACTGATGAATGCAATTATAGCATCTTTATTCAGAGTGAGAAGCATAACAAGAAAAAATGAAGCACTCTAAGTGGGCTGGCTCTGAAAAATAGGTGGAACTTTTTTTTCAGAAAGGATGTAATATTTATTACATTCCTTTTTTTATTTTAGTTTGTCAGCCAGGTAAATATTACTGTGATAAAAGTCTTTTACAGGGATGACCTAGGGAGAAAAAAATATGTAGAACAATTGGGGGCAGTTTCAAGTTATGGATGAAGTTCATAGGTTTATAGGTTCATAGGTTGGTACTAGGCTATCAGCCCTAGGGCCTATACAAGCCTAGCCATAACAATTCCCTGGCTATTTCTTCCCACACTATTTACTTCCTTGGATCCCTGTCTAGCAGGGCGACTGTCATGATCCCCAGGGTGAATTTCCTTTCTCCCATACAACCGTCAAGGTTCCTTTTGAAGACAGCCAAGGAAACACTCTGCTTGACATGTATGGGCAGTCTATTCCAAAGTCTGGGGAGTCTCTGAGTCAGGAACCTATCTCTCCAGCATGTTTTGTTTATTGTGATGACAAGGTTTAGATCCCTGGAGCGTGTGGCTCTGAGGGATTGGGATTTCTTTAAGTGTAGCATGTCCACCAGCTCTGGGTTTGACATGGCCTTGTATGTTAAGCAGAGATAGCCTCTGAGTAGACGATATGCGACAGAGTATAGCTGGAGATTTTTAAGGCGGTCAGCATAGGGCATCTGCTTTAGGCCTGTAATTCTTTTAGTGAGGTATTTCTGCGGCCTTTCCAGTTGTTGCAGATGTCTTGAGAGGTACATACCAAATGGGGCGTTGTATTCTGTAATGGGTCTAATGAGGGTTGAGTACAGTGGGACAATGACCTCCTTTTTTCTGGATGAAAAGCCCTTAGTGATGAGGTGTGCCACATAGAAGGATTTCCTGACTGTTGCGGCGATGTGGTTATTGAAGGTGAGACCACTGTCCACCTGTGTCCCTAAGTCTCTTATCACACTTTCGGTGTTTAGTGTACTGCCACCTATGTGGTAATTCACAGGTACATGTTTTTTCCCAAAGGGGATAACTATACATTTCTTGGCATTGAGCTTGAGCCCATGGCTCTGGCACCAAGCATCTGTTTTTGTAAGGCCCTTTTGTAGAGTATCCACATCATTTGGGGATTCAATAATGGCTCCCAGTTTGCAGTTATCTGCGAACTTTGTTAGAAAGAGTCCCTTAGTGTTGGCCTGTACTTCAGAGAAGTAGATGCTAAACAAGAGTGGTCCAAGAATGAAACCTGAGGTACTCCACTTGTCACTTGTCTGGAGCTGGATTTGGAGTCAGCTACTTTTACAGTCTGGGTTCTGTCAGTAAGCCAGTTGGCAACCCATCGAGTGACGTAGGGATTAATGCCCAGCTTAGTAAGTTTATCTATGATTCCAGAGTGGGGGATGGTGTCAAAGGCCTTCGTGAGGTCCAGATAGGGTGTGTGGACTGCCTTACCCTCATCCATGGCTCTGGAGACTGATTCGAAGAAGTTAATCAGGTTCAGGAGACAAGATCGGCCCTTCACGAACCCAAAGTGGGTGGGGTCCAGTGTTTGAAGGTTTCCAATATCTTTGTTTATAAGTTCCATGATAATACGTTCCATGGTCTTTCAGATCAGGCTCATCAGACAGATGGGGTGGTAGTTCCTAGGATCCAAGATGGATCCCCCCTTGTGGAGTGGGATAACTGTAGCTGTGCGCCACTCAGTGGGCACGAAGCCTGAGGTGAGGGTTTGATTAAACATGGCAATTAGGTGAGGTGCCAGTTCATTTTGTAGTTCATGTAGTACACAGCCCGGGATGTCATCTGGTCCCATGGATGCTGTATTCTTAGCTTTGGAGAGTGCGTTTTTCCTTTGTGGCCATTATGACCAGAATTTGGCAATCTTCCTGTATTGAGATGGGCCATTTAGGGGGTGAGAGGGGGGTGAAGTTGGCACTGAATCAATCTGCCAGGATATTGGTAATATCCTTAGAATCAGTATATTTAATGCCATTCTGTTGTAGCTCAGAGCAGATCTGAGCATTGCCATTTAGATTCTTGACATAGTTATAGAATGCCTTGTGGCTGTGTTTGGAATCTTTGGCAATTTTATTTTCGTAACTAGCTTTGGAGGATTTTATGAGGGATCTCAGCTTCTTACTGAGGCTGGTAAGGGAATTTTTTACATCATGGGATTTTCCTCTTTTCTGCAACAGTTTCTTCCTTTTGTTGTAAAGTTTGTTTATGGCAGGGGACCACCAGATTGGCTTCCTTTTTTTGGAGGAGAGCATCTTGGTTATATTTGGGATTACACGATTCATGCATGAGTGGATGTGCTCATACAGTGCCTTAGTGCAGGACTCAGCAGTCGAACTTTCAGTTCCCGTCTGCATGGGTGTCATGAAGTTTGTCACTTCTGACTTGAGTAGCATGAATTTGGCTTTGGAGAAGTTTTTTTATGGAAGTTTCCTTGCTGGGGAGTGTGGGTGGGATGTGGATGTTAAGGGTGATTACCTTATGTTCTGACCAGACCAACGAGGGGGTGACCATAGGTGTGGAGCATTGATTTCCCATGTTGGTAATTACCAGGTCTAGAATATTGGAGTCCCTGGTGGGACTATGGATTAGTTGATCCAGGTCGTTGGAATTTATGAATTCCAAGAACCGTTGGGTAAAGGTGTTGGTACACAAGTAGTTTTCCCAGTTAATGGCAGGGTAGTTGAAATCACCCAGTATTAGGGTGTTTGGTTGTTTCTTAATATTTTCCAGTATGTTTAGAAAGGTGTAGTGAGAATCTTGGGGCATGGTGGGAGATCTGTAGCAAGCTACAATTTGGATTTCAGTCTTACCTAATGTTAGTTGCAGCTGGAGAATTGCAGACGTATTGTGTTGGGCAACTAGCCTGGTGGTGTGAATATCCTTGGTGAATATGGACACACCTCCACCTTTAGTGTTTCAGTCCTGGTTTAGTGGTCGAAAAGTGTGGTAAGAGTTGTAGCCTGGTATTGCAGGGGTGGTCTCTCGAGCCTTGGACCAGGTCTCAGTTACTGCACAGATATCGATGTTCTCCATTTTTAGGAGTGCCTTGAGAGTGTGCATTTTGAGGTTTAGACTTCTAGCATTGAGTAGCATTACCTTCAGATTTTGCATGCTTGTACCTGTTACGGTGGTGGTTTTGTCCTTTGAACTTTGCCTAAAAAAGGAACTATAGGGATGGCAAGAGTCTTAGCCAGTAACCTGAATCCCAGGGGTGACAGGTGCAGACCATCTCTGGCAAAGCATCGTGGTCTGTTGATCATGTCATCCCAGGCAGACAGATACTGGATCCCCTTTGAATGACACCAGAAGCTTAGCCAATTCTTGAAGTCAATCATTTTGTCCTTATATTGTGGTATCATTCTGGGCAAAGGCAGGATGCTTCTCAGGGCTAGGGTCATACCTGCCTGGGCCATATGATCCAAGAGCTCTTCCATGTGTCTTTTCATGTAGTCCAGTGAGGTACATCTCAAGTCATTCACTCCAACATGGACAATGACAGAGTCATATTTGTATTTGCTGTGGAGTGACTTGAGTGCATGCATTATGTGGTGGATCCTGGCACCCAACAGACAGCTGACTGTAATTTTCTCCTTGTTCAGCCTGGTGAGTGGGACATCAGTGTGCCTGACTATAGAGTCACCTATGACTAAAGTGTTAGGTACGTTGTCTTGCCTTAGGGACGGTTGCTGTGTGGCACACTGGTGTTGTGAGCTATGTGACACTTTGGTTGTGACTGGTGTTTGTTTGCGTTTCAGCTTCGGAGGTCCTTGATGCTTGGGCAGGTTACAGTTAAGGGCCTCCACATATGTGGATTTAGTGTTGCTATCAGTGGGTGTTGGTGGTGTGAGTTTAGAAGGGCTATGTGTTGCTTGAGGTGTAGCGTGGGTGTTAACCTTCTCTTCTTGACTGTCTAGCACAATCTTGGGTGGAGAGAGCTTTGCTTTCAGTTTGGCTATGTAAGTGCATCTCTCACAGGTTGTAGTTTTGGGTGGTAGGAGGAGAGGGTTGTCTGTGTACATCAGGCAATTGCTGCATTGCCCCAGTATGCCCAGATTCACCAGGTGGGCAGGAGAAATCACCGGAAGCTGACCCTTGGACATGCCTGGTTTGGTGCTTTTTTTAAAGTACAGGAGCTGTTTTCCCTTCCCTTAGCAAGGTACTTTGCAATTATAGGCTGTTTAGTGCCTATGATTAATTTCTCCTTATTAATAAGGAGAGTTGAGTGCTTGTATCAGTTTAAGGCTTCTTAGTGCTTTCCAGCAGGTATTAGAGCAAGTGCTAGTCACAGGGATGCTTAAAGGTAAGATGAAAAAAAATGGTTTATCCTAAACACTGCAGTGTGCACTAGAGAAGTTAGATGTGAAAGTAGGTAACTTAAGTTTTACCTGTCTAAAAAGTTAAGTTTTAGTGGAGAGTCACTATTTTTACAACAGCAAGATCGATTGAAAGGGGGTGATCACTTTTGTATTCTGGTACTATGAATACAGTAGGATGGCCAATAAATTTAAATAGATGAAGGGGAGTGATTTCACAATATGATGATTTTGTGCTTACTCACACAGGCCAGTGAAAGCAGAGAGGAAATTAGAAATATGTTCAAATTAACATAAGAGGCAGGCAACTAGAAAGACAGTGGTATTTAAGAATAGAATAGTAACAAGGTGGGTGGATGGGAAAAAAATTCTGCCTGGCTCACAAGACACAGAGCTGTGGTCTTTTTTGAAGTTTTAATATGCAGATAAAAGCAGACTACAAGTGGAACACAAGGTAAAGAAAACAAATCATAGTATTCAAAATATAAAAAGGCAATAAACTAATACAAAATACAACAAATAAAAAGCAAACTAACATTTCCTTCACAGCAAAGTGTAGCAGAGTCTGGGTGAGCCTTTCTAATAAAGCTCTGAAATCTTAAGCTCTGAAAGTTAAGCAGCAGGTGTCAGGAAGGATATTATAGTAATCACAGGTGAGCCATGTGACACCCATGCACTGGCCCAGTAATCAAGGACCCTCAATCCTCATCACTGGCAACAGTGGGGGGTGTACCCACTGGGAAGATGACAAGTACACACACAGTAAAGTGCAATTTCCCATAAGAGCACACAGAGATCACAGTCAGTCTGTGGCTGATTTGTCCCTCATTCTCCAGATCCATCAAAAGACTCCCCACTGGCACAAGCTATAGAGTTGAGATCTCAGCTGAGTGCCTAAGCTAAGACCTCCAGCACTCTGTCTGTCCAATCAGTGCTTCATGTCCCTGCCCAAGTAGCTGACAGACACACACTTTGAGATTTGATTTATATATATACACACACACACACACACACACACACACACACACACACACACACACACACACACACACACACACACATATGCACACCTGGGAAAGGCTGGCACAGGTTTACTAGCTATGTCCCCTTTTACTCAGACTATAAGGTAGTTATCACTGCCACCAGCCAGCTCTTTATCAGCTACTTTAAGGCCCTTAGCAAAGGGTGTCCAATCTTATTGTGTAATGTTACTATAAATCCAAATAGTAGTTTGACCAAGAGCCAAGCTATTAGAAGTGGCCTGTACAGTGTGCCCAAATAGATATGCAAGTACTCTAAGAACTTAAATATCCCTAAACAGACCAGCGCCAATTGAAATGTTTAACTATATTCAATAATAAATAATAAAAGTTCAAGACTATACTCAGTAAGTAATCAGTTTCATCAGAGTTCAAAATTTATTTTATTTATTTATTTTACATTTGTTGACCAGGAAACTCCGACTGGGTATAAGCCATTTTCAGCGGAGGCCTGGGGAGAAAAGCTCCATATATTCAGACATATGAGATTTACATAATATAAGAGTACAATCTAGCATATCAGATGAAAAAAGAAACAGTATAATTATAGTAAAGACACAATTCAACAGGAGAAATGACCTATATGTAATATCACAAGGAAGGCTCCATATATTCAGACAAGCAAAATTTCACATAATATAAGAGTATAATCTAGCATTTCAGAGGAAAAAAAAACAGCGTATTTATAGCAAAGACACAGTCTGACAGGTAATGACATATGTCAGAGTTGTTGTTGTTGTCTGTTGGCTTTTCCCGGTTAGGGGTCGCCACAGCGGAACTCCAGTCCACTAATGATTGGCAGTAAATTTTCACAAACGCTGAGGTGCCAGCTCAACGTCCAACCTTCAACAAAGGCACACCCATTTACACATGTCTTTCGAACGCCCACACAACCGTGGGGGGGGACATGCAGACTCCACACAGAAGGCACTCCCCGCACTCCAACAAGAATTGAAAGGGAGAACCTCTTTCTGTGAGGCAGCAATGCTACCACTGCACCACCACGGATGTCAGAGTATAATAACAATATAAGGTGCAAGACATTTGCCTAGTAGTATTAATTTCTCACATAGAGAAAAGAGTAAGCATCATACTGCAATCATCTGCTAGTTAAAGGAAATGAAATAGTAATGAAATACTGATAACCTGTTGACAGCTAATAGTAGAGCTGGCAGCTAATTAGTGGTACAGGAGAAAGGGGGGGGGGTTAGTTGCTGTATGGACAAGGACATAGCCAGTGAGACTTTAGGTGTGCTTTAAAAGCATTTTTGAAGAGACAGTGGGAAGTGAGTTCCAGATTTTGGATATGGAGTAGGAGAATAGCACTTCCCCTGCAGAGTTCTTGGGTTTGGTGACTTGGAGTAGATTTTTGTTGCAGGAGCAAAGGGATCTGGAGGATTGGTAGGGTTGGAGAAGTGTATGAAGTGAGGGAATTTTAAGAGGGTGGTTTACAAGTTTATGAGCAAAGGTAAGTTGGATTAGGTGTAGGAGTTGAGGGAGCTAAAGCCAGTCTAGGTTTCTAAGGGAGACACAGTGGTGACTGCAGTGGGAGCTCCCTGATGCAAATTTTGCAATTTTATTGTAGCAGGCTTCGAGTTTCTTTAGGTCTGATTGTCAAAGATTTGTGAGTATGGGTGATGCATAGAGTAGGGTTTAGATTAGTTGGGAAGTTGCAGTAGAGATTCTGGCTGGTTTGATTAGGTATTGTTGGTTTCTATACAAGGCACCCAGTTTTTTGTGGATTTTTTTATTGTGAGTGATATGTGAGTGTCAAATTTGAGTTTGTTGTCAATCTGTACACCGAGTAGCTTGGTGTGGGCTGTTGTTGAGCTGGAAGTGTTGTCTTTGGCAAGTATGTTGAAATGGGGGATTTTCAGGGTAGATTTTGAGGGTTGAAAGATGAGGAGTTTGGTCTTATTTGGGTTGAGGAGGAGTTGATCATTTAATAGCCAACTTTCAACAGAAAAGAAAGATGCTTGAGTGATCTGTTGTAGTTCTGTTAGAGATGGAGAGAGTGGAGTCATCTGCATACTGTATGAGGGAGGCATGTTTGGTGGCAGTGTGCAGGTCATTGGTAAAAATGGAGAAAAGCAAGGGGCCAAGGATGGAGCCTTGAGGAATCCTGAGAGTAACAGGGAGGCGAGGGGATAGATTGTTGTGCCAGACAACTGACTGCTGGCGGCCATGTAGATAGCTGTGGAATCAATTAATGTCAGGTATGGAAAAGGAGAGGTTGGAGAGTGCAGAGAGTAGAAGATCATGTGATACAATATCAAAAGCCACACATCACAGGAAAATCACAGGAAATATTTAAAACAACATTGCAGGACAGTCTCAAATAAGTAAAGAAAACAACTAAGCTATACTTTACTATATTCTTATCTGAATCTAAAAGAGTTACTATGCCCTAAAAACCTACTTACAGAAAAACAAGCAGGCAGAAGTGGTGAGTGGGTGTTCCTGTTAGGTCAAAGACAAAATACAGAATGCACAGTTTCTCTCTCTCAGAGAGTTCTTAAATTAATATCAAATATAACTTCTGGGATAGCTTGGATGACATCACTTTTTGTCACCTGACTTTAGTTCCCAAGCTAAACCACTATTGTCAGAAACTACCAGCATTTATCATCTCCCTGTGAAAAATACACAGCCCTTAGATCTTTTAGCAAATGGTCGAAGTCATAAAATAATTTAGATTCCTCCATGCTTAAAGACAATACAAAAAACTGCTAGTTCTAGACATTGTGTCTGCTACTGCACTGAAACTGAAAGATAATATCTCTTTTACTACATGGCTCTAAAACAATTTAGTTTCAACTATTTTCTTGAAGTTTTCCCAGTTAACCCTCTATGTTCTAGTTTCCATTAAACATATACATCTAAACAGTCACAATAGTGCTGGCACATTCCTGTTCTATTCCAATAGGGCATGCTGTGGTTACATTTTATCTCATTACATAACATAAAGTTCTAATACAGTTGTAGAACAAGCATTTTACATGAAGCATGTTGGCATTCACAAATGACACATAACCACTTACAAAATTCCAGATAGCTGGGTTGGCAGCATCTCCTTCTGTCACACTTCTATATAAATCATATTAATATTCATAAATGACATAGAATTTTTTTTACAAAATTCCAGATAGCTGGGATGGCAATATTTCCTTTTGTGACAAACTACTTGACCAGTGGGAGTAACCACATCTGAGACACATGACCAGTAGAACAGGCAAATTTTATCCTTGCAACAATCAAATGCCAGGATCAAACCTAAGACCACAGAGCTAACAGTCTATTTCCCATTGAAATATCCCAGGATATTAGGAAATGTCTTCTAGAAAAAGTTGTGTGGTTCACAGTTGTGAAGAAGCTCAAGGTTATGTGCAACAGACAAAGAGCATTTGTGGATGGGAAGTTTTAGTAGACTGTCTAACATAAAAGGAAGTGGGTAGAACTGATGGACACAGGGGTCTTTAGTTGCTAATAAAATCACTGTTCTTTGTTTTTATTGTCCTGTGTTCATTCATTTGGTGAACTGTGAATTCCAGTTTAAATTCATTCCTTTAGCTTTTTGTATTAAGTGCCTTTATAAATGAAAATGTTTTGCTTAATAGGTCTACTGTCATTTATTGAACAACGTATGACAAAGTAGTAGAAAAAGCAGGTAAAAATGAACTAATGAGCTAACGTTTAGCACAAGTATTTCACACTGTCTCTGGGACAGCACCTTATTTATCTCTGGTATGAGATAATAGGATGACTAATTGTTTGCATTGTGTGCAACTGTGAGTGATGATTATGAATGACATGTTATCAGCTGCTGAATGATAGCACCTGTGGCAGGGTTGTGAGACAGTGTGTGTAATTCTCTTCCCCTGTGACATACTGCTTGTGAACAGGAATGTGAAATACTGTCACTGTTCTCAGATCTTCCTCATGCTTTTCACCAGCAGAAATGATGGTGCTCTTGAAAGATGAGGCTTCAACAAAGGGATGCATATAAATCACAGCAAGGAGGAGAGCCTAGTCACCTGTGACAACTTACAGATCCTGTAGCAGTCTTTTGTTATCACAACCAGGTGTTACAGACATGCCTAAACACTGTAGTATATGAGTGTATGACTTTGCGAATATACCTTACATTTCAGAGATGTACACCTCCTGTCCAAACTGATCTAGCCCCAGGATATGAGATGGGGAGTACGAAGGTATACATGGGATTAGTGTTAAGTAGTCTAGAATCAGGATCTGATGACTGAAACAACAATCTAGTTCCCGCTTTAGTACCCATTTCTGCAGCTAGAACCCATTCATTCCTTCCCTTTCCCAATCCTCCTTCTGCTAATTTATTTCCGTCCTCAGTTCATCTCATTTGCAGTGGCATCATTTTTATTTGTTCTACTCAGTCTGATTTTGTGCATTTTTAAATACAGGTGGGCTCCCTATTGAAATGTTGACACATGAAATGCTGAGTGACCAAAAGCTGAATAAAAAAGACCAAAAACCATGAGAAGAGTGAATCTTCAAAATCGCTCTTCACCTTTAAACTTCTTTTTGCAAGCCCCCTGCACGTCCCCAACCCCCCACACCTGGACATATATATATATATATATATATATATATATATATATATATATATATATATATATATTTTTTTTTTTGTTTATATAAGACTTGTGCATAACGTTCTAGAAATGCATACTGCACATTTTCTTCTTCTTCCTTTGCCTTGTCATTGCTAAGCTGCTACGGAGTCTATGTACAAAAACAGTATTATTACATTATTGTACATCTGTTTAATAAATGACTGTTAACTCCTGCAAAATAAAAGCAATATCCTTCAGCACTTTACATACATTAGTTAATAACTATACCATCCACTTCAAATTTCTATGTACTGCCATTAGTTTAGTTTTACAAATGTTTTAGAGTCATCCTTAAGCCCATCACTAAAGTTCAACCTATACAGTGAGAGTATCTTTAAAATGTACTTAGTCAATCCAAATTATTGTATTGTATAACCAGACTACTGTCTTCTGAAATTTATATTACATTGCAAAAAGCTGTGAACCCTGAGCCAGCCTGATGGTGTAGAAGAAGCAGGTGTCAATTTGTATCACTGGAAACCTGGTTTCAGGAGTTGACTCAGGTGGCTGGAAAGGCTGGCTTGATGTATAGGATGAAGCAGCCAGTGAATAGCTTCACTGTCTTGGGTGGAGGGGTGGAAAAATCTGATGTTTGCCAGCTTGTGGGGGCTTTACAGAACACCTCATGTTTAAAAAAGGGGATGGCAATAATCTCCACAGCAGGGTAATTCTCTAGCCACCACAAGAATGATGACTTCTAGGTTCCATGCTCACTGCCTCCATCAGATCCCTCACTCCTTGTAGTAGTAGAATATTGCTGAAGAAGATGACTTCTGTAGGAGTCTTGGGCCCACCTGACAAAGGGCCACATGGGGCATGGAAGCTAAGGGAAAAATAGAATAAGACTTTGAGAGGTTCACTCAGAACGGGAATCCATAATACTCATAATCAGATCGAGAAACACTAATCAGAACTGGAATCCATAATACCCGTAATCAGAGCGAGAAACATTAATCAGAACTGGAATCTATAATACCTGCAATCAGATCGAGGAACACTAATATGTTAAACTACTTCTAAAAACTGACCATACAAATATGTTGATCTTTTTACCCTTGCTGCAATACGACACATGAAGATAACCTTCTTTTTTTCAAGTAATGACCTTCTAATTAATCTTAGGGCAGTTTTCCTCTCTGCTACCACAATATATATAAAACTTTCTCTTTCTAAACTCCCCCCTCCCCATTCAACTTCAACTAAGCAGCTATAATACTTATTTATTTTATTTTATTTATTTGTTTATTTATTGGCATTTGTTGACCAGGAATGTCTGACTGGGTCACGAGGTACCTATTTTCAGTGGATGCCTGGGGAGAAAAGCTCCGAATACATATGGTTAACAGAATGAAAAACTAGACAGACATAATAAACTCATAACATTCAAGCACAAACATAAACACAACACATTAGTTTGTCAGAGTGAGAACTTAACAGATGTAATAAAGTGATAACATTCAAACATAAAATTTGAAAAACTACTCATTAGTTTGTCAGAATAAAAACTCAATAGACATAATAAGTTACAGTGTTCAAGCATAAATTATATGGAAAGCCTGATAATAGGAACTTGCAGCATTATTTACATAATAGATGATTATCATAATGATTATTAATATTCTAGAGGTCATGACATATGGTAACAGATTATATTGGTGAAGGCGTAGGCTAGTACAAGTAGAGAAGGGTAGGGTGTGATAGAGGGGATGGTAGGAATAGATGTGGAAAAGGTACAAGTGTAACCTCAGGGGAGTATGTGTAGAGGAAGGGAGGCTAGGGTAAGTTAGTAGTGGGGATAGAGAGAGAGAGTAGAGGTAGAAAAAGGTATAAGAGTACATCAGCCTGAGGTCATACAGGAGGAACTCCAAGGTTTGTTGAAGTACTCTTTTATACAGGTTTTGAAGGAGTGCAGGTTAGTAGCAGTTTTGATAGTTAAAGGAAGTTCCATAATTTTGTCACAGAGCAGGAGTAAAGGCTTAGGCCTGGGGTTTTGTTAGGTTTTAAGTTATGAAGAGATGTTTATCTTCAGATCTGATATGTTTATTTTGGATATAAAAGTTGATTAGTGGGCTAAGAGCAGGACAAGCTAGTGGGTTGTGAATGATTTTATATACTGTAGTAAGTTATATGTATTAGAGGTGGAGAGGGAGTTCAAGCCATCTCAGGGAATGTAGGGCCTTTCAGTGATGAGTTAGAAGGGTTGCATTTATGGCAAATTTGTCAATTTTGTTATAGCAGCTTTCTATTTTTTTTTTTCTTTGGTAGGTCTGTAAGTTTGTTAGAATTGGAGGCCCCATATAGCAGTGAGGGCAAGATGTAGGTTTTGGCCAGGGTAATTTTGGTAGCTGCTATTCTTGTATAGCATACCTAGTTTTTTTTAATAATGTTTTGTATGTGAAGGTCAGACTTGAGATTATCATCAATTGTGACACCTAGTAGTTCGGTATGCTGTACCAATTCAATTTCATTATTGCTGGCTGAAAAGAGCTTGAAGTTTGTTTTGTTGGAGCTATGGAGTCTGTGGGTGAAGAGAAGCAGCTTTGTTTTTGGGGTTCAGTAGGAGTTCACCATTGGAGATCCATGTTTCTATGGAACAGAAAGCTTGTTGTGTTATGTGTTGTAGGTGAGTTAATGT
>NC_056747.1:1070663880-1070671380 GCF_019279795.1 Protopterus annectens | reverse complement strand
GTAGTTTGGCACAATTGTCTTTCACATCCACAATTACAAGGGTAATGATTATTAAAAAAATTCTAATCGTTATTGCAGTTCTGCCCTCCATCCTCTGATAGAGTTATTTGTTGACACATGACCTAAAAACTTAAACATAACACTTTATTTTAATTTCGGTAAAACAGTGTAGACTCACTGCCCTGACAATATCTTCTTTGAGATATATACTGTAGGCATCATAACCTGAAACAATTTTGTTTGGAAAAAATAGAAGGTTATTTACTTTCATTAAAAAAATACAACTTAATAGCAGAAGCAGTCAATTTGCACCTAAAACATAATCACATGAAAACCATTTACTCTGTTCTTGAATAAAACTGTAATATTATTTATCTTGCATTTGTGTATTCATTATGTTACAGTTTTACCTTGTACTCAAATACTTTCAATAAAGTTATTGGAAAAAATGCAATTACAGAATCTTACAATTTCTGGTTGAATATAAACTCGTATATAAAAAATTCTGGTTACATGTGATCATGTTTTAGATGTAAATTGTCTGTTGCTAGTATTTAACTTGTGACGTCTTATGAAAGACCTGTGAATCATCCAAAAGCAATAGCTTTCAGTTTGTTGTTTTAACTAAATAAAAGAATTTAAAATATTCTGCCACTTCTTCAGTCTCGTTCATAGGATCATATGAGGTTACTAGGCTATTGGCCATGAGGTCCTTATAAGCCTAGCCAAGAGTTTAGTCCATGTTTAGACAAGTCAGCACCCAGAGCCCCTGTCCAGCAGGGACTCAGGTGGAATCCCAGGAGTGTACTTTCTGTTTCCCATCCAGTTATCCAGGTTGCACTTAAAAAGGGATAATGAGGCACTCTGCGTGACATGGAGAGGGAGTCTATTCCACAGATGGAAGAGTCTCTGGGACACAAAAGTGTCCTGCCAACAAGTCCTATTGATATCACAGAGTAGGCTGAGGTCGCGCGTATGGGCTGGTTGAGTGGATCTTGAGTTGTGGATATGTAAGCAGTCCCACCAAGGTGGGGGTAGAGGACAGGGCTTTTAGCTTATCTGTGTAGAGTAGGTGTTTGAGGCCCTGAATTAATCTGGTGAGGAACCTCTGTGGTCTCTCTAGCTGCTGCATGTGCTGTGCAAGGTACATGGTGAGGGGGGTGTTGCACTCAGTAACTGGCCTTATAGGGGAAGAATACAGGGGTATTATGACCTTTTTGTCCCTGGATGAGATACCCTTACTTATAAGATGGGTCATGTAGAAAGCTTTCCATACAACAGAAACAACATGGTGGTCAAAAGTCAAGTTGCTATCAACCAGGGTGCCCAAATCCCTCACTACTGATTGTGTACTTAGGACATTGCTATTAATGTGATATGTGGAGATGTCACTCTCCCCAAAGGGGATGATGATGCATTTTTTGGCATTCAGCTTGAGGCTATGTTTCTGGCACTAGTCATTTGTTTGTGTGAGACCCTCTTGGAGGACGTCCACATCACTAGGGGAATTGATGACTGCACCCAGCTTGCAATCATCTGCAAACTTGGCCAGCCATAGCCCACTGGTTTTGGCCTGCACCTCAGAGAAGTATATCTCGAGTAACAGAGGCCCCAAGACCGATCCCTGGGTATGCCGCTCATTACGGGTCTACTGCTTGAGGTGGCTTCCCCTATTTTGATTAGGTGGGTTCTATCAGTGAGCCAGTTTGCTATCCATCTAGTAACATATGGATTGATGCCTAATTGAGAGATTTTGTATACTATGTCCAAGTGGGGAATAGTGTCAAACTTTGGCCAGGTCAAGGTAGGCGGTGTGCACCGTCTTCCCCTTGTCCATGGTTTTGGTGACTGTCTCAAAGAAGTCGAACAGTTTTAACAGACAAGACCTCCCCTTGACAAAGCCAAACTGTGTGGGGTCAAGTCTTTGGAGGTTGCCAGTGACCCTGTTAATGAGACCCATGATAATCCATTCCATTGCCTTGCAGATCAGGCTAGTTAGGCTGATGGGTCTATCATTTTCTGGATCGGTGGATACTCCACCTTTGTGTAAAGGATGACAGTGGCTGTCCTCCACTCAGCTGGGACAAAGCCAGTACTAAGGCTTTGGTTGAATAGGATGCCTAATAGTGCTGCAAGTTCATGCTTGAGTTCATGTAGGATGCAGCCTGGGATGTTATTGGGTCCCATGGAGGCTGTATTTTTTGCCTTTGAGAGGGCAATACAGAAGTTTCTGCAATATAGAAGTTTTTTTTTTTTTTTTGGTACTAGGAGTAGCTTCTTCCACTTTATGATTGGTTGGTGCAGTGTGATTATTTACTTTTGTTAACCAGTAGTTGCAATAGAAAAGGCATATTTCAGGGCAGACTCAAGGTAGTATTCATACTGACTCAGGATAACTTGAGTGAAACATGGGAGGGATTCCCCCATAGTTTGCAATAAGTGCAATAAGGTATTTACTTTTGCATGAGCTGCTACCTGCACAGGCAGGTGGAACCTTAGTTTAACACCTCAGCTGTGGCTCCGCACCTCAGGAGTGTAGCAACCCTCCTTATATTGCACTATAGTGTCAGTACAGAAGTATGAATCAAATATATCTGGTGTGGGGATTGAACTTATGGGAAGAAAGTGCACTAGACCTACATTTTTAGACACTAGTTAGTGTATATCTCCCAAGTTAATTAATATTTGATGCCATACAGTAGTTTATTTTCATAGTTATAATGTTCTGTATTGTACCATGAATGCAGTCAGGCCAGTATGTATCAGCTTGAAGCTGCTGTTGTATTCTTTGTCATTCTATATACGTTTCTATCCTTCCCTGCTCTTTTGACTCATTTTTTCTTTTTTTGCTGCAAGTTTCAGCCTTGCTGCTGTCTGCCATTTTAAGCCAGATGAACTTTCTTTTTTTCCATCTGGAGATTTAGCTGTGTCGGTTCTCTTGTTATGCCAAGCAGTGACATTTATTTGAACTTTATAAGCTATGCAAATGTACCATGTCCCAGAAAGGTGCCCTAGAGAGCAAAAGATTAGAATAGTAATGGTTTAATAACACACTGTGATAATAAAAGTTACATTATTCATGAACACTTTGCACTTCGTTCACTCCTATGAAGCTTTGATAATGTGTGAGCATCAATCTAGAGAATCACAATTCATGAATCTCATTGCCACATACCTCCACTGCCTCTGTATCCAGAGTATACAAAATATACATAAGTGTTTGTGGTGGGTGAAAGTATGACATTCATGGAACACCTTCACTATTGACAGAACATGTTCTGGAGCTCATCAGAAACCCCTGGAATACAGAATATCTACCAAGTCAGCATGAGCAACAGATGCCACCCAAACAGTATGGTAGCGAACAAAGTAACCCTCAGTACTGACCCATATAATGAGCAACAGATGCCACCCGAACAGTATGGCAGCGAACAAAGTAACCCTCAGTACTGACCCATATAGAAGGTCTTTGATGCAACCACTATGTTAGCCACTGTCTTTCCCTGGGAGTGACTGCAGTCCTTCTCACATTAACACCATCTCAAAAAGTTAGTGAATGGAGACACCTGTCAACATACCTCTCAACTATGCAGATTTTTGCAGAATATGCAGATTTTTGTTTAATATTTTTGGTCCATTTTTCATAAAACTGTAATTTTCTAGCAAAACATTGCCAAGCTGCTAAAGATTAAAGTCAGAAAATAATGACATTTGAGTTTCAAATTTCATACCTTTCAGAAAATTCATGCTTACACAAAACCTGTTATTCTGTTAACTTTCTAAGTTTGTAAGAGCAATATTTAAAACTGTGCCTACTTTTGGGCCTTTTTCACCATATTATTTATGGCTTTGTCCAGATTTCTCCTAAGAGATTGACAGGTATGCCTGTCAACCATCACCATCCTGTTATCAACAGCTTGATATCCCTGACAGTTTCTTATCCCACCTGTTACTCATTACAATTTCTGGCTTTCTTGCCCAGCACAGCACGAGTGGGTGGCATCCTTTAGCAGTCTGGCTCCTTCTGCCAATGATCTCAGTGTGTGATTGGTGCTTGTTGCATACTTCAGTGACCTGTTAGTGATTAGTGTCCCCATTCATTGCTACCCCACTGGTGATTATAGTTATAGCCTCTGTTTACCCCAGCTGCCCCAGGCCAACCCTGCTGTGTCCCACCACATGAGTGGTCCCTGCTACTACCTCATAGATGAAACTCTGACTCTGTTCCCACCTGAGAGATGCTGTGCTGGAAATTCAGTTTGTCTTATGACTATGAGGTACAGAATGAGCTTATTGAAGACCTGCATGCCATTGCCATAGAGTAAGGTGACAACTCAACTGCTGAATCCTACACTACGGCACTGTACGAGCACATCCACTCATGCATGAATTGTGCCATCCCAAATAGAACCAAAATGCTCTCATCCAAAAAAAGGAAGCCAATCTGGTGGTCCCCTGCCATAAACAAACTTTACAACAAAAGGAAGAAACTTTTGCAGAAAAGAGGAAAATCCCAGGATGCAAAAACCTCCCTTACTAGCCTCAGTAAGAAACTGAGATGCCTCATAAAATCCTCCAAAACTAGTTACGAAAATAAAATTGCCAAAGATTCCAAAGACAACCACAAAGCATTCTATAATTATGTCAAGAATCTAAATGGCAATGCTCAGATCTGCTCTGAGCTAAAACAGAATGGCATTAAATATACTGATCCGAAGGATATTGCCAATATCCTGGCAGACCGATTCAGTGCCAACTTCACCCCACTCTCACCCCCTAAATGGCCCATCTCAATACCGTAAGATTGCCAAATTCCAGTAATAACGGCCACACAGGTACAAAACGCACTCTCTAAAGCCAAGAATACAGCATCCATGGGACCAGATGACATCCCGGCTGTGTACTACATGAACTACAATATGAACTGGCACCTCACCTAAGTGTCATGTTTAATCATAGCCTCACCTCAGGTTTCGTGCCCACTGAGTGGCGCAGAGCTATAGTTATCCCAATCCACAAGGGGATCCACCTTGGATCCCGGAAACTACCGTCCCATCAGTCTGACAAGCCTTATCTGCAAGGCCATGGAGCGTATTATCATGGAACTTATAAACAAAGACATTGGCAACCTTCAAACACTGGACCCCACCCAGTTTGGGTTTGTGAAGGGCTGATCTTGTCTCCTGAACCTGATTGACTTCTTTGAATCAGTCTCCAGAGCCATGGACAAGGGTAAGGTGGTCCACACAGCCTATCTAGACCTTGCCAAGGCCTTTGACACCATCCCCCACTCTGGAATCACAGATAAACTTACTAAGTTGGGCATTAATCCCTATGTCACCCAATGGGTTGCTAAATGGCTTACTGATAGAACCCACACTGTAAAAGTAGCCGACTCCAAATCCAGCTCCAGACAAGTGACAAGTGGAGTACCTCAGGGTTCAGTCCTGGGGCCGCTCTTGTTTGGCATCTACTTCTCTGAAGTACAGGTCAACACTAAGGGACTCTGGCTAACAAAGTTTGCAGATGACTGCAAACTGGGAGCCATTATTGAATCCCCAAATGATGTGGATACTCTACAAAAGGGCCTTACAGAAACAGATGCTTGGTGCCAGAGCCATGGGCTCAAGCTCAATGCCAAGAAATGTATTGTTATCCCCTTTGGGAAAAAACATGTATCCATGAATTACCATATAGGTGGCAGTACACTAAACACAGAAAGTGTGATAAGAGACTTAGGGACACAGGTGGACAGTGGTCTCACCTTCGATAACCATACAGTCAGGAAATCCTTCTATGTGGCACACCTCATCACGAAGGGCTTTTCATCCAGAAAAAAGGAGGTCATTGTCACACTGTACTCATCCTTCATTAGACCCATTATAGAATACAATGCCCCATTTGGTATGTACCTCTCAAGACATCTGCAACAACTGGAAAGGCCTCAGAAATACCTCACTAAAAGAATCACAGGCCTAAAGCAGATGCCCTATGCTGACCGCCTTAAAAAACTCCAGTTATACTCTGTCGCATATCGTCTACTCAGAGGCGATCTCTGCTTAACATACAAGGCCATGTCAAACCCAGAGCTGTTGGACATGCTACACTTAAAGAAATCCCAATGCCTCAGAGCTACACGCTCCAGGGATCTAAACCTTGTCATCACAATAAACAAAACATGTTGGAGGGATAGGTTCCTGACCCAGAGACTCCCCAGACTCTGGAATAGATTGCCCATACATGTCAAGCAGAGTGCCTCTTTGGACCTCTTCAAGAGGAACCTTGACGATTGGATGGGAGAAAGGAAATTCACCCCAGGGATCACGTCAGTCGCCCTGCTAGACAGGGGTCCAGGAAAGTAAATAATGTGGGAAGAAATATTCAGGGAATTGTTATGGCTAGGCTTGTATAGGCCCTAGGGCTGATAGCCTAGTACTAACCTATGAACCTATGAACCTATGAACCTATGAACTTCATTGTACCCGTTTGGGTAATTTCTGCTGTGCTACTCATACTGGACCTCTTCCTCCCTTCCTTACGGTTCTTCTTGCATCATTATCTTCCTCAGTTATGTTATTGCTCTCCTGTGTTCATGGATCCTAGGAAGTCTGCAAGACAGTGTTTTGTGAGAGTTGTAAAGTCCATTTCTCTAGCTTTGCCAACAGATTTAAATAGTTGTTATCTGATTAGCCAAAACCACATTTGAAAATCAGTGTAAAGGGTATATAGGAGCGTTTCTTGCATTTTACAGTTTTCATTTATGTCTGGGGTAGTGTTAGATGCTTAAACTCTGAGTCAATGTAGCATTGTGCAACACCCAGCTAAATTTTGTCTAAAAGAAATATTCAGATATAGATTAAAATGTGGGTGGAGTCATATTAAAAATGTTTAGGTAGGAAAATAAGATGATAACATCTTTTAAATAATGTTATTTTTTTGTTTTTGCTGTTGCCTTGAGGACTGGATCAGAAGCAATGTGGGAATCTTTCTTTTTCACACATAGAGTATTTGATTCATGTGCCACTTTCTTTTTTGTGCTAACATGGCCGCTGCCCCTAATCCACCCTACATATTACCTTATATAAAACCATTTCTCTAACAGTACTGTTACACCCCCCCCCCCCACACACACACACTCACATACAGACTCCCATTCTTTAATAAACACAAGTACATACAACACTAGCTCTTATCCAGCCCTAACCCACAAACACTCACTCACACACTCCAGCTGAGATTCATAAAGGGTTGCCAAGACAATAGCCTTAACACAACAGTTTTACCTGTCAAATTCATAGACCACCCAACCAATGAGATTTTTAAATTGTGTGATCCTCAGCAAGGGCAGTCTCATGGGCAGAACTGCATGATAATGCACCAATCAGGGGATCAGCTAATGCTAAAAAGCCATTTGCTTTCCCAATAAAATGCCAGCAGATCTTGATTTGCCCAAGCAATTTGTAAAATCAGTCAGTGGTGGTAGTGCCGCGGTAGCGTTGT
>NC_056747.1:1070426380-1070658880 GCF_019279795.1 Protopterus annectens | reverse complement strand
CAACTTTCATATGGCCAAGACCATATGATCAAACTTTTAAAAGCTCGAACGGTCTGAATGGGAATCTCCATAGAGTGCAGAATGGGAAGATTTCCCTTTACCGCAATGTAGTGCAATCTCGGAGTTGCTATATTTAAATAGCCGGGGGGGGGGGGCATTGTTTAGGGGTTTATTTATTTTTTTGCACATTTTCATACATTAAAATGTTCGATCATATGGTCTCGACCAAATGAAAGTCAAGCATTTGGATGTTCGATTATGTGAAGTAGACCCCTTAATAACCACTGATTCACTTCTTAGCCTGGTATAAAATGATCTATGTTGATTGTTCTCCTTTTCCAAATACAAATACACAGTAGGAAGTGTACTGTATACATTTTCTGTGACACAAAAGCCTTTCACCCCTGCCCCTATGCAGGATGCTTTTTCATCACCCCTTTTATTTAATATAGAGGTTGCAACATATTGGGGAATGAAGTACTTACCCTTCCAGTGACATCCAATGAACAATGAGCATTTCACACCCTTTAATATTAATAAATGGGTGGCTATTGATCAGATGTCATACTACCTAAGGACAGGTTATGTTATCTATTTATATTTCAGTGCATTGGTAAATAAGTATTTTTTTTATACTTGCTTCTTAGTTTCAACTTCTTTGTTAGGAAATCTGTGCTTGTGAAGTGGGTCAAACAAAGCAATTGCCTAACTAGTTCAGTAAGTGTACCTGTGCTTGGAATGTGTATTTTCAAAGAACAGTGTTCTGTGCCAGTATAAATGGTTACCACTTTCTGAACATTGAAATTGTCACGGTGGGGTATGGGGGGGGCATCAAACTATATTGCCATTACTCTCTTGAAATATTGCAATGAAATAAACATAGTTAATGATACTGTCAGGTTGGGGTGTAGAGGTATGAAACTATACTGCCATTACTCCATGAAATACTTCCAGGAAATAAACACAGTTAATAAAATTGTCATGGTAGGCTGTAGGGGTATTGAACTATACTGCCATTACTCCCTTGAAATACTGCCACA
Source organism: Protopterus annectens (assembly GCF_019279795.1). Lineage (NCBI taxonomy): Eukaryota > Metazoa > Chordata > Ceratodontiformes > Protopteridae > Protopterus > Protopterus annectens. The sequence goes on along the minus strand of NC_056747.1, from coordinate 1,070,657,840 downwards.
AAATAAACATAGTTAATGAGTCTGTGGGAAAACATCTGTAAATTATTTGCACATGTTCCCCGTACTTCATAATTACCCAGTATTGTTATGATCCAAGAGGTGACAATGATTGTGATTGCTGTTTATTCAGAGACTTGTGAGCAATGTATATTAATGGATGACACATCTTTCTTGTCAGCTATCTACGGGCTAATGGCTAGGAGTAATGGAGCAGTTTCAAGACATGCTGCTAGTATGAATGGCATTTATCATACCGCTGTCCTTTGTCTTTATTGACTTCTTCCTGTTCTCGCTGTTGACCTCTTACAGATGCCAGGGAACTGTCAATGCATGGGATACTATTTTCCATTGCAGATGGGAGATTTGTACATGATGGTCACTCTGCCTTGATGTCTACAACTCAAAGTTACTCAAAGTTATCACTCACGCTTAATCTCTAACATAGCAAATGTCACTAGAAATAAATAAAGACACGAACATAATAAAACAAAAGATATGTCTGTTCAGCTAGGTCATCTTGCATCAATTAATTATATTAAAGAATAGAAAGTGTTCCCAGAAGGGCTTGTTTTTGATCAATTTTCATAAAAGAGCAGTATGTTTTTTCTTAGTGGTTTGTTTAAACAGCAAATTTCTTAGGTTCCCAAGTCTGCTATACCCATGAAAGAAAAGCTGTCAGATGTCTAGTTTTTTTTAAGAGCTGTGTTTGACAGTCTGATCAAATGAAGCAGTACAAAGACGTAAGAGTGCCAGACATATCTGAGATTTTGTTTCAGAAAGCACCCCCACCTTGGGCACCCCATGGAGCATCTGCATAAATTGCAAATGTCAGCCTTCCTTACATTTTCCCTTTGTTAGACTGAGAAACTAATAAGACAATCCACTGTATTCTGCAGACTGTGCTTCGCTACTACCTTTTATGTATGGCTTCATGGCTTTATATTTTAAGGGCCAAAAACCCCCAGATGCAAACAGCAGATGGAAAACCCAGAAAATGTATTGCCTGACAATACCTCACTGTTTTGGCAGTCTTTTTGTGCAGCAGGTGCAGAAAATATGCTTTTAACCTTGGATGTAATTCATTTTGCAGTGAAATGTATGAACAAACTTTGGCAGTTTGACCACACAAATATGCCAACTCAGTTTATGCCATGTTTTACAAAATTTCTTGCAACCCTGTAATTATTCTATACTAGGATGGCTGTTACAGTTCATTGTACTTTTCATACTAATGCTGTTAGTCATGAGTTTCTTTCTGTACAATGTTTGCACACACATTAGTCTCCTAATTTGTTATGTATATCGTCATTTACTGTTTTCTAAAAGGATGGATTCATTTAGTTCAGATACATATCTGACTCCATAATCAATTATTATACATGCAGCCTGTCACTGATTGATATAGAAATTTGCAAAATGATAATTACATGCTGTGATGCTTATGAATGGTTTGCATTCTTTTTCCTGATTTGTGTATTATTTTTTACTGCACTGTGGATTTCTGAGTGTGAATATTTAGCCAGAAGTGTCATTACTAAGTGTTCTGATGGATGCACTTGAGAAATTGCTAAGATATTTTTTCTCATGCCCATCTCTCCTTTTCCTTGCACTGAATACATTCCCATTCATGGGGGGAGCATGTACCTTGATAAGCATCTATTTGTGCCCCTTCACTAATCCACTAGAAAGCTGGCCTGCAATCCCAGAACCTCCATCTAACTGTCCGTTAGCTCGTTAGCTAAAATTCTAGCTCAGCTGCATTGCAGACAGGAGCTTTCTCCAGCCATTCTTGAATCAAGAGTTGTATTAAGGTTGTCTTGAGCTATAACAAACCATTAAGGTACAAATATACAGTCATCAGTTGAGCGGTGAGGGTTTAATTTAATATGTAGTAGGAGTCAGTATTTCAAATATATACATAAAAAAATGTCATTACTAATTTTGCAACTCATATCTGTTATATGTAATGAGGGATACCCGTTTCTGAGATCTGTCATGTGTGCACTGTGTACAGCGTACAGTGTACATGGTTATGGGATACAGCGCAGTACAATATGTGTTGTGTATGCATGCAGTTGTTCTTATGTGAGATCAACATTCATTTGTATTGCCTCTGTAGATGTGGGTAGTGATAGTGTTAGTTTGGTCCCTATTAATGCAAGACTTACGTGCATTAAACCAGGAGATTCTCCCCTTATCCTGTCTGCAGTGTGACACTGGGGTTATGGGCAGATCTTGACCTCCTGCAAAAGTTCTTTTGTTTAGTCTTTAAGGCCAATATGTAGGTTTTTATTTGAAAAATCATAACTATGAATCCATTTTCTTAACTGTTTACATATCTTGACATACACTCAGCCTGGCAAGCAATTTTAGGCTAAGTCTGCTGTAAAGTTCTTTCTAGTTGTACATTTACTAAAATTATTTAAGATCTTTTCATTTCTGTTTAAGACTCTTAATATTAAAATGGTCTTGCTGTTTAGCAGACTAGTAAGTTATGACCGACTAAAGACGTTTATCCATTAGTTCTGTGTTTGATTACTTCCATTTCCAGTTGACCGCTGTCCAACTGTAACTAGACATTGCTTTGAAATCACCTCTGAAAAAATGTAGTTTTTCTAGTGGGTTTATCAGTTGTAGGTAAACCAGTGTGTGTGTGTGTGTGTGTGTGTGTGTGTGTGTGTGTGTGTGTGTGTGTGTGTGTGTGTGTGTGTGTATGGCCTGTATATCTACTTGTGTGTGTGCATTTTCTCATAGAAATTTGTTACTAGAGTTGTTATGACCTGGAGAAGTGCTATAACTTTTTGTTGTGTGCAGTTCAGTGATTGAAAAACTAGCACATTCTTACTTTATAGACATTACTTACATAAAAGTTATAAATACACAATCTTAAAGCTATTTGCCTTCTGATTAAATGATCTAAGCTGTCCGTCTCTCTCTTAATATGTATATCTATCTATCTATCTATCTATCTATCTATCTATCTATCTATCTATCTATCTATCTATAAAATTCCCTTTCATGGTGAACTTTGCCCTTTCTCCACTGTAGTGCAATCTCAGAGTCGGTATATTTAAGATAGCTGTAATTTGTTACTGTAGTGTTTTTTTCATTGGTGGACAAGTGGTTACTTTCCTGGAGAGGAAAAATGACATTCCGGGACTTCATGCTTCTGCAGTTACAACATTTTCGTCTCACCATTTTTAGAGTCAACTAACTGGGCTGCGATGTTATGAAGGTGCCATTTGCTAATCAATGACATCAGGCATTAGTATTTACTGACTAGAGATGATGATGACATCACACGCTTGTTGCCATGAAATAATTATACAACAGTGATTTTTGATTCCATAGTCCCAGCTGCTTTGTTGTTTGTTCTGTTTGTTTACTTGATAAGCATAATGAACTGATCTTCAGCCATAAGCAGCACCTTCTGGTAAATAGCCAACAGCTTGAGAAGTAGTAGTGACCTGAAGGCCTTCTTCCCAAAGGTTTCAGCTTCATTTAGCAAGGCACCAATTATGGATTTAGTCATCGAGAAATTAGAATGAATAGTTTATTCTTATTCCATCTGTGGTACTGACATAAGCCTTACATCAGCTATAATTTGTTGGGATGTGGTATAAATGCAAGAGATAATAAAGACATCAGATAAGATAACAAAGATACCAGTAGCATCCATGAAAAATTAATTAATGAAGTATGACAGAGTAAGAAGCCAAGACTAAGCTGCAGTATACACCTGAACTACCAGTCAAATGTCTGCAGAGAAGAGCTTAGATTTTAATTATAAAGATCTATCATTTCAGGTAACTTTGGAACCATATAAATATTTCAGGTGGCTGTCCAAGACACATTGTTTTAAGAGAAATGATCAACCAAGTCAAATGCTCTGGATAGATATGCGGACATTTCCATGAGGGATGACTCAGTCGTCATAGTGATGATATGTATAGATCTAAAGCTATGTAACTTCATCCATATCAGTGTCACAGAACAAAATGGCATTATAATAACAGAAGAGTTAGAAGGCCCTTTCAAAAAGGAAAACCAAAAACACAAAAATAATATAGTAGGTCTATGAAGAGAGTAACTTAGAAAAACTCTTTATAAAGTTTATTTTCAAACACTTAGTTCCCTACCTTGTTAACTTCAGTTTACCATACAGAGTTCTAACAGACATCTGCAGCTTAAGCAATGTTACTTCGTTAAAAATCTTTACTTATCCTTCAGGAAAAGACAGAGAGGTTCAAACATGCTGGCAACTTTTCAGATAGATTAAGTGAATCAAAAAATCATCATCCGGGGAGGCAACCCTATTCAGAAAATGAAGTAGAAAACAACACCTAAACATTAATTTGAAAATACATATATAGATGTCTCAGTATAATAATATACAGCACTATATCTGAGGAAATGGAGGTACTGAAAACTCAAGAGAAGTTCAACATGGCATGAGAAATGCATAACAGGCTGCATGTGTCATTCTGTCCATTTAACTCATATCGTTGGGTGGTAATATAAATAATCCCTTATCACTCTCTTTGGTATCACCAAAATGCAGATACTGTTATATATCAAGTTCTGTAACATCTTCATTCTTTGAAACATATTGCCATTTGTCTTCTGTTTTTCAGCAATGTCCACTAGACACAAGTGTCGCTTTCATGAGAACCAGAGGTCTCCGGCCTGGTGAAGCAACTTGTTGTGAGTTACATGCTAAGGGTGTCAGAATTAAAGTCTGTTTAAATGGCTGTCATTCATTTACAGTTTGTTATCTTAGCCCAGTAAGACATACCACCAGCCTAGTGCCTTAGAGATGCTACTGTGATACTGCTTTCGTAATTCTAGCTGCCCTTTAGCAAACATTACTGACCTGTGGTTCCTTCACGTTCAAGAGGCAGGCAGCAAGCAATATGTGGATTAGTGAATCTAAATAGTCCATAAATGTACATATGTGTGTGTGTGTGCGTGTGTGCATGTGTGCGTGTGCGCGCGCGCGCGCGTGTGTGTGTGTGTGTGTGTGTGTGTGCACGTGTGTGTGTGTGATAGAGAAGTGGGGCCTGACAATCCACATCCATTTCTGTGGGTAGCAGTGGCTGTTCAAGGGGGTTACTATAGGAACTGGATGTGATGGATGTGACTTATAAGCATGGATGGATGGATGAGTAAATGGATGAATGGATGGACTGACCTAGGATATGCCCAAGTTAATGTCTGGATCCAAATAGCTGTAGTTTTAAGGACAGTTAAACTGGAATCTTAACCAGGTAGTAAGATGTGATGGTAAGGTATTTCAGATTGAAGTAGATCCTTGACCATAGTGAATATTTACTGCAGATTCTATCAGGTCATTTTCAGTGCACTGTTATATCATCTGGTCTTATCTGCTGTCTAACCAGAATCATACCTTGTAGGATGCATATTTTTTTTTCTTTTTGTTTTTAGCCTAATTGATCAAGACAGGCGTATTTATCATTCAGTTTGGTATATTAAATGTTTGTACTCATGCTAGAATTAATATTTTTACTATTTAATTTGCATTTCTTTGTGATGTGGTATAAATAGTGTACATAGTTTTCCTTTTTACTTTATTTCACTTTACCATTGTTCTTGTTAACTTGTTTTTGTATTATATATCCTTGGTTATTAAATATTTGCAGTGTGTTTAAAAAATTCTACTAATAAAATTTATTTTGAAAAAAAATAAATAAATAAAAGCATGCACTTTGGTCACTTTTACAATCTGTCTGTTTTAACAGTGATAACAGATTGTCCATCCCTTTTAATCTAAGAAATCTGAGTAATCTCTTGATCCTAAGACCAATACTAACAGTGTGCCCTAGACTCCTCCCAACACAACCCCAAACAATTATGGTCCTCCATAAACTCCATCCTCCGCCCAGGTAAAGTCAGTACTCCCTCCTCCTAACATCCCTCACTCCTCCGAAAATATTGCTACCTCATTCAACACAAACTTCACACAAACCATACTATCACTAGCTAGACAACACAACCCCCTCCCCTCCAACCCACACCTACAACTAGTAATCTCCCAACTGTCTTCTCTTTTTCTCCTGTTCCTACCTCCAACATGAAAAAAGCTCTTAACTAAACTTTAGCAGCAGACAACCTCGCACGTGAATACCTACAAATCGCAGCTGATGCTCTGGCCTACCCAGTATCCATCTTGATTAACCAATCTCTGTCAGAAAGTTACATTCCCACACTATGGAAAGTATCACATATAATTCCCCTCCACAAAGGAGGTCCCTCCACAGAACTAACCAATTACCGCCCCATAGCTATTCTCTCTCCACTCTCCAAAATACTAGAGAGATGCATTCACTCTCAGGTCTCAGACTACCTCCTTACTAACAACCTCCTTTCCAATACTCAGCATGGTTTCCAACCAAACCATAGCACCACCACTGCCTTACTCTCCTTTACTAACACTATCCTTCAGCATAAAAACAATGGCTATCTCTCCTCTGCTACTTTCCTAGACCTATATAAAGCATTTGACATGGTCCCACACAAACAACTCATCTCTGTCCTCAATAACCTATCCTTCTCTCAATCAGTCACCAACTGGTTTCAGAGTTAAATGTCTAACTGCCAACAATCCGTTGTATGGCAGAATGACATATCTCCCCAACTACCCATCTCTATAGGGGTTCCCCAAGGATCCATCCTTGGACCCCTACTCTTCTCTATTTTCACAAATAATCTAGCCTCTGCCACAAAACATGGCACACTCATACAATATGCAGATAACTCAACCATCATCTGCTCAGCCCAGTCCCTAGCCAAACTGCAAAAAGTCACACAGGAAGCCTTTTCCTCTGTTGAAACTTGGTTATCCAATACCCAATTAATACTCAACCCAAACAAAACTAAACTACTCATTTTCCAACCCACCAAACATACTGAAAACAACTCTCACTTTAACATCACAGCAAAAGACAATACCACTATACACCCAACAGAACACAACAAATTGCTAGGAGTGGAAACAGACAATAAACTAAAATTTGACATTCACCTATCCATGACCATAAAAAAGTCCACAAAAAACTAGGAGCATTATACAGAAATAAGCAACTTCTCACCAAAGCAGCAAAGATTTCAGTAGCAAATTCCCACCTTATCTCCTCCCTACTTTATGCCTCTCCAATATATAGCAACCTAAGGCAATGCGATCTAAACAAGCTAAAGACCTGCTACAATGAAATTGCCAAATTCACCACAGGGGCATCCTACTGTAGTCACTACTGTCTCTCACTTGCTGAACTGTGCTGGCTTGAACTCCATCACCTCCTTTCATGGTATCAACTCACACTCACCCACAAACTAGTAAACCATCCACAAAAAGTCCCATCCCTCCAGAATCTACTCCAACCCTATCGCACCACCAGACCACTAAGATCCAGCAACAAAAATCACTTGCAGATCACTAAAGCCACTAACTCTGCTGGTGAAGCACTATTCTCTTGCACCATAGCCAAATTATGGAACTGCCTCCCACCCACAATTACCTCCATACCATCATGCACCCACTTCAAAACTTTACTAAAAACGCACCTAAAAACATGCTGGCTATGCCCTTGCAACTCCCACTCTAATATCACCCACCCCATCCACCCACTACCTTTCTTTCCACCCCACTAACTACCTTGATTATAGAAAGCTTGGATGCTCATAAGCCAAACTACTTATTATACTGCAGGAACTTCTTATTGTAGGAATTGTTAATGCCTGTTATGTACTTCACAGATGATAAAGATTCTAGTTGTCTTCTGAACAAGGAGAAGGTCACTGTAAGCTGCCTGTTGGGTGCCAGGATCCGCCACATAATGCAAGCACTCAGGTCACTCCAAAGCAAGTACAAGTATGACTCCGTCATTGTCCATGCTGGTGTGAATGACCTGAAACGTACCTCCCTGGACTACATGAAAAGAGACATAGAGGAGCTCTCTGACCATGTAACCCAGGCTGGTATGACCCTGACCTTGAGTAGCATCTTGCCCTCACCAAGAATGATGCCACAGTATAAAGACAAATTGATCAGTTTCAACAATTGGCTAAAGTATTGGTGTCATTCAAAGGGGATCCAGTGTCTGTCAGCCTGGGATGACATGCTCAACAAGCCACGTTGCTTCGCTAGGGACAGCTTGCACCTGTCACCCTTAGGCTTTTGTATACTGGCCAAGGCTTTTGCCACCCCCATAGTGCCTTTTTTAGGCAAGGCTCAAAGGACAAACCCACCTCCATAGACAACCCAAGGATAAAAAAACTAAAGGTAATGCTACTCAATGCCAGAAGTCTAAACCTCAAGATGCACGCACTCGAGGCTCTCCTCAGTATGGAGAAAATCGATGTCTGTGCAGTAACAGAAACCTGGTTCAAGGCTCCTGAGAGCACCCCAGCACTACCAGGTTATAACTCATACCATGCGTTTCGGCCCCAAAACTCGGACCGAAGCTCAAAAAGAGGGGGAGTATCTATATTTATCAGAGATACCTACACCTCCAGGTTAGTGGCACTGCATGAAGCATCGGAAACCATCCATGTGCAACTAACAGTGGGCAAAACTGCCTTTCAGTTTGTAGCCTGCTACAGAACACCCTCCCTATTACAGGAACCCCACTTGGCATTGCTGAGAACACTGGAGAATATGAAGGTCTCTCCAAACACTATGTTATTGGGTGACTTCAACTACCCAAACATTGACTGGGAAAACTACTCAAGCCCAAACACCCTCGCCCAATAGTTCCTTGAATTTATAAACTCTGGAACAACTGGTCACCACCCCCACAAGAGGGAACAACATATTGGACCTGGTCATCACCAATATGGGGACTCTATGTTCTACACCAGAGGTAAACCCCTCATTGGTAAGATCAGATCATAAACAAATTTCCCTGGACGTCCATATCCCGTCCCCACCCCCAGCCAAGGAAATCACTGTAAAGAATTTCTCAAAAGCCAACTTTGCACTTCTCAAGACTGAGGTGGAATCCTTCAAAGCCCCTGGGCCAGAGGATAATACAGCCCAATCCGCAGAATCCTTTGCAAATGCATTCTATGAGCACCTGCAGGAATGCATGGATTGTGCTATCCCAAATAAAACCAAGATTCACTCCTCCAAAAACAGGAGACTGGTCTGGTGGACCCCGGCCATAAATAAGCTAAACAACAGAAGGAGGAAGCTACTACATGACAGAGCAAAATCCCAGAAAGGGAAGGCATCTCTGATCAGTATTAGCAAGAAACTTCGATCCCTCATAAAATCATCAAAGGCCAGCTTCGAAAGAAAAATTGCCCTAGACACTAAAGATAATCACAAGGCCTTCTTTAGTTATGTCAGGAACATGGGCAGAAACTCCCAGATATGCTCTGAATTGTTGCATAACAGTACAAAATATACCGAACCTACAGACATAGCCAACATCCTGGCAGGCAGATTCAGTGCAAACTTCTCCCCCCCTTCCCCCTTAAAGGAGCAAATGCCTATCCCAACTGAATGTAACCTCCCAGACATCACAGATGCACAGGTGAAAGCTGCCCTCTCCAAAGCAAAAAAAACAGCATCTATGGGACCGGACGGTGTCCCAAGCTGTGTCTTACACGAGCTCCAAGAAGAACTGAACCCTCACATTAAGTCACTGTTCAAACTTAGCCTTACTACAGGATATGTACCCAAAGAATGGCATACAGCTACAGTGGTCCCACTTCACAAAGGTGGTGCCACAACGGACCCCAGAAACTATCGCCCCATAAGCCTGACTAGTCTGGTCTGTAAAGCTATGGAGCGTATTATCATGGAACTCATAAACAAAGACATTAGGAGCCTCCAGACACTGGACCCTACCCAATTCGGTTTTGTTAAGGGCAGATCTTGCCTCTTAAACCTATTTAATTTCTTTGAAACAGTTACCAAAGCCATAGATGAGGGCAAGGCAGTCCACACAGCCTACCTGGACCTCGCAAAAGCCTTCGACACAATACCCCACTTGGGCATCATAAATAAGCTTACCAGCTTAAATATCAACCCCTATATCACAAGATGGGTTGCAAATTGGCTCAGAGATAGAACTCACATGGTCAGAATCGCAGGGGCCATGTCTGAATCCAAATCAGTTACAAGTGGCATCCCACAGGGCTCAGTACTGGGACCTCTCTTGTTTGGTATATACTTCTCTGAGGTTCAGGCTAACACAGGGGGGATTATGGTTGACAAAGTTCGCAGATGACTGCAAACTGGGGACCATAATCGAATCTCCAAAAGGGTCTCACAGAGACGGATGCTTGTTGCCAGAGCCACGGCCTCAAGCTAAATGCTAAAAAGTGCATAGTCATCCCCTTTGGGAAAAACAAGGTGCCCACAAATTACCACATAGGTGGTAATCCATTAAGTACGGAAGAAGTAATTAGAGATTTGGGGACCAACGTAGATAGTAATCTCTCCTTTGATAATCACATTGCCAAAGTGGTTAGAAAGACCTTCTATATAGCCCACCTTATCACGAAAGGGTTCGCATCTAGATCAAGAGAGGTCATTGTGCCCCTCTACTCATCACTCATCAATCCCATAATTGAATACAATGCCCCTTTTGGGATGTACCTTACCCGACACCTGCAGCAACTGGAGAGACCCCAAAAGTACCTCACCAAGAGGATCATGGGCTATAAACAGATGTCCTATACAGCTCGACTAAAGAAAATCCAGCTCTACCTAGTTGCTTACTGCCTACTCAGAGGCGATCTATGCCTGACGTACTAAGCCATGTCAAACCCAGAATTAATGGACATGCTCCACCTCAAAAAATCCAAGTCCCTTAGAGCTACATGCTCCAGGGACCTAAACCTCAGCACAAAAATAAATAGGACATGCTGGAGGGACAGATTTATTTCCCAGAGGCTGCCCTCACTCTGGAATAGAATCCCAGTTCATGTTAGACATAGCCCCTTGCTAACCCTCTTCAAGCGAAATCTGGACGTGTGGATGGGAAATCACAAATTCACCCCTGGGATCTCTTCTGTGTCCCTGCTAGACAGAGGCACAGTAAACTAAGGTTGTACCTTCTGTGACCTACTTTACAGAGGCACAGTAGGCTAATCTAATAGGGAGGCGGAAGCCAAATGCACTCTGGCTAGGCTTATAAATGCCCTAGGGCAGATAGCCTAGTATCTACCTATGAACCTATGAACCTATGTACTATGTTCTTCATCTGTAACAATGTTTGTAATTGTTAATTGCTATGTTGATCAAATTGTTAATTGCTATGTAAATCCAATGTAACTACTGTCTGTATATTTTAACTGTGGTGCTTTTCTCCCTGGGCCTCTGCTGAAAATGGACCTACGTCCAGTCAGTCACTCACTGTCTACAAATGTAAATAAATAAATAAATAAATAAATTCTTGTTCTTCTGTTTACCATAATCCTGACTGCATCCTAGCATTGTTTTTGCTCCTTTTGTTAGTGTATTGCACCTTCCTTTGTGTTATGCATTTGGAACATTCATTCACATATGCAGCCTGTCAGTATTAGCACCTGTTCACTTTTTATCTGAGCTCAGCTTTATGCTTGGTACAGTGAACTGGTATTCTGCAATAGAAACTGAGAGAATGAGACCCATTTTGCAAGATGCACCATTTTTGCTGCTTGTTACTTACCCACAAGGCTATAGTTTCAATTACAGTAAGAGAGATAGAGAGGGAGTAGATGGACAAGTGTTCTTATACTGATCATATCAGTTGCTGGTCCATCAGCTCACTTAACTGGCTTGAATAAACTTAAAAAAAAACTTCTGCAAGGTGTCTTCTTCCTCCTGCTGAGAGGAGGATTAGAAACATTCTTCTTAATCTAAGAGCTAAGATAATATCTTTTGGGTTTAACCTCAGTTTCCTAACAAGGGGAGCCACAGAAGCAGTCAGAGTAAAAGGTGTATAAATCATTCAGACTGATAGCAAGAAAAAAAAGATAGGTGTCAAGGGATATGAACCTATGCCTTTCTCATTTATATTCTCTGTACTGGTGCATTAGCAAAGTGAGCCACAGATGCAGCAAGAATAAAAACTGTTATAAAACATTTGCAGATTGATAGCAAGAAAAGAAAGACAGGCCTCAAGGGATTTGAGCCTATAGCAAGAAAAGAAAGGAAGAAACGTAGGCCTCAAGGGATCGGACTCATGCCTTTCTCATTGATATACTCTATACTAGTACATTAACAAGGGGAGCCACAAAAGCACACAGACTGAAGGTGTCAAAAATACACTTTTAAGGGGAGTGGAACATGTTTACAGACTGCAAACCAAACATTGTAAAACAATATACAACCTTCTGTGGGTTAGAAATCTCTAACCATTACATTGATATTGTAAAAATCAATTCACGAGTAAACTGAGCCATTAGTTTTACCTTATTTCATATTTGAATGGAGACTGCCATTGGTGCTCAGCTTATTTGCATGACTGATGGCAAGATCTGTAGAGTGTGACAAGGACTGGACTACAGTTATACCACAGGGCAAGGAGTGCCATATCTTATTGGTTATACACGTGTATCAACATTGCTGTCTTCAATCCATTGTGCAATGTCTGACCACTGAAAGCTGATTTTTTTATATAAGCCATTTTGGGCATATGTGTGGGGTTTATATATTTCTTGACCAGATTAAAGATTAGAAATGGGAGTATAGATAAAAGATGAAAAGTGTAAAAAGCAGAGGATATAACACAAAGTGAGCAAATAAGGAATGAGCAAAATGGAGGTGGGAAAGGAACATACTTTTCAACTAAATAATTGTGGGGAGTTTGAACAATAGTTGTACTTAATGACTTCATTCTTCAATGATCTGTCAGAGAATTACACTTTTTATGATGAGCTCATCAAGCATTAAGAAAAAATCGTGTACATTAGTCAAATGTCTAGGAAGTTAACAGGTGTTGGTCAGAGTATTTTTTTGTGTTATACATGCCCTTTTTTGACTGACAGGGTGTGGTAACCCAACAAGGGAGAGGGAACACAATGGTGAAGGAGATATCAGAGAAACAGAGGGAAGACAAAGGTAAGGGGAGGACTGTACAACATACAAGGGTGGGCATAGGCACAAAAGGAAGGGGACACCTGGTTGGGGGGGATAAGATCAGGTGTGTGAAAATGCAGTGTTTGAAAGCTTAGACCCTGTGACAGATTATTATCACTCTGGAAACTGTTAGCACTGGGTACTGCTCAAAGGTGGAGTCACCGCAGGTCAGGTATGCAACTCAACAAGTAACTGGAGTATGGTCTCCATGTAGCAGATGCGTGCATCTTGCTTCCTTTTTATTAGCTCCCCCCACAGGAGAAAAAAGTATCACCAGCTGGTGCAAGTACGGCACAAGGTTTGAGAGGCAACTGTGACAGACTTGAACCCAGATATACTGGGTGCCCCTGGTGGTGCTGTTGGCAGTGGCTCTACTTCTACCACACGTGGCAGGCAACAAGCCTTGCCAGTGGAAGAGATGCAGGTTGCTGTGCGGCTGTATGTAATAGTCATGGAAGTGGAGAAAAACAATAACCTCTCAAGACATTTGCAACAACTGGAAAGGCCGCAGAAATACCTTACTAAAAGAATCACACGCCTAAAGCAGATGCCCTACGCTGACCACCTTAAAAAACTCCAGCTAAACTCTGTTGCATATCGTCTACTCAGAGGTGATCTCTGCTTAACATACAAGGCCATGTCAAACCCAGAGCTGTTGGACATGCTACACTTAAAGAAATCCCAATCCCTCAGAACCGCACTCTCCAGGGATTTAAACCTTGTCATCACAATAAACAAAACATGCTGGAGGGATAGGTTCCTGACCCAGATACTCCCCAGACTCTGGAATAGATTGCCAATACATGTCAAGCAGAGTGCCTCTTTGGCCCTCTTCAAAAGGAACCTTGACGATTGGATGGGAGAAAGGAAATTCACCCTGGGGATCACCTCAGTCATCCTGCTAGACAGGGCTCCAGGGAAGTAAATAGTGTGGGAAGAAATAGCCAGGAAATTGTTATGGCTAGGCTTGTATAGGCCCTAGGGTTGATAGCCTAGCACCAACCTATGAACCTATAACAATAAAATAAATAAACCAAACAAATGCACGAAAGAGAGAGGATAGCTACAAAGAAGTGGGAGAAGAGAAATACAAACACAATGAATATTGCATTCTTATGTATACAGTGAAGCATAACAAACTTTTAGTAGTAGGATTTATATAGGCACGATATCAAACCTATTTATATTATTGTAACATACGGGGGATAAACCAAAAGCCATCCTCACATGCAGTCTGACATAAGATCATGCCAACTGCAAGAGCTATTTATCAAAACAGCACATCTGTGATTGTGGGCATTGATGCTATTTGAGATTTGGGCAAAGTAAAACTTTACAAATATAAAATAAACATGCTGCTCACACAATAAATAGGTCCAGTGCAGATGACAGCATGCCTTTCAACTTCTTAGTGCATGAAATTTGGACAAAGCCAAAAATAATGGGGGAACAAATGTCTCAAAATAGGGACAGATTTTAAATATTGTTCTTATAACAGGTTTTGTTTTAGCATGCATTTTCAGAAGGATATGAAGTCTGAAACTCAAATGTATGTCATTATTTAGTGACTTCAGTCCTCAATGATTTGCCAAAAAACTGAAATTTTATGAAGAACAAACCAAAATTATGAAGTAAAAATCTGGACAGTTGAGAAATATAGATGACAGACAAGGGACATAAATATGTATTGTATATGTAAAATGTCCAGCAAACTACTGTTTGTTATGTAGATTACATATATGGACCTTGCATTCATGCATTGATATTAGTGGGCCGACAAACATATTTTGCCATGACAACAAAACATTTTTTGGGCGGTTGAGGAAATTGAACCTATAGCCATCCTAACAATCTCAGTAAGCATTGACTTAACATGATGATCCACTTGTCGACTTCTACAGGAGGAGGCATGTAGAAGCATACTTCTAACATTACACTTACTACTACTCCTGAGCTATGTCAGGACTGACAGATGTGGAACTACTGTATAAAATGTATACGGAATTATTTTTAATGGCAGCAACTGTTACAATGCAGACAGAGACATTTTTCATGACAGCATGAATACTCACTCTGACTCTCTGGTAGGTGCTCTAGTATGCTGCTGTGCATCTCCTATTCTTTTTGATTTCTGCAGGGGCTGGAGACATAAACAGCAATATGAGAAACTGAATAGTGGAATACAGCAACAAGTTATATGTTTAGCTTAAAGATAGTACACTTGCAGTACTGTGGTGGTGAATGCACCTTAACTTCAACTTTTCATTGGCAAAGAAGATCATCCTTGCATAGACGCCTGTTATTGTAGTGGTGACAGAATTATTACCCTGTATTTGGGATGCTAGTAGCATGGGTGATAGCCTTGGATAAACTATTCCAGGCATCGGCCTTATACTGTCACCTGCTACAGTCCTTCTGCAATAACCTATGCTGGAATGTTTATGGAGCATGTCCAGAAAAATCGTGGCCTTCTCCTTACACCACCTCTGTACTCTTAAAGGAGCACTACCCTCCTCTTTTCCAACTATAATTGTCTGACATTCAAAGATCTTAGGAGAAATGGCACAGAACTGCTGCCCAAAACATTTGCCTGAGCCTCAGTGTAATGGTGGGCATTTACAGCAAACTAATAAAATACAGACACTTGCATTATTATACTTACAATGGTACTCTAAGTTGTAAAAACATATAAAAAAGAATACCCAAAACAAGCAAAGGTCATTCAGTGAGATAAAAGCAAAAGTGAATAAAAAAACTTACCAAGCGTCCACCAAAGCTGAAACCATACAGGACTTTTATTATATATATCTTATCTTATGTTTATATAATAAAAGTCCTGTATGGTTTCATCTTTGGTGGACACGGCAAGTTTTTTTATTCAAGTTGTAAAACATGGCAGAAAGTAAGTGAGTGGCACTGAATCAAAACATCTGGCGATAGCTCATGTATCATCCTTATTATTTATTTATTATATTTATAAAATGGGGAAAAGCATTAACGATGATGAAGATGATTATCACTTTTACTTCATGACTGAAAAACAATCCATTTGTATACCACAAAGTTTATGGCAAGAGAAAATGCAATGAGTTACATAGGTAGTCCAGGAGACCATTAAGGAACCTAGCTCAAATCCAAAAACATCAGCACTGTTTAGAACCCACAGCCTTCATTACATATAAGCTCTAAAGCACTGCATTTACATGCTGAGCTACAGCACCACTTTTATTTATGTATTTATTTTTGTTTTCTGATCAGGTTGCCTGAATATTATAAGGTACTAATGGAGTATTTAGGAACACTACTGCCCTTTCATAAATATTTACTGTATTTTATATAATTTATAATCTTTTCTAGTATATTTAACAGATTTTCTTTTTTGATAAGGGTTCTACGCAGATTCTATCTAGGCTAGAACTTTGCCATAGGTAAACAGTATGCATTTGAAAAACAATCTACTGCAAGTGATGAAAATTTGAATGCAAGAAAAGAAGAAAAACTCCATAGGTTACAATTAAAAATGAGACATTATCGGCCAATGGTGCCCTCCACAGGGATGAGAAAGAAATACAATTTTGTATAGAAGAATTTGAGCCGTTGTATATGTTACTGTTCTACTGATGTCTACGTCTATGTCTGTCTTTTCAGAAACAGCTTGAATGACACAAGAAAAATCATGTGAACTAGCACAGAGCTGCATGCAGTTATTGTAACATTATGTATTTTAGTTTCTGTAAAAGAAGTGAGGGAAAACTGATCCTTTCTGTTGACTGTGGAAAATGCAGCTACCACATGCAGTTAGAAACATAGCCTGCTGAGACTGTCGAAAGATAAGGCTTTCTTGGCAGCTCCTTTGTGACCTTCAGCTGATGTAACATTTAAAACTGAAAGGAGGACATGGTGACTATGATGAATAACGGGGTGCCCATAGCTGTGATATGCAATCCACGTGACTCGTACTGGGCAACGACAGTGGGATTAAGTGCTGTCACTTCAGGCACTTGCACTGATTTTTCCCTTTTCTTTCTTTCTTTTTTTTTTTTTTTTTACTCAAGAGAACTAGTTGCTTCATGTTTTTCTGCTTTGCATGGGCTAATTCTGTACATTGTTTAAATCTTCCCTAACGTCAAAAAAAAAAAATCAGTTGAAGAACCTTAACTAGTATGACTCAATATACACAGTCTAACACTAAAAACTGTCAGTACTAGCGGGACAGCAGCTTGCTACTGCAATGAAATTGTTCACCAGATTCACTATATTCCTATCTCAACTCTGGATAAATCAGTTAGGCTGCTGAAGCTTCTGTTTCATTGCTCAGTGCTGATTGCCTGCTTTTTTATTTGTATTAATTTATTCATTTATTATTATTTAATTAACATTGACTGGCATAGAGTACTGATCCAGAATTACCTTTTTAAGACATAGTCCGGGTGTATACCTTAAGTATGATACCCAAACAAAAACATTGTTGATTTATTATTTGTTTGCTTTTATTCACTGGGAAAGTCTGACTGGACAAAGTTTATTTTCAGTGGAGGCCCTATGAGAAAAGATCCATCACAATGTATTTATTTTAGCTAGTGAATTTAGATAATTTACATGCACAGTTACAGAGTCCAAGAGGCAAGATGTTACAGAGTGTGCTGATTATAATTAGAGAGTTTACCTGTTGAGATTTACTCTGAGTGAAACCAAACAAATTTCAAAAGTGTCAGTAGTAGCTAGAGTGAGCAAGTGATGAACTTGCTAGGTAAAGGGATGTTAGAAATGGCTAATGATCAGTGTTTGATTTTTAAAAATCAGTAGTTCATTCAGAGCTTAGAGAACAAACAGGGAGTGGAAGTGACTGGATATGTCTTCTAAAAAGGGGGCTTAGTGGTAGAGACATTATCAGGTGATTGAGGAGTCTGTAATGAAACATTTGAACTGGCAGTGAAGTGTTGTTATAATTGCTTAAAGTCTGTGAATGACTTATGAGTTGGGGTACAGAGTGTTCATTTCTTGAGCATAGTACAAATAATTTTTGATTACAGGCATGGGCTATATTCTAGGGTATGTTAAGATAATGGCTTCATTAGAGTGTGATCATAAGTCATAACTGGAAAGAGGTGGTGTTACTTTACTAGCATGTTCTCAGTAGAAATTTAAACAGAAAAGATGGTAAAAGAAGCTCTAGTTGTCTATTAATTCATACCTACCTCATTTTTTGTTCTACTAATACTACTGATTTTCCATTAAACCTGGGCATCAAAACTTCTAAAGTCACCTTGCAAGTGTGAGTGACCTTAACACCATATAAACTAATTAGAAAATTGTTTTGTCAGATGAGTATTACAGGCTACATATTCATAGTTTCATATTTATAATCTAATATTTGTTGTTGTTGTTTGTCTTTCTGATTTTCCCAGTTAGGGGTCGCCACAGCGGAACTCCGGTCTGCTAATGATTGGCAGTTAGCTTTTATGGTGTCGAGTTGCCAGCCCGATGCCCAACCTTGAATGAAGGCACGCCCATTCAACCCATGTCTTTCGAACGCCCACTCGACCGCGGGGAGGACATGCAGACTCCACACAGAAGGCACTCCCAACCCAAGCCGAGAATTGAATGGGAGAACCTCTTGCTGTGAGATAACAATGCCACCGTTGCACCACCGCAGAATCTAATATTTGTAGTAAGTGCTTTTTCAAGAGTGGGTATGTATAAGAGGGAAGGAGTGACTGTAATCCTCATATATTTATACTGCTTGTACTTACAGATTTTGGACAACCTGTATTTTATTCATTTCTTTATTTGTGGTGGTGTTTTTTTTTTTTTTTTACTTAGAAAGTTTTAGGTCCATTTAATGTTTTTGCTCCAGCTTGTTTTAACATGGACTGCAATAGCACCAAAAATAAGCTTATCTGATTTAAAGCTCCTACTGTGTGTGTGTGTGTGTGTGTGTGTGTGTGTGTGTGTGTGTGTGTGTGTGTGTGTGTGTGTTTATATACATAAATATATATCATGTACGTATATGTATGGGGTCTGTTATGATAAATTAAATAACTTTTATTTTAGGTTTAGGGAACACTTTTCATGATGATGGAGAAGGGCATAAAACCATCCCTCACAACAGATTTCCACAGAATGTCCAGATTTTTGCCTCATATTTTTGGTCCATGTTTTGTAAAAGTGTGGTTTTCTGGCAAATTATTAGCAAGTCATTAAAGACTAAACTCAGAAAATAATGACAGACATTTAAGTTTCAGACTTCATACCCTTCAATTCAAACAAGTCATGTTAATTATAAAACCTGTTATTCTATTAACTTCCTGTTTGTAATAGCAATATTTCGAAATTGTTCTTATTTTGGGTCTTTTATTTCCCCATTGTTTATGGCTTTGTCCACATTTCTTGCTGTAAGACGTTGAGAGGTATGCATAAAACACAACAGTCCATAGTTTCCAGTAGAACTCAGTCTAACAGAAAAATGTGTTAAAAGACAATCTGCATGTGCGGGTTAATAAGATGGGCTAATGATGCCTCCTGTAGGTAGCAAAAGAAAGTACAGTTTTGTGTAAAAGAATCTGAGCCACAGTGAGCAATTTCTAAAACCATGTTAGTATTTAAAAACAGCTTAGATGCACTAGAGAAAAGTCATGCGAAAAAGCTGAATAAAATTAAAGCAAGTTTTTTTTTTTGGTTAGACCATTTTAAGCTGGCCTGTCATTTTGGCTGTAGGTTGCTTTAATGTGGATTGCAGCTGTACAACAAAATTAAGAATGATCCAACGAGAATTACCACCTAGAGAAATTTATATATATATATATATATATATATATATATATATATATATATATATATATCTATAAAAATGTGGGGTTACAGATTTAGACAGGTAGTGCTAGAGACAGATGGGATAGACAGATAGGCAGAGAGACAAGGAGATAGATATGTGAAGTCTGATGTTTAACAAATAGAACTCACCGTACTATAGGTTTACAAAGTATGTTTCTTGATGAGTGGTAACAATAATAAACTCAGCAGCTTCCACTAAAAAATAGGTCGCAATAGAAAGGGTTAAAATACTGTTTCATGTCATTGTTAATGGACATGAGCCGAATGTGCCCTCCATAAGGAAAAGAATGAAATATAATTTTGTACAGATGAATATGACTCAATACTTACCGCGAGAAATGTGCTTTTTAGTACTGTTTTAAGCATTCAGAAAGAGCTTAGTAACATTAAAGAAATTATGTAGAGCAGCAAAATTCTGGGTACAATTAATCCATATACTGATAAACCCTTTTAAGGGTGTGTATGTGTGTATGTGTGTGTATATATATATATATATATATATATATATATATATATATATATATATAAATATATAGACAGAGAGAGATGGATATGGATTTCTGGGAATTAGTTGCACGAAGAAGGGTGCAGCCATAATTCACAAACCAAGTTCCCCAGCTTTATGTATTTTGAGTTAGATTTAGGTAGGGGATGGATGGTGTACTGTGTAGTTGGTTAGTTGGTTGCATGATTGGCTGTTAGATGCTAGGGTATAGTTTAGGTTTGTGCATGGTGGATTACTTTATTGTTTTTCTGTTTTAGTAAGAGGAAAAGATATTCTTTTATTTGTATATGAATATTAATTTACATTTTTGTTTTGCTGTTGGATTTCCTAATCTGGAGGTTTATACAGATATATTTTGGGGAGTATTTCATATTTAGATTCACTTGTATTTTCCGTGATAATCAATTGAGTGGATCTGACTTGTTTTATTTACTTTTTTAGGAAGATGTAGTCAACCTACAAATATTTTTTCATGAGTTAAATAGATACAAGCAGTTTGCTACCTGTTTTTTTGAGCATTCACCTAATGTGTACATGCTGTTCATGAAATTATTGTTCAGATTAAGAAGACACACCTGCTTCCTATCAGTCAGGCTTCAATCAGGCAGATCACTTACAAATAAGCTGGGTACCCTCCTAAAATAACAGAGATTGTCAACCATTTCTTATTAGAGTGGCAAAAATCATGACTTCTACTCTTGCAAAATATTTACGTTCCAGCAAACACTTGTGTTACGTGGGTATACACATATATCTGAACTACATTGGATATATTTGTCATTAATTGCAATCAATGAATGTGGACAAGTATGCAAGAAATGTTGTGAGGAAGAATAAAGTAAGTAAAGGAATGATATCACTGAGGAAGATATTTCACTGGCCTGCAATGAAGTACCAAGCAAAATATGCAGATGTGCTGCTGTTTGGCACTGTAGGCTACTTCTGTTCTATGCAGAGATGGATGTAAGCAGGAATATACAGGAACAGCATTCCTGTTATTCGTTTATTACATGAATGGCTCTTGTACTTCATTCTACTGCTACATAAAATTCACTTCTTATTTATGCATGTTGACAACTATGAAAGACCACAAGAATAAGTGTTTTGCGGGATGCGGATTATAACGTTCCACATTGTTACAAGTCCGGTCTTTATCCTTGCATAACAGTGCAAAATGTTAAAAGTCTGATCCATAGTTTTGCATAATAGTGCAAAACATTATAGGCCTAGCCTGAAGCCTTGCATAACAGTGCAGAATGTTTAACATCTGGTTTGCAGCCTTTTATAAAGGTGCAAAATCTATCTTAGATGTCTGCTCAATAACCTTGCATAATAGTGTAAAATGCTAAAATGTCTACTCTGAAGCCTTACATAATAGTACAAAATGATGGTGGTCTGGTTTATACCCCTGATAATAATGATGTTGTAAGTGTGGTGCATAGCCTTTTGTACAATGATTACACTTACACTGTACTTTACTTTCTTGGCAGGTATACACACTGAATTTCTTGTAAAGCTGTTCTTGGAACAATGTGTTTTTGGTTGCAATAGCAGAGCACAGACTGTTGTCCAGAACAGAACCATTGGCATCACTCAAACTAAAATTAGAAGTGTTTAAATTTGTTTCATTCCCAAGCCTGTAGGCCATATGTTTATGCAAGTGTATGTGTTTTTGTGTATTCAGTCATTCTTCATTTTGGCATTACCATTCGCCATCTGCTGAAGAGAAAAAAATCAACAATCTTTGCAGTATTAGAGCTGAATATATTGATCATGGACTGCCAGCAGGCAGGATGACTGAATATGGACTGCCAGCCAGCAGGATGGCATTATCATTCATTTTCCTTTTAACCAAAAATGTGGTTTAAGCAAAACACACTATAACTGTTAAGGAACTAAATCTTGTAAAATGAACAGAAGCAGCATGATTTCTGTTCTGTATGAGTCATAAAAAGATGCACACTTCTTTAGGTTCATTTTTAAACATCAACTCATTATCTAGACAATAGTTTGGTGTTAATTTTTTTCTTCATTCTTTTTGCAGAGCTAATCACTTTTTCACTTTCCCACAGGAAGTGCTAACAAGTCGGCAGAATGTGGCCCGGAGAGAATCTCTGCTCCCTGCTTCATTAATCACAGGGTTGATGCTGTCAGGAAATGATGAATCTCCTCCTAAATCCGACCATTGATTAATGACTGGATCAGGATGGTAGGAAAATGGGACACCATCAACACCTGGTAGGAAGAGAGGAGTTAACACTTTCAGTCCCAATGGAGGTAAGCACCTGGGCCAGGAGATGGGAGAAGCACTTGGACAGAATACATCTTGGCTGATAGCTGCTGTTGCTTCAGCTGGGAGTGCATCATATCTGGCCTCTTTATGTTTTTGTTTCAGATGATTTGGCTTATAGGTACTGTTGACTTTTTTGAGCTGCAAGTATTAGAAAGATCTTTCTTAGCACTAGTACATGACTGGGAATAATACAAGACAGTACTTACCTCCAATAAATAAATTAGTATTGCACAGTTAGAGAACTGGAATAATAATCTGTTGTTATTATTATTATTATTATTATTATCATCATCATATAATTGTATGATTAACTGCCAACGTCTAAGCACACTGATTAAGTTATTTATAGCAATTTGCCCTTCACACAGTCACATAAGGTGGGAACAGTTGTGGCGTTGTAGCCTAGTCCATTGAGTATTTAGTCATAGAAGATAAGGCACCACAGTCTTAATGTATATATATATATATATATATATATATATATATGTATATATATATATATATATATATATATATATATATATATATATACACTGATAGATAAGGGCAGATAACTCAAGTAAAGACAGAACACCATTATCTCCAAGTGCACTAAATGTCTACATCTTCGAGGAAAGGTGAGGTATCTGAAATGATGGCATCAACCGGATGACACCAAAGGTTCAAATTTGCTATGTGTGTGTGATTTTGTGTGTGTGTGTGTGTGTGTGTGTGTGTGTGTACATGAGACTGCCTGTACATAATCATATGTATGTGCATGCATTAGCTATGATTAAACTAAATACCTTCTGCATGGCTTCTGTAAAATGCCAAGTGCATTGTTAAGATACTTCAAGATGAAGTGTAATGTTATTTTGTTACAGTCTTTTTATGCTTATAGTAGGACTTCCCTGTATGTGTTATGTTGTAATATTTATTTATGCTTACTGAATAGATTATTGCATTGCAGTGTTGGAATTTATATGTTTCTGCGGTTTACTCTCACATAGTCTATTGCACTTTGTGTAATTGACATATGTGCAAAACCTAATTTGCATATCTGAAAATCCGAACACCACAATGTCGAACCTTGCAATAGTGAACATTTGCTATTACAAGGTTCGACATTGTGATGCAGATCACACTAAAGTGGGGATCGGGAAATGTACCCTTTACTTCACTATAGTGCGATCTCGGAGTTTGTATATATATATATATATATATATATATATATATATATATATATAGATATATATATATATATATATATATATATATATATATATATATATATATATATAACTAGGGGATGTGGGGGCACAGCACACAGCACAGTGTGTTTTAATGCTAAGTAGATGTGAGCATTTCAGTGAAGTCGACATGTTCAACATTCGACTTTACAGAAATGCTTAGTTTGGAATTTACTGTGTTCGGTGTTCTGATTTTCGAATATGTTGTTTGGACATCGGAACATTCAAATGCAGTGAATTCTTATATATGATAGTAAACAGTTTCTGCACTGTATTATCAACACTGCTGAACAAGTTGTAGTGCTGCATTCAAACAACGAGTTAACTAGTACACTGTAATTTATATTTGGAAGACGAATGTGGAAGAAAACAAATACTTGCTTTCCCTGATTTTGCAGAATGCCTATGATTTTGTTTCATATTTTTGCCCTGTTTCTTGTAAATTTTAGATTTTTGGAAAAGCATTAAGGATTACAGTCAGTCAATAACAGTAGTCCATACTTCCATGTAAAAACTGCTGTTCTGTTAAGTCTTTAAGAGAATTTGAGTAATATTTCAGAATTATCCTTGACTTTGGATTTATGTACTCCTGTTAATTTTTGCTTTGTATAGTATTCTTGAGCAGATAAGCTGAGAGGTTTAAAGTGTCATTTGGGTTTTTTATCAACAACCAGACGTTACCTAAACATAAACCTTATGTCTTAAATGGGCACATATGCCCACAGATGTAATGTATAGAAGCCTTCCTTAGTGGAACTTCAAATTTCGGTGTAAGTTCTGAATGACATTAGAGCAAAAAAGCCATGATGCAAATGCACGTATGTTCTACAAATTCACATGTACAGTCTGTGCTTGGAGAGGAGTCAGAATTTTTGTGAATGGATAGCTTTGCAAACAGTGGATATTGTACTGGGCAGGAACTAATAATAACATACCCAGAAAAGGCAATGAAAACAGCCATGTCCAGTATTATTGTAATTATAAGAGGCATCGATACTGTTGAAGCAGTACCAGACAAAGAACGGGACACCCTGTTTGAAATGTTCATACATCTTGCATTAAAGTTCTTTGAAGAGATTACATTAACAGGGATAGCAAGGTGATGCTCAAGATGAAAAACAGCAAGTTCACCTACTGCTTATTTATCTTTGCAAAAGCAACATTCCTTTTTTGTAAAATGCATTTATTAAGTATTACACTAAGGGCAAACAGTCATATACACCTGAAATGTTACAGTTGTAGACACAATTCAAGCAAAACCTTACAAATACAAATGTTAATATATAACATTTAAAAAGAGCAACTTTAACTATAATGAAATCAGTTAACATGTAGCATATAAGAATATGTAGCACATCATGATGATAATAATAATAAAAGAACAAACAGCAGTCATAAAGCAGAATTATCTTTATAACTATAAAGATAAAAGTACAAAAGAAGCTGCACGGAGCAGTTGAATATGCACTAGGTGAGCGGGTAGGAGTCTCTAAACCAAGACTGGGATCTTTGGGAATCCTGCATCTTTGAAAAATAATCCAGTTGCAAAATAAGTACAGCTAAAGCCAAAGCATTCTATAATCCCACTGCACCCTGACATGAGGGATTGGCTCCCCAAACATTTTTCTGCTTATATACACTGACTTTGAGATCACCTAATCTCAGACAGAAGGAAACGTATGAGAGTTCCCAGCCTTGAACGTAGTGACCATACTGCATGTTTACACCTGCTGTCTCGCTGCTCCAAGGATCACAATTCTGGCCCTCAGAAATTTAACAGGCTTTCTTGTCTCAGTACAAATAAATGAAAACCTAAATAAATGCTACTTGAAGTAGAAACCATATATATCATGCATGTAGAAAGAGGGATTATTTTCACGCCAACCTACTTAGAGGAAAATGCTATCTAAAAGACACAAAGCCATTTGTGCTAATAACTTGTTTTCTTATCTGGCTTGCAATGTGCTTGTTAGAAACCATTCCAAAGCAAGAGGACAAATGGATCTCTGTCCACTTTGGATTCAGATGTTATAGAACTCTTATTTTTATAAATTATCAAAAGAGGAACCCAGTAAAGAAGATCAAGTTTTCTGCATTTCTATTTTCAAATAGAAGGACCTCACTTAATTTATTATTGTGTGTGTGTGTGTGTGTGTGTGTGTGTGTGTGTGTGTGTGTGTGTGTGTGTGTGTGTGTGTGTGTGTGTGTGTGTGTGTGTGTGTGTGTGTGTGTGTGTGTGTGTGTGTGTGTGTGTGTGTGTGTGTGCTCGTGTGTATGTATCTGCATGTGTGTATGCATGTATGAGGTTTTCTGTGTGCTGGAAGTAATGCAGAAAATGCCGGACACAGCTTTACATAGAGATAAATATCTAATGTGTCCATATCACAGTAAATTAGGGTACTGTTTTAACATGTCATGACCTATAATGCATCATACGTTCAGTAGTATTTTATTATTACCACACATACGGGTCATCCTGATAAGATTTAGTGTTATGGCATCAGTTCCATCCTACATGGCCTGTCATCAGTGTTTCATCAGGCATGTTTAGTACTATTTAAGAAATAGCCAGGTATGCTGTCTGGTTGTATTCTTAGTCATGGACAGTACTTTTAATACATGTTCCTTTGTGATAATGGGGGGCTTGAAAGAAATTGGCATCATAGGGCTTTGGATAGCCATCTCAGGAGTGAAATTTGCACTAAATGTATTTGCTAGTATATTGGCAATGTCCACCATGTCTGAGCAGATTTTGCCATTTAGTATGAATTCTGTACGTTGTTGTGTGATGTTTCTTAGTCTTCTAGCATAACTAAAGAAGACTTTGTAATTGTCCATGGATTCAGATGCCACCTGAATTCATGGGTTACCATAGTAGATCTAATAGTTTTTTTTATTGTCAAATTCCTAATATTTTCCTTTACTTGGGGGTCACAGCTCTAGCTGGCTCATCTAGCATCATGTACTGGTCCTAGATATAAGATCCCACCTCTCAGCTCTACAAGTGAAGAGCAATCAATCAATAAATAAATAAAAACAAGGACCTTGGTTTTTACTATAGGAAGTTGATTGGTACATTCCAACAACCAGTTCCAGGTCCCTTCAGCTCTTACAATTAAAGAGAAAAAAAGGACTTTGATTTCTACTGTAGCAAACAGATTGTTAAATTTGTACGGCCAAACTCTTGCCCCACTTGCATCTCCTTCCACTTAGAGGACTTGAAATGGAGCTGTGACCTCTCAGACAATGCTATAAGATGCTTAAGGATGAGGAAGTGAGGGAAGTGGTAGTGATCACTGGAGAAGGATATGATGCATGTCTGTGTTGTTCATTACAAGGCACAGTGGGAGGGGTGGTAGTGATTGAGGATAAGATGCATGTCTGCATGTCCGGAGAAGGATTTTTTATTTATTTATTTATTTTTACATTTGTTTATTGGGATATCTGACTGGGCTAGAGGCCCTTTTTCAATGGAGGCCTGCGGTTGAAAAGCTCCACTGCAATAAAATTATTACAGAGATAAATGTTGACTAATATGAAGTAATAATAAATAGATGTATAAAACAATAGAGCAAAAACAGAGGTACATAGGACAAACAGACAGTACAACATGTCTATAGCAAAGGAGACAATGTAACAAAGAACAGTGTTCTGTATACAATTACATATATGTACTACATAAAAAATAGAGTTATTAATAGCAATAGCAGGTCATTCTTACAATTATTTTAAAAAAACTTGTCTCAGCTAGATTGACATTATTCCAGGAAACTAGTAATACCTGCAGTTGGATGAAGGAAGAGAGAGAAATAGAGTAAAATGAGCAGAGTGTGGGTATGGTTCGAAAAGGTTTAGTGTGCTAATGGAGAGAAATGAGAAGTAATAGACAATTAATAGAGAGTTAACAGAAAGTAATGTAAGGTCAGCCTGGAGTAGTATAGGAGCATATCCAGTTATTGGAAAGGTGATCCCAAGATGTGTCATGAATCTGGGATTATTAGAGGTGTTTCATATGTCCTGTGGAATTGAATTCCATTTTTTGGATATATGATTGGAGAAGAGAGAATGCCCAAAGCTATTGTTGGACTTCGTGACTTTTAGTAGTAGCTTGTCTGAGGACCTCAGAGTTCTGGAGTATGGTTGAATTAAATATTTGAGTGCAGGGCACTTGTCAGGTTGATAGATGAGGGAGTGGGCAATGGTTAATTGGCTCAAGGATAGTAGACTGGGTAATTTAAGCCAATTTATTGTGTGTACAGGACAGCAGTGATGAGTTCTGTATGGGTGGTTTATTTTTTGCTATTTTATTATAACACATCTCTAATTTGTTTATGTCAGTTTTTCTGAGATTTGTGAAAATGGGGGAGAAGTATAGGAGGCTGGAAGTGTTTCCGGCTATGAAGTGTCAGGTGAGATTTGTAAGGTATGGTTTGGAGGTGTAAAGTGTGCCAAGCTTAATATGGACTTTATTGATGGTAAGTGCTATCATATTTTAGGCAGTGATCAATTGTTACTCCAAGGAGTTTGGTGTGGTCAACAGGTTCAGTTTTGGTTTTGTTGGAGAAGAACATAGCAAAAGGGGGGAGGTGGCTGTTTGTTTTAAGATTTAAGAAATGCATTATTTTTTTTTATTTGAATTGAGTATGAGCTGGTATTCTGAGAGATAGTTTTCTATATAACTGAAGGATGTTTGGTTCTTGTTATGAGTTATGGAAGGGAAGGAGCTGAACAGATGAGGGTGGAGTCATCAGTATATTATTCTATGATGGCTAGATGAGTGGCAGAGCACAGCTTGTTGATGAAGATGGATAAAAACAGTGGGGCAAGTATAGACCCTTGTGGCACCCCAACTGAGACAGGCAGCATGGTAGAGAGGTCATTTTGCCACTTGACTGCTAGTTGGTGACCTATTAAATATCCATGAATCCAGGCTAGAGCACGTTGGGAGAGATTTAAGTTGAGTA
This sequence comes from Protopterus annectens, assembly GCF_019279795.1. Taxonomy (NCBI): domain Eukaryota; kingdom Metazoa; phylum Chordata; order Ceratodontiformes; family Protopteridae; genus Protopterus; species Protopterus annectens. Next base: position 1,070,628,925 of record NC_056747.1, on the reverse strand, counting down.
GTTTTTAGTGTGATCTTCTTTTTCTTCTTCTTCTTTTGGCTTTTCCCGGTTATGGGGTCACCACAGTGGAAAAATGGTCCATAAAATGATTGGCAGTGGAATTTTATGGTGCTGAGTTGCTAGCCCGGTGCCCAACCTTCCACAGAAGGCAGATACATGCACACATTCACACCTAGGGCCAATTTTGTGTGTCCAATACACCTATAGCATTTCTTTGGGATGTGAAAGGAAACCAGGGCATCCAGAGGAAACCCACACAACCACAGGGAGGAAATTCAGACTCTGCACAGAAGGCACCCCAGCCGAGAATTGAACCATTGAATAGTTTTTAGTGGTATACCATGTAGATAGCCCTGGACTTGTCAAGAAAAATGGAAGATACAAGTTGACCATTGTTTCTGTGGTCATTGATGGTATGGATAAAACTTATTAATGTGGTTGTGGTACTGTGTTTAGGTCTAAAACCATGTTGGGTATTAGAAAGCAGATTATTACTTATTAGACAGTCAAGTAGTTGTGCATGCATGCCTTTTTCAAGGATTTTGGCTAGTGGTGGGAGTATAGCAATTGATCTATAATTTGACAAGTCAGTGGAGGAGCCACCTTTGTTCAGAGGGATGATATAGGAAATATTTCAGAGTTTGGGGATGTATTGTTCTGAGATAGATTGGATTATTAGAAGAGAGGCAAGATAACTGATGGCACCTGCTGTCAGGCTGAGGAATTCATTAGGGAGTAGGTCAACAACAAAGGTAGTCAGATTTAGTTGAGTAGAAGTTTTTTGATTGCACTGGTTTGTATCGGCCTGATAGAAAAATAATTTGGGTTAGGTTCAGAATCAGATAGGATTATTGATGGGGTATGGCTGCCAATTTTTTACTAGGGATAGTACTGAATTCATAAAATGTTGCTTAAATTGTGATTATATACTATCTGTGGTATTTATAGTTGTAGGAATTGGAGTTGAAGATTGACCAGGATTAAGGAGTTGTTTTATGGCTCCTCAAAATTTTGGGGGATTGTTTTGGTGATTTTGTTGGACTGTGGTGTAATAAGCCTTTTTGTCATTTTGGATTTTTTTAGCTCCGTTTCTTAATTGGTGATAGGAGATTAAGGAGGGTTGGTTTTTGGTCACTTGGTGTTGAGACCAGGCTCTGTCTTTCTGCTTCAGGAATTGCCTGGTGTCCTTGGTTAGCCATGGTAGACACTTGTTTTGACATGGATCCTCCTAAGGGGTTCTTGACTATTTAGAATATCCAGCACAGTAGTGATGAAGTATTCAACTGCGAGTCAAGATGAAGGTATTTCAGAGGAAGTCCAGTAGCAATGCTGTAGAAGTAAATTGAAGGTTTCAAGGGAGAAATTTCTTTTGTTGTGATTGTGTATAAATATGGTGTTTTTTGAGGGTTAATCTTGTGTATAATTAGGTAGGTGGGATCATGGTCGCTAGATTGTCAGGGAGTCAGCCAACAATGTGACCAAGAGAGGGCCTGTTTGTTAGTATCCAGTCCAAAACTGACTACGTCTTGCTATGTTCATCAATTCTGGTGGGGGACAGTACTATTTGAGAGAAAACATAGAGGGTAATAAAGCTGGTAGGGTTGTCTGAGGAGCAGGTAGACCAATCCAGGTTGAAGTCTCCTGTTATAATAGTTTCCTGATTAATGGTGGAGGCAGACCAGTTGAGAAGGTTTCCAATAATGGGGGGGGGGGTTATTACCTGGAAAGATATAAATAGCTATTATTATAATGTGCTTTTTGGAGTTTAGTTGGAGGTGCATTAAGTATTCCAATTTGTGTGTGTCCTTATATACTATGGCAGTACCACCACCATGCTTGTATGCTCTGTCATGTATGTGTATGTTGTATCCTTGGGTTAGTATTTTGATGCCTTTTATGTGTAGTTTGAGTCATGTTTCATTTATAATAACAATATCTGGAGAGTAAGAGCTAAGGACTATGTGAAATTCATGAACTTTATTTAGGATGCTTCTTAGGTTCATATTTAAGATTAGTAGGTCAGAGCTACTGTGTGTTAGAATGCTGATGTTGTCAGATATTGAGTTTGGGGGCCTGGATTGGGGTGTATGTCCCCACATAGTTTAAGGTGATTCCTTTTAGAAAGAGGTACATGTGTAATTTTGGGTAGAAGTCTAGTAAATGTACAAAGTAAATATTGTTTTAAAAGCAAATTAGTGTATTTGAGTGAAAAGAGTTCTATGTTGGAGCTACTATAGACATGGGGAGATATAACATACAAGCGAGGCTGGAGTTGGGTGGGGTGGTGATTGGGTTAGTTGGAAAGTACATGCTAGTGATGTGATGTTTGTTATAGGAGGTGGCATGGTAAGCTGTGATGAGTAAGCACAGGAGTGATATGTGTTGAAGTAACATTTTAACTTAAAAGAAAAGATAGAGTAGAGAGGTGTCTGCAAGAGAGGGAAATGGGATAGTTTTAAAATTGTGAGTCTCTCCTACTGGGAGGATCAACAAAGAGTGGCACTGTGATTGGGTGAGATATTGTGTAATATAGAGTTTAGTGCTTGGTTTGAAAGGCGAGTTGTGATTCATTAATTTGGAAGGGGCCATGTTTACTGGCTAACTATAAATGTAGGGATTAAATGGGAGTAGGGTAGGGGAGCGCAGACAACCTGAGTGGAGCAAGGGTGAATGGAGCAGGAAGAGCCCCAGCAGATGAGCAACTGCAAGAAAACCTACCTGTTAATTAGTATATGCTTTTAAAATTTCAGTTCCAGGTATTTGTAAAAATAATTGCTTCACAATATAGATTGCCTTTTATTTATTACTTGTTGTACTAGATTCTGTGTATTCACACTGCAGCTAGTATGGTTTGTTCTAGAAACCTATATTTTAAGGGCCAAAATAGCTTTCTATAGACATCCTAATCAGTACATGAAGTTTATTACTGGGTTAAGCTGTTTTTACTATTTCTGCTGCTACTAGAGTTGCACCAGGTCCGAGACCATCTCTATATTGTTTCTAGCAATGGTCTCAGCAAGCAAGTAGGCTGTTAGAGGGAGACACAATAAAGAAAAAAGTTGAGAAGGCAGAGTAAGTGCCCTCATGGGTGTGCACTCCACTACAGTAACAAACAGCTAACAATGATTAATACATCAGAAAATTGTACTAATCACTTTTCATACTCTTTACTACAGCCTCTTGGCTATCTGCAAAGAAAAGTATCCTAGGGACATCCATTCCTACTTAATGCTGTTCGTTTTCAGTTAGGGAGTATTGTATTCCACTTTAGAATCAAGAATTGACTATGGTTCGTGATTGCTGACCTTAAACCGAAAGAAAAGAGACATCAAAGAGTTATAAAGGAGCAGAGATAGGAGATATAAAGAGATTTTAGCAACAAACTGACTGTGAAACTAAGATCCATGTCTGTGTTGTTCATTGTAAGGCAGAAAGGGAGGGGTGGTAGTGATTGAGGATAAGATGCATGTCTGCATTGTTCATTCTAAGGCATGGTGGGGGGGTGTTACTGATCACTGGAGAAGGATAAGAGGCATGTCTGTGTTGTTCATTGTAAGACATGGTGGAAGGGGTGGTACTGATCACTGGAGAAGGGTAAGATCATGTCTGCGTTGTTCATTGTAAGGCACAGTGGGGGGGTGATAGTGATCGAGGATAAGATGCATGTCTGTATTGTTCATTGTAAGACATGGTGGAAGGGGTGGTACTGATCACTGGAGAAGGGTAAGATCATGTCTGCGTTGTTCATTGTAAGGCATGGTGGGAAGGGTGGTAGTGATTGAAGATAAGATGCATGTCTGTGTTGTTCATTGTAAGGCAACCCCTCCCACTGTGCCTTACAATGAGCAGCACAGACATGCATCTTAAACTAAATCACTACCACCCCTTCCACCGTGCCTTACAATGAGCAGCACAGACATGCATCTTAAGGGGGTTGGTAGTGATCGAGGATAAGATGCATGTCTGCGTTGTTCATTGTAAGGCATGGTGGGAAGGGTGGTAGTGATTGAAGATAAGATGCATGTCTGTGTTGTTCATTGTAAGGCAAGGGGGAGGGTTGGTAGTGATCGAGGATAAGATGCATGTCTGCATTGTTCATTGTAAGGCAAGGTGGGAGGGGTGGTAGTGATTGAGGATAAGATGCATGTGTGTGCTGTTATTGTAAGGCAAGTGGAAGGGGTATTAGTGATTGAGGATAAGATGCATGTGTGTGTTGTTATTGTAAGGCAAGTGTGAGGGGTGGTAGCAATGGAGGTTAGGATGCATGTCTGTGTTGTTCACTGTAAGGCAAGTGGGAGGGGTGGTAGCGCTCAAGGTTAGGATGCATGTCTGTGTTGTTCACTGTAAGGCAAGTGGAAGGGGTGGTAGTGATCGAGGATAAGATGCCTGTCTGTGTTGTTCACTGTAAGGCACAGTGGGAGGGGTAGTAGTGATTGAGTTTAAGATGCATGTCTGTGCTGTTCATTGTAAGGCACAGTGGGAGGGGTTGTAGTGATTGAGTTTAAGATGCATGTCTGTGCTGCTCATTGTAAGGCACAGTGGGAGGGGATGTAGTGATTGAGTTTAAGATGCATGTCTGTGCTGCTCATTGTAAGGCACAGTGGGAGGGGTTGTAGTGATTGAGTTTAAGATGCATATCTGTGCTGCTCATTGTAAGGCACAGTGGGAGGGGTGGTAGTGATTGAGTTTAAGATGCATGTCTGTGCTGCTCATTGTAAGGCACGGTGGGAGGGGTTGTAGTGATTGAATTTAAGATGCATGTCTGTGCTGCTCATTGTAAGGCACGGTGGGAGGGGTTGTAGTGATTGAGTTTAAGATGCATGTCTGTGCTGCTCATTGTAAGGCACGGTGGGAGGGGAGGTAGTGATTGAGTTTAAGATGCATGTCTGTGTTGTTCATTGTAAGGCACGGTGGGAGGGGTGGTAGTGATTGAGTTTAAGATGCATGTCTGTGCTGCTCATTGTAAGGCACGGTGGGAGGGGTTGTAGTGATTGAGTTTAAGATGCATGTCTGTGCTGCTCATTGTAAGGCACAGTGGGAGGGGTTGTAGTGATTGAGTTTAAGATGGCTGTCTGTGCTGCTCATTGTAAGGCACAGTGGGAGGGGTTGTAGTGACTGAGTTTAAGATGCATGTCTGTGTTGCTCATTGTAAGGCACGGTGGGAGGGGAGGTAGTGATTGAGTTTAAGATGCATGTCTGTGCTGCTCATTGAAAGGCACAGTGGGAGGGGTTGTAGTGATTGAGTTTAAGATGCATGTCTGTGTTGTTCATTGTAAGGAACGGTGGGAGGGGTGGTAGTGATTGAGTTTAAGATGCATGTCTGTGTTGCTCATTGTAAGGCACGGTGGGAGGGGAGGTAGTGATTGAGTTTAAGATGCATGTCTGTGCTGCTCATTGTAAGGCACGGTGGGAGGGGAGGTAGTGATTGAGTTTAAGATGCATGTCTGTGCTGCTCATTGTAAGGCACGGTGGGAGGGGTGGTAGTGATTGAGTTTAAGATGCATGTCTGTGTTGCTCATTGTAAGGCACGGTGGGAGGGGAGGTAGTGATTGAGTTTAAGATGCATGTCTGTGCTGCTCATTGTAAGGCACGGTGGGAGGGGAGGTAGTGATTGAGTTTAAGATGCATGTCTGTGCTGCTCATTGTAAGGCACGGTGGGAGGGGAGGTAGTGATTGAGTTTAAGATGCATGTCTGTGCTGCTCATTGTAAGGCACGGTGGGAGGGGTGGTAGTGATTGAGTTTAAGATGCATGTCTGTGCTGCTCATTGTAAGGCACGGTGGGAGGGGAGGTAGTGATTGAGTTTAAGATGCATGTCTGTGCTGCTCATTGTAAGGCACAGTGGGAGGGGAGGTAGTGATTGAGTTTAAGATGCATGTCTGTGCTGCTCATTGTAAGGCACAGTGGGAGGGGTTGTAGTGATTGAGTTTAAGATGCATGTCTGTGCTGCTCATTGTAAGGCACGGTGGGAGGGGTGGTAGTGACTGAGTTTAAGATGCATGTCTGTGCTGCTCATTGTAAGGCACGGTGGGAGGGGTTGTAGTGATTGAATTTAAGATGCATGTCTGTGCTGCTCATTGTAAGGCACAGTGGGAGGGGTTGTAGTGATTGAATTTAAGATGCATGTCTGTGCTGCTCATTGTATGGCACGGTGGGAGGGGTTGTAGTGATTGAATTTAAGATGCATGTCTGTGCTGCTCATTGTAAGGCACGGTGGGAGGGGTTGTAGTGATTGAGTTTAAGATGCATGTTTGTGCTGCTCATTGTAAGGCACGGTGGGAGGGGTGGTAGTGATTGAGTTTAAGATGCATGTCTGTGCTGCTCATTGTAAGGCACGGTGGGAGGGGAGGTAGTGATTGAGTTTAAGATGCATGTCTGTGCTGCTCATTGTAAGGCACGGTGGGAGGGGAGGTAGTGATTGAGTTTAAGATGCATGTCTGTGCTGCTCATTGTAAGGCACGGTGGGAGGGGAGGTAGTGATTGAGTTTAAGATGCATGTCTGTGCTGCTCATTGTAAGGCACGGTGGGAGGGGAGGTAGTGATTGAGTTTAAGATGCATGTCTGTGCTGCTCATTGTAAGGCACGGTGGGAGGGGTTGTAGTGATTGAGTTTAAGATGCATGTCTGTGCTGCTCATTGTAAGGCACGGTGGGAGGGGTGGTAGTGATTGAGTTTAAGATGCATGTCTGTGCTGCTCATTGTAAGGCACGGTGGGGCTGCTTAAGTGATGCTGCTCTTCTGCTGTAAATGATTAATACTTCCGCAGAGCTTGTGTCTGTTACTAATTCTTTACCATTGAACACTTGAAACTGCTGCTCAGTCCTTTTAAGCAGTTGGTATTCCTGTTTCAGCTATGCTGCTTTCTCAGGATGGACTATGAACACCTGCAATAACTTCTGCCTCAAAACTTCTTTGTTCACGTATTCTGGACAATGCTAAAAATAATGATGGGACAAAGGCCAGACTAAATAGGTATTTGAGCTTCTTCCTGTAAGAGTCTAAGCTTCCCTCTGCCCTCACTACCTGCCTGCTGGTTTTTCTGATTCTCTACCTCCCTATCTGATCATATTCTACTATTTTGCTGATTAGCTTCATTAAAAGGAAATAGACTTATTTCCCGCTGTCCGCAGTTCTGTTGTCTTCCTAGCTTGGGTTTGTCTGCCTGACTAGTGTACTTTTTCCCATCAGGAGATAACCTTTTGCATCTCAGAATGACATTGCTTTACGTTTTAAATATCCAAAACCCTGTTATAAAACTCTGTCTGTTATTGTGGATATATGCAAGTGTACTACCCTTCTTCAGTCAATACTTTCCATTTTACCTTTCTAATCTATGCATTTCTAATCACCATTCTGATTCCTAATCAATGTAATGCACTGAGCTTTATCTGTAACATTCTTGCCATCATTAGGCATTGTATATGGTTGTACAGACTGGATAACTGTACCTTTGCATGTACTACTACATGTAACTGACATACTGTTTTACAAGTTTATATCATTGTAACCTATGAATATATACAAAAAAAAAAAAAAAAAAAAAAAAAATATATATATATATATATATATATATATATATATATATATATAGAAAATAAAAAACATTTGCTGTCACTAGACTGCAAAATTTTATTTTTTAATAAATATGATTGATTTAAAGGAGGATGGTAGTGCAATTCTGTACCGCAGTCAGAAAGAGATGCAGTGGGCGCTATTTGAAAAACATATATACTGCTTTATAAATGCTCTTTACTGAGCATTTGCACTGGAAGTATTTTTTGTATTTGTTCCTGTATATTTATTTATTTATTGGCATTTGATTGCCAGAAAAGTCTGACTAGGTAGAAGCCCACTTACAGTGGAGCCCCAGGGAGAAAAAAGCTCCAAATTATTACAGAACATTTTAAGAACAATAATTTTACAATCTAAAATAAAACAAAAACATCTGCAGTTTAAATAATTATCACAAATTACACATAATAAAAATACTGGTTAAGAATTGATACAAGTTATATGACAATCATTTAATATTTATAGAAATTTTAGACAGTTTCTATAGAAATCAAAGGTAAGTTACTGTAATACAAACAGGAATTGCAATATGAAGTGAGAGAAATAGGCTTATTTTCTATAATTAGTACATTTAGAGAGAAAGTCAGGCAAGACAATTTGACAGAAGTAAGGAAGTAAGTGAAGAAGTAAGTATAAGCAATGAAAATATATGTATACTTTTGTTTAGCTGGAATGAGGCACACAGGAGTAAAGCAATGAAAGCTGCTACAGTAAAGGAAGATTTGCATGTGTAGTCCATTTAATATACAGGAGCACCTTTTAAGATCACTGCAAGATATAGAAAGCAGAAACAATTTGATATTAGTAAAATGCTTGCAAATAGGATTGTGTCGTATTTCATTTTCATTTATATAAATGTATGATTGCTTATGTTGTAACTGATGCTTTAATAAACATGTTTCTTGTTTTAAAAAGGGGCAGGAATTGAATAATTTGTGTAATGTTGTTTAGGTTATATGATATATAACAATATATGTGAAGTATAATGTTTGTTAATGTTAATTTAATACAGTTTGATTACTTTTGTATAATTGTAAATTTGCCTATATCACAAGTGATAATTCAATAAAGTGTTAGAAAGGTCATAGTTCAAAGTATATTGTTTAAATGTTAACAGTTTGCTTGCAGATCATCTGGGGTTAAAGAGTTGCTGCTGTTCATGTACTTCTATACATTATGATTGTCCGAAAAGTTATGATCTAGGGGCTCATTAGAAGGGACCACACTGGTAGATTCTATAGTTTTTTGACCTGCACCTTTAGCACAATATCCACAATAGCTCTGTCTCCGTTTTCATCTGATCTAGCATCCCTTCCTGTTCCTTTCCAACAAAACTTAGCCTTCCTGTCTTTTTCTTCCAGTTACCTTGTCCTTTCCTTTCCTCACTTCATCCATCCATCCATCCATCCATCCATCCACAACATCCCCTTTTTCCCACATTTTTGCACATGGAGTCAGGGTGTCACTTTAAAAGTGACAGTCATCTAGAGCCAAAGTTCACAAATCTTCCTTACTTTTGGTGACACATTTGCATGCCTCTTTGTAAGGTAACACACAAAGACTGACATCTGTTTGCATTGTCATTTCATACTTCTGTCCCACACCAAGGTTACCAGTGCTACGGAAACCAATTCATACCATCATAATTCTTACCCCACCCTTGTACTAATAAGATCCATATAACAATCCCAAGGTTTGCTCAAAACATTGCTTACACAAGTACTAGTTACATACTTCATTCCCTGGTAATGACTAACACTTTACATCTAATAATCTACACAATCATGCATCCTCAAGATGAGCTAATGTTTTAGACACTACTATACAGTATCAGTTCCCTATATACATATAAACTCAGTGTAAGCAAGCTGCCATGCACTTTATATTGAAAATATTATTCAAGCCACATTTATATTGTAATTCATACACAAACAGAATGAGGCTCGCCACAGCACAAAGTAAAATTAGAGCACAATTTATTGACTGCAGTAACCAAAGTAAGCGCTTTCACGTTTTACAACGCTTCATCAGACTTTTACAACTGCTAGCAACTCCAACCACACTTAAATAGTAACATAATACACCCTCTATTCAATGAATCAATCAAATCATAAAAGTCATTCACATTCTAAAAGCAACAGGCACACAATCACAACATCAAATACTCTCCTCACATATGTGTATATAAAATTGCTCACAACTTAATGAGCATAGGGGCGTGCTGCTAAGAATGGTTTTAAGGTTACTTTCTCATTTAATCCATGTCCCCTACAAATTTGTAACCTTATTATTCATCTGTTTTCACATTCCTCAGTGTAGTTCTTTATATCTCCCAACCTATTTGTTATCCCAATCAATTCTAAAACACTGAACTTAAATTTGTGTGCCATCCCTTTATCTAAAACATGCCGGGCTAAGGCATTGTGTTCATCTTCTCTGTTTATTGCATAGATATGCTCTCTAACCCATTCCCTAAGACTCCTATTCATTTTACCTACATAAAAACATAAACAACTTTGGCAGATGGCTATATATATATCAAATTCCTTGATTTACAGTCAGCGTAGAAATTGAAATCATATTTGTAGTTCGTATCTGGATGTACAAAATAATCGCTTCCCAACATATACACAGTGATTACAGCTTCTACAAGGTAGTGTCCCCTGTCTATTTGATTCCACGGGTGTGCTTTTATTGTTGCTATCTTCATAACATACCAACCTCTTAAGCGACTTCGTATTCTTATATGAGAAACGCGGTCTTTGGCCCACTATTTGGATTATCTTCTCATCTGTAGTAAGTATCCCCCAGTTCTTTTCTATTATTCCTCTGATTCCTTTATTCATGTTTGTATAGGGAATCACTACTCTATTCTCATTATTTTGCTGATTTCTATTTTTATTAACATTCCCACTATTCCTATATAAATATGGTCTCCCTTTTCCTTTCCTTATTGAATCATTTATTTGATAGACAGATTCAATTTCATATTTATTATAACCTCTTGACATTAAATTGTTCACTAACATCTCTTGTTTCTTATTGTTAACTATCATCACTTGTAGTAAGGCGTTACATTCTCAAAGCCTGTCCTTTCACTATATTATGATATATATGCTGAGGATGCATACTATTCCTATGTAGCATACTGTTTTTCCAACATGGTTTCCTGTATATCTCAGAATGTATCTCCCCATTTATCTTTATCACCTTCACATCCAAGAATTCCATCTTCTCATAAGAATATTTCTGTTCAAATCTCAAAAAATCTGTGGTACCATTAATATATTTAATGAAGTCATTCAACTCCATTTCTGTGCCTCTCCACGTCAAAAACACATTGTCCACAAAACGTTTATAGAATTTTATATGTCTGTTTAATATGACATTTGACAGGACATATGTGCTTTCCCAATATGCCAACACTAGGTTGGTATAAGAGCTGGCACATGGGGTACCCATCACAGCACCTTTTTTCTGTAAATAATAAATATTGTCATATAGAAACACATTGTTATTTAATACCACATCAAGTAGAGCTAAAATCTTAATGATGGAGCTAGTGGATATCCCCTTCTCAATTAAAAATAATCTCAGGAACACCATTCCTGTATTATTTGGAATTGAGGTGAAAAGAGACGCCACATCTAATGTGACCAATAAATATGTGTGTGCCTCCTTATTGTTCAAAATATAGTCTCCATACCTTTCCAAAAAATCTTGTGTATCCCTCAATATGGAGATAGTCTCATTTACTACTGGTCGAAGTTGCTTCTCAATAAATATAGAAGCCGGTTCGGTCAACCAACCACCACCCAAGACTATCGGTCTCATGGGTGGATTATTATAGGTTTTATGCACCTTAGGAAGTCCTCTTATGGTGGGAATTAGGGGATTCTCAACTAATAAATACTTAAATAAATCACCATCAGTTGTGTGACATAAAAGCATATTGTATAGCTCAGATTGCACATTCTTGATCAATTTATTTAGCATGGCTCCATTCAGTGTTTGATAAGTCCCAAACACACCCAACATATTTCTCATACCAGTTGCATACATTTCAGTGTCTAACACCACAACAGCGCCACCCTTATCAACCTGCCTGATAACTATCGCTTTATTATCTTGTAGCTTCCTTATTGATTGAAATTCATCATAGGTTAAATTGTAAAATTCAGATTTACTGCTTTTATATAATTCAAACAAATCACGCTCACAGGCTTTTTCAAAGGTCTCTAAAAGAGGATGTCCCTGTGGTGTAAAAACAGAAGGTTTAGAAAAAACATTCCTATTCCCTGTTCTCATATTACCAAACATTAGATTTAAACTAACTGTTCGAATAAACATTTTCCTGTCTAGTATAATGTCAGTAATATCTACTGATTTCAAGGGTATAAAACAAAGGCCATGATTTAATAAAGACCTTTCATTATCAGTCAGGTAATATTGTAATAAATGTATCACTAAGTTTTTGGTATTGGTTTCAGTACCTTTTTCTGAAATTCGTGTCTGTCCTCTGTCATTTTCCTCTTGCCTGCTTGCCCATGCGGCGACCAGCTGGTCTCGGTCATCTGCCGAATGGGTGAAGGAAAAGAAGGAAACGGACTGTTGCTCACTGTTATTACATCGAGCGTATCCAATTTATTATTAGAATCACTACCAAAGTTCTTCCTGACTGCACCTGCCATTGAAGAGTACAAAGCTTTCGTAGCCTCACCAGAGGGACCCTCTCCTGTAGCCAGGACCTCGTTGTTTACCTGAGTGGCAGCATCATTTGACGTAGTTTCCGTAGGCGGAGACGTATTCACTGACGTCATTGTTGAGGGCGTGCATGTATTCACGGGATTCAGGCGAACAAAACCAGAGCTCAAATCCCTTTTATTACTGTTTTGAATGTTACAATTACTCTGCATAGGATTCACATCTTGATTGTTATGTACAGAGTTCATACCATTGTCTCTCGGCCAAGAAAAGACTTGCCCTCTCTGAAAGTCCCGAAGGTCTCGATCTAGTTTCCCTTTCTTGTCTGACAATTGTTTATTATCAAGAGTGGCTATTCACAACATAGTATCTGTAACAAGCATTTCTTTTTCTTCCATACTGACTAACTTCCCTACATCATTCGCTATCGCCATTATTTCCTGCATCAACCCAGTTTCAATTTCTTGATACTGTTCTTTCAATAGTTTGATGTATCCATAGCTGGTTTCCATGTTTAATTTCTGCCATTTGGTTAATAATCCAGGGTAAGTAGTGCCAAATGTGGGCATCTTTAGCACTCTTAAACCTCTGGGTATTATTTTGAACAAAAGACATGCTTCTATATGTAGCCTCTGCCACTGTATTGTTCGTAATTTTTGTAAAGTGTTCTCCAGCTTCCGAGTGAGCTGGATAACATCAATGTTCCTTTGTAGATTTACTGAGTTACTTCCATCATTCACAAAATCATCTGTAGTGAATTTAAGGAGCAGGTTTTCAGCCATAGCCACAGCTCCCCATATCGTAGTCATACTTCCATTTCCACTGCACTCTGTGATGTAGTAATCATCTCTCTCCTTGTAGCCATGTCCCAAAGCCGTTCAGAAAACACAAAACAGAAAAATCAAACCAAACCAGCTCCAGGTTAGGAGCCTCTTCAGATTCAATGTAGTAATTCGTAGACAAACAGAATGAAGCTCGCTACACTGAACTTAAATTTGTGTAAAGCTGTAATCACTGTGTGTATATGTCGGGAAGTGATTATTTTGTACATCCAGATACGAACTACAAATATAATTTCAATTTCTACGCTGACTGTAAATCAAGGAATTTGATATATATAGCCGTCTGCCAAAGTTGTTTATGTTTTTATGTAGGTAAAACGAATAGGAGTCTTAGGGAACGGGTTAGAGAGCATATCTATGCAATAAACAGAGAAGATGAACACAATGCCTTAGCCCGGCATGTTTTAGATAAAGGGATGGCACACAAATTTAAGTTCAGTGTTTTAGAATTGATTGGGGTAACAAATAGGTTGAGAGATATAAAGAACTACACTGAATGTGAAAACAGATGGATAATAAGGTTGCAAAGTTGTAGGGGGCATGGATTAAATGAGAAAGTAACCTTAAAACCATTCTTAGCAGCACGCCCCTACGCTCATTAAGTTGTGAGCAATTTTATATACACATATGAGCTGCTGTTCTCTTTTTATATATTTTTTTGCATATATATATATATATATATATATATATATATATGTTTTGTTATATTGTCATATTTATATTTGTAATATGTTTTTTAATATATGTGAGGAGAGCATGTATTTGATGTTGTGATTGTGTGCCTGTTGCTTTTAGAATGTGAATGGCTTTTATGATTTGATTGATTAATTGAATAGAGGGTGTATTATGTTACTATTTAAGTGTGGTTGGAGTTGCTAGCAGTTGTAAAAGTCTGATGAAGTGTTGTAAAACGTGAAAGTGCTTACTTTGGTTACTGCAGTCAATAAATTGTGTTCTAATTTTACTTTGTGCTGTGGCGAGCCTCATTCTGTTTGTCTGCGAATTACTACATTGAATCTGTAGAGGCTCCTAACCCAGAAGCTGGCTTGGTTTGATTTTTCTTTTCACATTTATATTGTACAAACAAAAATATATTACCAACATTGTTGAGAAAGTTACAATTAACATGCAGTGTATTAGCCCTTTCTCCCCCCAAAGTTGTATAAACATAAGCCAAATTATGATTTAAAGTGGGAACATACTATCCTGGTTTAGTGCAGTAAAAGGTCATTCAATAAAAATTATTGACCTTACCAACCTCATATTAAATTGCAATACAATGCATTATAAAAAATTACTCAAACAAAATAAAACAGTAACTGTATCAGTCACAATTAATTCACTAACTAAATTCATTTTGTTATTGTTTCTGACTCAGAGAGAGTCAAGCTTTCTTTTACATTAGTGAACTCTCAGATCAAATGCACAAGCCCCTCCCATCAGAATTTAAAAAAGTCACCCCTCCCCCATAGCAGAATTAACAGAGTCTGCACAACCATAGCACAATTAAAAAAAGTAATGGGCCTCCAAAAATTGACAGATTCAGAGGCCTTCACAGTATTAACAAACTCACGCTACAGGATTAATAAAGGGAGGAGTCCAACTGGATTAAGGTAGAAGCCCTCACATGATTATAAAAGTTAGTCCATTAGTAGGAAGAGTTAAAACAAGAGACCCAAACCAGATTATTAGAGTTAAAGGAACCAGGCAGAACTTGTTCATGCAATTCACTGCAAAAGTAAAACATTCAAAAGGTCCTAGCAGGTTTAACAGACTCAAGAGGTCAAACAATATAATGTGAGTTGAGGGGCCTAAGTAAAATTATCAAAGTCAGCTAAATCTCCTGCAGAATTAGGTGTTTGACAGGACAGAAGTAGAATTTTCTGTGGAAAATGGTTATACTGTAACTGCTATTAATTCACCCTTTAAGGAAATTTAGCTGAAAGCTGTGCTATAGGCCAATAAAGGTACGTTGCTGGAGAAGAAGCCTTAAAGGTATTTAACACTTTGCTTTTCTTGATAAACAGCAAAACAACATCAGCAAAACATCAGATCAGCAATTATTCTGTCTGTGAGAGTTTGCCATTTATTCACTTTTTGCTCTTTACAAAGGCACAAGGCTCTATTGTAGAGGCTCATTGTACTGAGCTAAAGGATTAAGATAAAACATTGAATTTGGTGGGCTACATCATTCATTAGTAAGAGACAGAGTAGTTTCTAGTATAAGAAATAAAGCAGAGGACAAGCATTTAAGAGAAACAGATCCGAATTTGTCAAATGATTTGGATGTGTGCAGTGAAAGAAAAAAATGACTAGACTAGTTAAAAAATAGAGGAAATGGGTAGATGTAAGCAAAGACGTAATCAGACTGAAATATAATAAGAAATAAAGTGAGGATATGGTGTAAAAGTGAAGGATACTGTGAAAGTTTCATTATTTGTCAACAAAATCACTGGCATTTTTAAGATTGAGAAGCAAAAATGACTTTATTAAACAGATAATCTTCTGGAAACAAAGCAGAAAGTGACATCACTCTTAAATCAGTCAATCTGTGCGGTCTGATAACTAAACCAGGTACTTCTTGTTTGACATTTGCATACAGTTGCAAATTATATAAAAAGTCCGAACATAACACAAAATCACAATATTTGCAGTTTTTAGACTGGCTGCTGAAGTCAAGAATGTAAAGTCTTTAAACTTTCTGGTTGGAGCAAATTTCAGAAAGGAACAGTCCCACTTTACAACTCAGGTTTTCACTGCAGCATATGTCTCACAGTAGTATGACTACATTCTTCCCCTTTTAAGCCAGCAATAGTTTCTTCTCCCTCTGAAGTTCTCTTGAAAAATCATGCAAACTCTCAAAGTTTCCAGACTTCACTAGACAGAAACACGTTCTGTTTGTTCTCAAGTTATACTTGGGCAGAAACACATCCCTTCCTTTTCATCAAATAAACTCAAACTAATAAATCCTCTGTAGCCAAAACTTTTTAAAATGAATTACAGCAGGGAGATCCATCTATATATCGATAATATGAGAGACATGTGAAGGTGTATTATTAGGAGTAATGAAAACAAAAGAGCCTGTGCAGTGGAAATATAAGCCTCCTGTAGTAAATTTGATTAGAAGCACGAAAGGGCAAGTTGGCCTGGTTTTATTACATTTTATAGACTCTGAAATGTAGCTTGTAAGGCTGTGTCAATGCAAGAATTTGTGCGTTAAAAAAATATCTAAACACAGAATATCAACAAAACCATATACGAAACCAACTCCATCCATGCCACCTGTTAATTATATGAACCAACTCTGAGGTTGTGCAAATGTGGTGTTAAATCTATCTATCTATCTATCTATATATATATATATACATACATATATATACACATATATATATATATATATATATATATATATATATATATATATATATATATATATATATATATATATATATATGGGTTCCTATCAGTTGATCGAACTGTCATTACAGCGACACTCACCTCTTCGACACGAAAAGATCGACTCTTCATATCATCGAAATGTCAGGTAAGTGGTCCTCCCCTCGCAGGGCCCATGGGAGCACTTGTTTTTCTGCTACAACGCTGCATGGTTCACGCCACTACCTACAATTTCCCTAGACAACGCCAGGATTTACTTCGCAATATAGCCACAAGTGCTACCATGGGTCCTGCGAGGGGGAGGATCGCTTACCTGACATTTCGATGATATGAAGAGTCGATCTTTTCGTGTCGAAGAGGTGAGTGTCGCTGTAATGACAGTTCGATCAACTGATAGGAACCCATATATATATATATACATATATATATATATATATATATATATATATATATATATATATATATCTTTCTCTCTATCTATATATATATATATATATATATATATATATATATATATATATATATGGATCTGCCTCATTAGGTCAGCAAACCACAATGCTTACAATCAACTGCAAATAGTTAACTACTCATGCATGAGTAAAAGCTAAACCGCCTGCAACCAACAAAAAATAAAAACAAAAATAATTTTTTACAGGAGGGCAAGCCCCACTGCAAACCCCACACACCCTGCTAATTATATATACTAATTCTGAGATTGCATAATCCCTGGGGAAAGGCAATATTCCCTAACTTGAGGACTGTTTACCTCACACAACTGTAGGCCTTTTGCATGTGCCAATCTTTAGTGCTCTACTTTCTTGCTGTTGTTGACATTGTGGTCTAACAGCCTATTGAGTATTACCATATAGATACAGATGTAAATATATATATATATATATATATATATATATATATAGAGAGAGAGAGAGAGAGAGAGAGGTAGAGAGATGTATGTATGTATGTATGTATGTATGTATGTATTATAAGTATAAAAATTGCCTGCTATCCTTCAGTCCTAAGAGACCTACACTTATTACAGCCTGCTTTTGTGAGGGGATCTCAAGAGTTCACGGTCTTTGCTGTTATTTAAAACAGGAAGTGTTTTTTGTTCTGTTTAATAATCTGTTATCACAGTTTGTTTTAATAAAAAAGGTAGAAAGAAAATCAGTAACCATTGCCTTGTTGATTTTACTATGATTTGTTTGATTTTGTGTTCATCATTTTTCAGGTTACTATTTTTTCAAGTGAGTTTTGAGGAAATGCTTTTGAAATAAAGGCACACGTCAACTATGTTGTTGTTTTTCAGATGAATACTGTAGACAGGTAGAGGGAAAACATTTCACTTTCTCTAAGTCTGACCTTTCTTCACAGGTATGTAACTACAGAGCCCTGCTAGGACCTTAATGCTAACCCTAAAACACACTTCTCACTCTCTAACCCTTAAAACTCCCTTTCCTCTCCATACACCAAAAACACACCTCCTGATCCCTAACCCCTAAGACTCCCCTCTTGTTCCCTAAGTCTAAAACTCCCTTCCATCTCATTAAAACTAAAATACCATTCTCGAACTCTAATCCTTAAAATTAATTTTCCTCTCCATAAACCAAAAACACCTCCTGATCCCTAACCCCTAAGACCCTAAGTTTCCCTTCCTGTTCACTAAAAGTAAAATCCCATTCTTAAACCCTCCATTTCCCTATTGGCCTAATCTACTCTCCCAGCCCACTCCTTCACATGTCTCATGCACTTACCTCATTCAGACTTGAATAATGTATTCAGTTACACTGCAAATCTTATCTCTTATTCAAGTTCAAGGATGAGGTGAACAGGAGTTTGCCTGAACTAAAAGACACTTGTGTTTCTGGCTTTGAGACAATAATCATCAATTGTTTGGGACTCAAGTGCTTGCAGAAAATCCTAGTGTCCTTCTCCTTATACATAGGATTGTATGAGACAGTAAGATTGTATATTAAGTGAGACCACTATGTGCTGTTCTGGAGAACTTCTGTCTTTTTCTACTGTTGAGAGACGTATATATATATATATATATATATATATATATATATATATATATATATATCTATATCTATATATATATATATATATATATATATGGGTCTACCTGACAACACCGAAAGCTGACAACGCCGACGATGAGAACACCGACACCAGAAGATCAAAAACTGAGATGACCGATGGATGAAAACCTGACACTGAGAACACTGACATGTGAAAAGGCTGTGTAAGTATGCGGTAGTGACGGACGTTAGGGTTAGGGTGCGAGTAAGGTAAGTGTGCGATATTGATGGACTCTAGGGATAGGGGTGGTTTAAGTGAGTTAGGGTTAGGGCGCGGGTTAGGTGAGTGCGCGATAGTGACAGTCTTTAGGGTTAGGGGCAGGTTAAGTGAGTTAGGGTTAGGGCGCATGTTAGGTGAGTGTGTGATAGTGACAGTCTTTAGGGTTAGGGGCAGGTTAAGTGAGTTAGGGTTAGGGCGCGGGTTAGATAAGTGTGCGATAGTGACAGTCTTTAGGGTTGGGGCAGGTTAAGTGAGTTAGGGTTAGGGCGTGTGTTAGGTGAGTGTGCGAGAATGACGGACCTTAGGGTTAGGGTTTGGGTTAAGGTTATAGATAGTTGTGTATGTAAGGTTTAGTGTGGGTTTGTAAGGATTTTGGTGTGCTTGTGTTGTGTGTGTGCTTTTTGGACAGGGGATTTGTTTTGTTTGTTGGTTGTCAGGATTGTGGTGTGTCGGGCATGTGAGGTTTCGTGTTTGTGAACTTTCAGTTATGTGATGTCGATGATTTCGTTGTCGGTGTTGTAGTGCGTCGGTGTTGTCAGGTAGATCCATATATATATATATATATATATATATATTATACATGCACATACACATATCAGCCCCCCCCAACAAAACAAGCATTTTTGCACTGTCCAAGAATTGTATAGGTCAGCATTTTATTGGCTATTTGTGAGCAATGGGTGTTTCGTCTAGCAAAAATGTTTTGATTGTTCACAGGTGAAGCACCCCTCTGATTTCACTGAAGAAATCCATTTACTTTATTATTGCAGATTTTATTACTCATTATTAATGAATGCTATACTGTTTCCATTGATGCTTGGTCATAGATCTTCAAAACTGGATTTGTCTGTATGTAAAATATGCATTGTTTATTAAAGCTGTTGCATTTCCTTGTATTAGGGTTGCTTGTCATGTAATTTATAAAGCTTATAGATGCATTGTTTCTGAATGATTAATACTTAACTACCACTGTTATCATTTTCTTTCTCCTGTTGTCTGTATACACCCAATGTGCAGTTAAGAATTAGAAAAAGAAAAGCAATGGGCACTGCAGTTATTCTGAAAAGGTATCGTCTTATACACACTCATTTTTATTACTCTTTTGCTCAGTACTATGAGATTTTGGCTAGTATCAGCTACACTGGCTATAAAGTGTAAGAAACAAACAGGGAAACAAATAAAAATATGTGCCTTGAACTAGTGTCCATAAATACAGTGCCATAAAAAGATGTGCCTTGGACTGGTGTCCATAAGTACAGTGCCATAAGAAGACGTGCCTTGGACTGGTGTCCATACGTACAGTGCCATAAAAAGATGTGCCTTGGACTGGTGTCCATAAATACAGCGCCATAAAAAGATGTGCCTTGGACTGGTGTCCATAAGTACAGTGCCATAAAAAGATGTGCCTTGGACTGGTGTCCATAAGTACAGTGCCATAAAAAGATGTGCCTTAGACTGGTGTCCATAAATACAGTGCCATATAAAGATGCACCTTGGACTGGTGTCCATTAGTACAGTGCCATAAAAAGATGTGCCTTGGACTGGTGTCCATAAGTACAGTGCCATAAAAAGATGTGCCTTGGACTGGTGTCCATAAGTACAGTGCCATAAAAGATGTGCCTTGGACTGGTGTCCATAAGTACAGTGCCATAAAAAGATGTGCCTTGGACTGGTGTCCATAAGTACAGTGCCATAAAAAGATGTGCCTTGGACTGGTGTCCATAAGTACAGTGCCATAAAAAGATGTGCCTTGGACTGGTGTCCATAAGTACAGTGCCATAAAAAGATGTGCCTTGGACTGGTGTCCATAAGTACAGTGTCATAAAAAGATGTGGCTTGGACTGATGTCCATAAATACAGTGCCATAAAAAGATGTGCCTTGGACTGGTGTCCATAAATACAGTGCCATGCCATTGTTTATTTCTGCTCTTTAGCTGTGCCTTCCTGCTCCTCCATCTATTACTGCCTGCTTCAGAAAGTATTGTGAAAATGTATCCATACCCAACCTATCGTACACTGAGGAAGATAATGACTAGTATACAGAAACACCACAGAAATTAAGAAACAGCTGACTAATGCTTTTTTATATGTGGCAGTACATAGTTCATTTTTTAGGGAGGAAAATACATCTGGAAAAGGAAATTATTTTTTTAAGGTGCAGTTGTCCTTTACCCACAAGACCAGCAATTAACGTACCTACATTAGCAGTATATCAACAAATAAAAAGTCTTCATAATTGTCATGTCTCATTGGTCGTATCAGGCTCCACTAGCACAAAAAAGCTTTCCTTAGTGGAGGACAGCTAAATTCACCTCCTCAAACTCCTGGTAGCTGTGCCCTAATTGAATATTGGTTGCTAGTGTTACATGTGGTACTGATCCTTTTGTGCCAACATCTTGGCTTTTTTGTGCTGTTGTGCTGATTATATGGTTCACTGTACATCCTAGCAGATGCCATCGCTATTTTCCTACATTATTTGCTTTTTTTTGGTCACTATAAAGAACCCACCTACCAACCTTCTCACCTTACTGTTGATGTTTCCTCTCTTGTTCTTTTATTTGGATAACACATTGCTTCATACCTGCTTGACGGTAATCATCTGTATTTCTAACCACCTCTCACAATCCTCTTGGTTATTGGCCATGTTATATAAATATGATATCTCCAAAAAGGCATAGTTTTCTTTTCAGAACATTTAACTTAAAAGACACTAGAATGAACATATTGTGCTGAATATTTGTTGGCTTTCCTATGGACCATACGCCACACTTATTCCATACTAGGCAGCTGTTCTTTCTCAGTGGTGTACATCTCTCTACTTCTCCCATGTGTTGTCAGGTTTCCTTTAAAGTAAAGAGACAGCAGACAATATTTAGTTCTGATATCAGGGCATTTAAAAGAAAAGGTAAACATATTGCATCACAGTTACTTCAGATCACTTTGAAACTGGACGATTCTGCTTTACTACGGAGGTGTCAGCTGATTTATAAGACTACTGACTGAAACAACTAAGGGAAGTTGCATAAACTTAACAGGTGGCTGAATCTGTAAAACATGACTTTTAAGATAACCCTTTCAGATGGGTAACTTTATAAGCACTTTAGGCTTTATCTTGAGGATAGTGCGGTACACTGTACCATGGATGTATGTAGTATTCTTGTTCTCAGATGGGTATCTTTATAAGCACTTTAGGCTTTGTCTTGAGGATAGTGCGGTACACTGTACCATGGATGTATGTAGGATTCTTGTTCTCAGATGGGTATCTTTATAAGCACTTTAGGCTTTGTCTTGAGGATAGTGCGGTACACTGTACCATGGATGTATGTAGGATTCTTGTTCTCAGATGGGTATCTTTATAAGCTCTTTAGGCTTTATCTTGAGGATAGTGCGGTACACTGTACCATGGATGTATGTAGGATTCTTGTTCTCAGATGGGTATCTTTATAAGCACTTTAGGCTTTGTCTTGAGGATAGTGTGGTACACTGCACCATGGATGTATGTAGGATTCTTGTTCTCAGATGGGTATCTTTATAAGCACTTTAGGCTTTGTCTTGAGGATAGTGTGGTACACTGCACCATGGCTGTATGTAGGACTTTTGTTATGATCATGTATGCAGCCATTATACTGCACTACCCTACAGACTATCATACCTTATTACTTTACAGGACTACACAGCCCTAGGCATTTCTTTTGATCTGTTACATAAGCTTTTGTTAAAAGTGTGAAGGTTAAAATTATTGTAGGGCTGTTAGACAGCTTTATGAATAAAGTCATGTGTCTTCATTGTATATGTGAACCAGTCTTTCAAGGTGAGTGTTTTAATACCCTAAAAGGTAAGCGCAGCCTCCGTTACAGTTGTGCTTTCTGTTATTGTTCTTACTATTTTGTGTCATTAATGATAAATCATTTAATGCAGGATAAAGGACTTGTGGCAGACAAAGTGTGATAATAAAAATCTGCACAAACTGTACTTACTTTGTTATACTAAGTCATTTCATTCGATAAATATGACAAATAAAGTGACACATAGCTACGTGAATTGTTATTCACACAGCGAGGCCCGCTAGTACGTGCTGTAACAAATACATTAAAATCCTAGATAAACGTGTAACAGTATTTTATTATTCTGATTTTCCTTCTTTCTTCTTTTGAAGAGTGTCAGTTGTTCAGTGCATTTGTCTTTAATGCCAAGAAGATCGAAAGACCTCAGGTTCTATCCTCAGACTAGCTTACTGGATTCAGGTTCCTATACTGAACTGCAGTATGGTGTCAGGGGGCATAGGGTTTGGAGTACTTCAGAAGTCCCATCCTTCGGATGAGATATTAAACCAAGGTCCCATCTGCCTGTGCAGTCATAGCTTTGATGGATGCCAAAGGCTCTTCTGCACTTAATGTAAAGAGCAGGGCATCTTATTTAAAATAACATATTAACATAAAAAATCATTAACATGAACATAATAATAAATGTTATATATTATAGATTATGTATCAAAAACATTTGCTTATCTTTTCATTTTCCCCAAGTTATTAACAAATCTTGTTCATTCATAAGAAAATAATCCTACTAATATCTACCACTTAACAATGAATCGTTATATAACCATTTCCACTAAATATTTCTGTATGCTGGAATATTTTTCACCAAATCACGAATGACGTCTCTTTTATTCAATTTCTTATTATATAGCAATCTCCTACACTCACTACAAATCTCTCAATAATAATTTCATGCATTTTTATATTTACTAAATGGGAATGAATTATCTGTGACTCAATATTTTTCAGCTTCTCTGCATCACTCTCTTAGCCTTTCACAGTCATGAAAAACACACTGACATAATTCAGCCTCTCTGTGCTTCTTATTATATCACTTATCATTTTATATTTCATCTGACTCTGCATGAACAATTTCAATTGAGAACATCTAAAAAAGGTTTACTTTTTGCCTTACATCTCCTTTTATTGATTGCCTTTCCTATTTCATTCCCTAAACTGTTTTGTCTCTCATGCAATGTCTTTGCACTATATAATCATACCCTTTCCATCTTTATTTTCCACTCAGCCTCTCATTTTCACTTCTGTCTAATAGTTGTTTTGTACAATTAATGGATACTTGCATTCCAGTCTAGTTTTCTTACTCTGTCACCTGCAACATTTATGTTTCCCATATTTCTTTGCATTTCTCTTTTACCCATTTTCCTGTTGCGTTATAATTCATTTCTTTTAACATTGTTCATAGACATACAATTAATAAAGAAGAAAAAGCACACCACCGGCTGCATTGTAATAAGATTACAGTGCTTTTCTTCTCGATATAGCATCCTTGCTAGTTGCATACAGCCTAGTCCCCTATAATACTCTTAAAAAAAAAAAACTATTATTATCTTTTCTAAACACTACATCCCATTGCATGAGTATACAAGTATAATAATACATCTTTTATCGTTTATAATTTTTTGACCAGAGTTATGCCCCTGTATACATGTGTACTAATAGGTCTGTGCCTCAGCTCTGACACCTTAATATATTCTTCCTTAACTTCTTTCATTCCTTTCTTCCAAAACTCTTTATGTTACTGCTGAATAATTCTCGAACCTAATGTAGAACACTGGTCAGGTACAATTACAACTTCATTCCCCTATTTTATATGTCTGTAGCTCTTAACAGCACATCACACGCATATGTATTTCAGACATTTTTCATATTTTATATATCACCAATGTCCCCATATTCTGTCTTATCAAAATTTTTAATTATTTTATTCATGCAAATTGCAATGAAAAAGGATATGAATGGAGTCCTTGTTTTATCCCCTTTGATACATACCGATAATTCTTCTAAACATCAATTAACCATAGGTCTAATTCCAGAAAACTTCATGCAAATATTTATAACTCTCTCTCATGTATTCTTCCTCATTTCAGTATCTTTTAATACCTATAAAACTCTGTGATCCTTGGTATTGTATGTGTTTGTAGTCAAATACCTATTAACACTTCTTTTCTCTTACCTGCATCCTCTATAACCTCTCTTACTCACCACATCTTCCCCGTGGCTTTAAGTTTTCCAAATCTACTTGCTTTTTTGACCACTTAATCACCATATTTAAAAACAAATGTGTCATATATTATTCTACTTTAAGACTCACAGCCTGTTTTAAAAAAGGTTTGTGGCCTCTATTTTCTCAAATCTATCTCATCCCTCATTTTAAAATACATTTAACAGCTTCTTCAAACAACTTTTACCCTTTCCACAAATATTCATTTATTAAACACCTTTTTTGACCTTCCTTCATCTGTTCTCTATCCTTGTTTTTCAAAACACATATCCCATACATTCTTTCCCAGGTAGATTTTCCATCTTCACTTTCTTTATTAGAGCTGGTATTTCCTTAGCATTTTTTTTTTAATTTTCTTGTTCTTAATCTTGTTATACATTATTCTCATCTTATCCTTCTTGAAATCTCTGTTACTACGACTCATCTACACACCTTCCAATATATTGCAATGTTTTTACAGTTACTCGCGCTCCATTACCTTAGTACCGTATACTGTTTTGGCTTTCTCTTTTCCTCATGAAGTAAACGATGCATTCTCTTCCTTTCTTGAGATAGAATACTGTTTTTTATACACATCAGATAATGGCTTACTCAAGACTTCGAGTAACTTCAATTCTTTCACCCAGGTTTGTTCTTGAACATTCTTTTGTAAAGTCTCATGATAATGCCTCTTCATTAAATATTTATATTGTTTGAATCTGATTATTGTATTCTTTCCTTAATATATATATATATATATATATATATATATATATATATATATATATATATATATTCCTTCTGTTCAAGTATTTCCATATTGTGCTAGACAAATCCTTTTTCTGTTTTCTACCTTTTTACACTTACTGCACATCTTAATTACCTGAAAATGGTAAGTGCTGTCTCGTAATTCTTCAGTCATACACATTTACTGTTTAATAATTTATTTCAGTTGTTGATATTCCATGAAAAAAGTTTTCCCTCTTGTTGCACATTATCATTTGGTTCAGGTCTATAATTCTGTGAGATTCTCTTCTTCAGTCTTACTTTACAGTCATAGCAATTCTTTGATGAACCTGAGTCCTAAGTAAAGGAGTCCCTATCACCCCCCACCCCCACATTGCACCTTCTTGCCAATGCCTCAACATTTAAGTTGAAAAGTATTTGTACCCTTAACATACTTCTCTACCACTGTGGATCTAGTCCCTTTAAATTCCACTGATGTCTGCTTTTACAGAAATAAACAAAATGCTCATACAGGATAGAAAATCAAAAGATTAAAATGAGAGTTTTATCACTTAATACATGCATCTTTAAATTGTTTTATTATTGTCATGGAAAACTACTTTATTTTAAGTCAAGTACCTTATAATTTTTCTGGCATCTGTCCAGGGATATTTCAGAAGTATAAAGAAAGACAAGCCAACAGGTGTAAACTGGATGTTATCTAACCCATTACAAAATAGGTAACCTCATAAAACAAATTTATTCTGTTTTTAGAACTGACAAAAATATATTTTGTTAAACAGAATTCTCATAAATTATTTTTTATATAGCAGCCAGGATTGTACTGAAACAAGAACTGACTAGAATCAACTAGCATATAAAGGCACATAGTTTCACTTTTTTCATGAATTAGGGTGGATATGTGGAAGAGTACCAAGGGTAATTTTGACTTCAGGACAGGATGCCATTCTATACAGGATGTTAGCGCACGCACACACACAGACACACACACACACAGACACACACACACACACACACACACACACACACACACACACACACACACACACACACACACACACTCTCATACACAGATACATACCCAAACACCCAAACATACACTTTCACATCTGAAGGCAACCTAGATATCACCACTTTAACTATATCATGTTTTTGGTATGCTAGAAAAATGAAGGCCCCACAGATCACCCCTATCTAATTCACCATAGGATCATAGGATCATAGGACGTTACTAGACTATTGGCCTTGAAACCCTTACAAGCCTAGTCAAGAATTTAGCCTATGTTCCAACAACTCAGCATCCGATGCCCCGATACAGCAGGGACACAGGTAGAATCCCAGGGTGTATTTTCTTTTCCCCATCCAGTTATCCAGGTAGTGCTTAGAAAGAGTTAATGAGGTACTCTGCTTGACATGGAGAGAGAGTTTATTCTACAGAAGGGGGAGTCTATGTGACACAAATCTGTCCCGCCAACAAATCCTACTGATGTCACAGACCAGGTTGAGTTCTCGCATGTGGGTTCCTCAAGTGGAGCTTGATTTGCAGATATGCAGCAGTCCCATCAGAGCAGGGTCTGAAATTGCTTTGTATGACAGACAGAAGTTACCTCTGAGGAGTCTGTAGAAGACTGAGTAGAGGGACACAGCTTTTAGCCTATCTGTGCAGACTAGATGTTTGAGGCCTTGGATTCTCCTGGTGAGGAACCTCTGTGCTCTTCCTAGCCACGGCATGTGCTTTATGAGGTATATGCCGAAAGGGGCATTGTACTCAATAATAGGTCTTATAAGGGAAGAATACAGGGATGTTATGACATCCTTGTCCCTGGATGAGATACCCTTAATAATGAGGTGGGCCATGTAGAAAGCTTTCCAAACAATGGAGGCAATATGGTGGTCAAAAGTCAGTTTTCTATCAACCTTGGTGCTCAAGACTCTTGACCGATTCCTTGCTTAGGACCTTGTTATTAATTTGATAATTTGTGGTGGCATCATTCTTCCAAAAGGGGATAATTATGCTTGTTATGATATTCAGTTTGAGGCCATGGTTTCTGGTACCAGTTATTTGTTTGGGTGAGACCCTCTTGGAGGATGTCCACATCACTAGAGAAATTGATGACAGCACCCATCATTTTCCATTTTAACATTGAACTCTAATTTGGCACCATCCTGATATCCACTTACACACCCATTTTCCATGTAATTATAGATTCAGTCAAAATTTACCCCTGAAAGGAGAGTTTCAGCCTCATTTTCCTGCTCTCTTGTATGTGTGACCTTGACTCCTTTACTGGTACACATAGCTCTAAACCTGTTATTTCAATAATCAGGGACAACATTTAAAATGATTAGTAACTAAAGGAGAGATCATTCTTCTTAGTTGTTTATAAATCATAAAATGAAAATACAAAACACCACTAAAACACATCACCATTCCACTTCAGTATTTATTTTCTATGCTTCAAGTGAAATCAAGTGCTTTCACCAAAAAGACTTCATTAGAACTGAAGGAAATTTTAAAAGAAGTCGATTTAAACACAAATGAGAATGTCATGAGTAAGTGTAGAAAAAGGGCTTTAAGGCAGCCTGCATAGGACAATATGTTAATCCCCTGGATTCTCTTGGTGAGGATCTTCAGTGGACATTCCAGCTGTTGCATATGCCTGGACAGCTAAATGCTGAAGGGGTCATTGTACTCAATGATGGGTCTGTTAAGGACTGAGTAAAATGGTACTATAAGTTCCTTGGACCTGGGTGCCATACCCCTACTTATAAATTGTGAGACAGAATGATTTTCTTACTACTTTGGCTATATGTTGGTCAAAGGCCAAATTACTGTATGCTTATGTTATGTTCCTGGATCCTTAATTTCTGGGTCAGCTCTTAGGGGGGTGCCTTATCGATGGAGTAATTAAACTGGATGAACTTTTTCCCAAAGGGCACTATAATGCACCTCATGGCATTGACTTTTAATCTATGGCATTGCCACCAGTCATTTATCTGTTTTAGACCCTCTTGCAAAGATGTCAAAGTCATGGGGGAATAGCTCTCAATTTACAGTTCTCTGCAAATTTGGTGAGCCAGATTACCCTGACATTAACACATTAACCTTGACCTCAGAGAAGTAGATGCCTTAGCAGGAGCTGACCCAGCACTAAACCTTGAGGTTCTTTGCTGGTGACTGGTCTGTTGGTGGAGGTGGCTCCATGGATTTGCAGATTAGACTAGTGAGACTAATGAATCTGTAGTTTCCAGGACCAGTTGATGGTCTGTTCTTATGTTATCTGTAACTTTCTCTCTAAGTTTCTATTTGCTGATCTAGGTTTTTCATCTGGTAGACTATAAAAGGGAGAATGAAGCTCATTAGAATCCCACTCTCCAACAGAACTGGCATTGTACATCATCCTCTCTCTCTCTTGGCTAATA
The DNA here is from genome assembly GCF_019279795.1 of Protopterus annectens. Classification (NCBI taxonomy): domain Eukaryota; kingdom Metazoa; phylum Chordata; order Ceratodontiformes; family Protopteridae; genus Protopterus; species Protopterus annectens. Next base: position 1,070,599,906 of record NC_056747.1, on the reverse strand, counting down.
AATCATTTAATATTTACTCTGCGTTCTTGTTCTTTTGCTGATTACATTGTATTACTTCTCCAGACACACATACACATGCACACACACACACACACACACACACACACACACACACACACACACACACACATATATATATATATATATATATATGATTATATCATTTATAAATGCTTCTAATTTTTAAGTTTATATATATATATATATATATATATATATATATATATATTGATAGATATATGGGTTCAGTTCAGAAGCTCGAAATACTGAAATCTTGAATTTATGTATTTCGATCCCAAGAAGCCGAATCCACAGAACAGCGAAAGTTTAGAAGTGCAAAATTCAAAACCTCATGTACCGGAGGTTTTGAATTTCGTGCTTCTAAAGTTCCGCTATGGTTATGTATTCAGGTAAGTGTGTGTGTGTGTGTGTGTGTGTGTGTGTGTGTGTGTGTGTGTGTGTGTGTGTGTGTGTGTGTGTGTGTGTGTGTGTGTGTGTGTGTGTTAAGGGGTTTGGGTAGGGGCTGTGGTGTGTGTCTGTGTGTTTTGTTGCTGTGATGTGTGTGCTAAGAGAAAGTAGCTTCTGTGGTGGTGTTTTGTGTGTGTTTGTATGTAGTGCTACCTCGGAGTGAGAATATTTAAATGGGGGTGTGTGGGGGGTGCAGGGGGGGTTGTCCCCTGCTTTCATGTAGTAGAGTGATTGTTTGTGTTTTTGTGGTGGATAGTGTGTGTGTGTGTGTGTGTGTGTGTGTGTGTGTGTGTGTGTGTGTGTGTGTGTGTGTGTGTATGTGTGTAGTAAAACTGTGAAATTCAAAACATCCTGTATTCGAGGTTTTGAATTTCGCAGTTTTTCGTTTTTGTTGTTTTGTGGATTCCACTTTTTGGGTTTGAGATACTGAAATTCGAGATTTCAGTATTTCGAGCTTCTGAAGTGAATTCAGATATATACACACACACATATATATATATATATATATATATATATATATATATATATATATATATATATATATATATATACATATACATACACACACACACACACACACACACACACACACACACACACACACACACACACACGTATATATCTATTTGTACACATATTAAATATATCTCTAAAAATCAAAACAACATAACATTTAAATGTGTTCCACTACTGAAATTACACTGACTGGTGATTTCATCTATAGCAACCGAAGAAGTGAAAAAGAAGATTTTCTGCACAGGGTAAGCCTTCCTGCATCCCCCAAACCTTCTACGTATACAATTGTTATATCGTAGCATAACAGTAAGTCACATTTTAAATATTTCAACTATTTCAATATTTTCTTTTTTCTTTGGCACTGTTTTATACTGGTAGCATTTGCAGTAGTACACCTCATCTATTTTTCATTTTTTGATAACCGTTTTTTTTCTATAGTTGTTTCGTGTTTCATCTTCCATCTCACTACTGTCTTTCTCTGTACTAAACCACTTAAGTCTATTTATGTAATATATTAACAGACTAAACCTGATTTCTAAATCAGAAGGTACTTGAACGTCTACTTTCATTCGACCCCTTCCCCTTGTGCTATCTCATGTATTTCTAAATTCTTTTTTTTCATTACTTCATTCCATTCATTCTCTTTATTTACATTTTATATAGTTTCCAACTCTTTCTCATATTTTTTTCCCTTCATATTCAGACCAAAAAGGCCTTCTTTCTTACAGGTACCATATTTTGGTCTGCATTTCCAAGTGAATTGCTCACATCTCCACACACATTTCATTAAATTTTGTCATATTTTCGTGATATTTTCTTCAGAATTACAAATTTAAATTGCATAACATTCCATCACAATTTTGTCACATTCCCCATCTGCAGTACATATTCATCTTTAAGTTTTTAAATCCTTTAGTATATTAACACATAAAATGTTCATTTTGTCTCTTAGTTTAGTCTCTGTTATTTATTCAGTTTGAAAATATTTCTGCATTTGCAATTTTCTATTCAAGGCCAAGTCCACTTCAATAATTAATGGTTCTTTTCTCTGCAAGGCATTCAGAAAATTGAAACAAATCCCCCCACAGTCTTTTATGTTACAATGTACTCTTAATCTGTATCTATGTGTATTATAAGATTAATTAATTCTGGAGAAAATTGTAAAGTTCATTTATTCATTCAATCATTCATTCTTTCTCTGATAACTTAGTTAACTGTAGTTCAGGGTCATTTGGTTGACAGTCTTCTGGCACTCAATGACTACAAGGCTGTGACCTATTCCCAAACAAGGTGTCAATCCAACACTGGACGATCACATTCACTTGCATGTGGTACCAACTCCTATGGACAGTTTGGAAGTTCAGCATTTAATCTACAGCATACATTTGATATATGGGAGGAAATTGTAGCATGCTATTCAGGGAAAAAAAGTTCAAAGCAATGATGTAATACAACCATTTATAGTCATAGTATAACTTTGGACATAAATGGGTAAAACAGTGACATTGTCACTGCCATCTGTATACAGACTGTGGGTAACAGCACTGATGAAGGGTGGTTAACCCAAAAGCTTCACAGCAATAAACTTCACTTGTCTTGGCATATTTTTGCACATTTTGTGACATTTTGGATTCTTTTATTATAGTATTGGCCTTTGCTTTATTGTGGAATTAGAGTCAATACAATAAACGTCAATATTTATAAGAGAGAGTTTCTACCAGCCGGCGTAATGAATGGAAATAATGTACTGAATGGTTCTGTGAAAGGACTTCTATTAAAAGAAGCTAATCCACTGTTGCAGTTAGTTTTTAATTCATGTGCTTCTTTGGGAACCACTGACCAGGTAATAGAAGTGTATGAAAAAACTTTGAACACTCTGGAAAAGAAGGTGCAAACTACAAGCAGCTTCAATGGCAGCGGTTAAGCTTTCAAGCTTATTTGGAGCTGGGTATTGTTCCACAAGGGCTTAGAATACTTAAAATGCCCTCATATGCCGACAAGTATCCCAAACTTCTTAGACAGTGGCAACAATTGAATTTGAAGTTGAGTGCAGATTATATGCATCTCTTAAATAATTACTTTGAACCTGTGGAAAAACAACTTGAAGAAGATATAATAAAAATTGAGAAGGAGATTCTGAATATGCCATATTTCCCTAACTCAGCAAACCTCAGAATGTATTGGACTGACTACATCTGATAGATATTAAATTAGAAACAAAAAAGAAACCTTAGTTGCAGTGGGACGTTAATGATTTTAAATATGGCCATATATTTTCTTGGCCGAAGACTGACAATAATAAAAATGTAAATGTAAAGGCAAAAAGTTAGTTAGGTGATCTAGATACTTCTGAAATCCCCTTAGCAGCAGAATGGCCATCATCCAGTCATAATGGATTTATACAAATACAGCCATCTGCAACCTCCAATCCGCTGACACCCTTGAAACCATCCGACGTGCCTAATAGGAGTGAACCTACATTGATAAGCTCAGAAGAGGCCATTGGAGATGCAACTGTTCACCCGAAAGTTCTTTCAAAAGCAATCAAGGAACAACAGACTGGCCAGCAGTTATTTGCGAATGAGAATAAAACCTCACAACAGGGTATAACTCCTTTTTTTCCTTTTCAATTAAAACTTCCAGAGAAGGTGGTCATACAGCAGAGCACCCCACTGCGAGGGCATTCGCTACAATGCCAAATGCAGGAGACAGTAAAAGGAGTGAAAAGGAAGAACAGCAGCCCTGTACTCCACAGCAAAGCAGCTCATCGGTAGCTGCAATAAATAAAGGTACTGTGAATTTGTCTAGAGCTACTTTGACTGAAGCACAGCTAATGCTTTTGAGTAAAGGACTTAAGTATACACCTAACTCTGCAGATGATGTTGTAAAAGCTATTACTGATTTAAAATTATTTATTCGAAATGTCAGTCTGAAATTAATTATTAAGAATGAGACTGCTGAGACATTGATGTGTAACAGGCTTAGTAATTTTTTCCTGGTTGTTTGCCCTATATTAACAGCATTTATGAATGTGGAAGAGAATGAATTAAGAGATTTTTATTCTAGACCTAAAAATAAGAAAGTGTATAAGTTAACCTTTGATGAACACAGGGCTTTGGAAACTTTGAGCAAAGACGATAAAGTGATTGTTAAACAAGCCGACAAAGGGGGGGGGGGTGCAATAGTAATAATGGATAAAGTTAAGTATTCAGAATCATTTTAATCTTTATTACAAGATATGGCAACATTCAGGACGATAACATTTAGTGATGTTAAAAAGCTTGTGTCTGATATTAATATGGCTATATACGACCTGCAATTATCTAATGATATTACAAACAGAACCTTTTAACTACTTTATGGTTCCCTGTCCAAGCATCCTTCAGATATATAGGATTCCAAAAATTCATAAATCCTTAGAGAATCCCCCACTGAGACCAATAGTCTCAGGAGGTGGATAGATGACGGAACCAATTTCTAAATATCTACAAACATTTTTGGGTCAATATTTGCAGAGGTTCTAGTATACTGAAAGCTACAAATGATTTTTTGTTCAAACTATATGAATGGTATGTAGAACATATAGGTGAAGACTTTTTGTTTGTAACATTAGACATCACATCTCTGTTCACAGTAATACCTAATGCCTATGGGGTGGAAACCATAAGCAATTTTTCAAACACAGAGATAAAGCTACAAGGTAGACAGAAAGAGAATATCTGCACTCTATTGGAGCTTGTGCTGACAAAGAATATTTTTATTTTTGATAATGAACCCTACTTGCAGTTAGCTGGGGTAGCGATGGGCACCCCGTAACAAACATGTACGCTAATTTAGTATTATATGATTGGGAAAAACAGTACATTTGTAGTCAATATAACAACTTGAATAACAGGGTTTCTTTTTATCAAAGATTTGTGGATGATTGTTTTTTGGTTTGGACTGGTAATATACAAGAGTTAAATGAATATATGGGATATCTGAATTCAACCACAAACTTTTTAGAGCTTAAAATGTCAGCTTCAAGTGAAAATATGGTGTTTTTGGATATGGAATTATATAAAAAGGAAGGAAAGATAGAAACCACTATCCATAGGAAGGATGTGCATGTTAATAGATGCGTCAGTTGGCATATTATGCATGCGCCTCATACTTTCAAAGGTATTCTGAATGCACAGCTAATTAGAGCGAGTAGATTGAATACTGAAGAAAGAAAGTTTGATATGCAGATTAAGAACATGATGCAAGAGTTTATGGAAAATGGCTATTTGGCTGAAATTTTAAAAGAAGTTTATGAAGAGGTGGTTAGGCGAAGACAGAGTAAATATACACCTATATTTGGACCAAATGTGGCACACAAAATATATCCAATAAAAGAAAAAGACAATATTGTCAGATATGTTACTACTTTTAATGTTAATACAAAAGATGTAAGATAAATAATAGAAAAGCATTGGATAATATTGATGGCTATGCCAGAAATTAAGAATATAATAGGTGAGAAAACCTCCTTTGCTTATATGAATTCTGAATCCTTGAAAAGAAAAGTATGTTACAAGGATTTTAAAGAAGTAAAGAAAGAGTGTTATATTAAGAAAATAGGGACTATAAAATGTCTAAATAGTAGTTGCTGCAATTTTATATATGATGAAACAAATATTTTTAAATACCCCACAACAGGTAGGCAATTTGTATTTAACAGCTCCGCAACCTGTAACACAGCTCAGGTGGTCTACCTAGCCACATGTGTGGCTTATCCATCATTTTATGTGGGAAAGACCAATAGGAGACTTAGAGAACGAATAGTAGAACACAGATCAGAGATTAGGAGGACTGTCAATACGAATGCTTTAAGTAAACATTTGATAGAAAATGATCAAAAACACCATTTTAAGTTTAGGATGATAGATATTGTAATAATGGATAGTAGGGGTGGTGATATGAATAACACTTTAGAAATAAAGGAATATGAGTGGATAATTAGGTTGCAAGCTGACTGCAAACCAGGATTGAATAATGCAGTCAGCCTAAAACTTATACTAATGAAAAGACTCAGGGAAAGTTTGTGAAGTTATATGTTTTATATAAGTCTTATTGTTTTATTGACGGAGTATAACAGCATATAGTCAGTACGTATTAGAAAGTATTCATCAGTCAACTCATCTGCAACAAAATCAGGAAACAAACTGAGTTCTAATGACTATGCCAATGTGGTGACTAAGCAACCTCATGTGATTGACATGAAATGTTTTATCTGAAAAGTAAAGTAAGCTTTACTGTAGGTAGAAACTTGGCCACCATACCATTTTAATAGCTGACAGTATTATTAGTGTGTTATTCATCAAGTGAATATATAATAACTTCCGTGCCCGTTTTGAACCTGATGCTTTCATTATAAAATGATTTTCCTTATGTACCTATTACAGACATTTTATTAGTTTTCATACATAATGGCAACAAAGAGATGATTAAAGTAAATAAAAATTTCAAAATGTTTAATGCTTCATTAGCTGTTTAACAAGACTATTAAAATGATAGAACTGCACAGTTTTATAGAAATGCTTGTCATGTGGTTTTGTAATGATAACGTTGGGCTCAGTAAGAAAAACACATTGGAAGCGTATTCTGTAGTTAACATGGCTTTACTTTTGACTGTAGGAATCTGAATTACTTGATAGTTTGCAGTGCTTTATTTTTCAGCCTTGATTTTGCAGCTCAGTAATTATTTTCTCTCATTGTTCTCCATATAGTGAGGCATAAATGGTTTGTCAAAGTTAAATTCTCCACTCAGCACCCATCTACATAATATGCAGGTGAGTAGTTTTACTATTCGGACAAAATGCTGCACTAAGACACTGACATATAAATATGATGACAGAAGATGCGCGGCCTTTCAAGTCTGTGGAAATACCATAGCACCCTTCCTTTGCAATTACCTCTCTGACAAAACTATCTGGCACTATTGTCTCGTGTTACAAACATTCTTTAACCCTCTTCTGACCCATACTCACTAAAACTAAAATCCCATTCTGGAACTCTAATCCTTAAAACTCCATTTTCTCTCCGTTAAACAAAAAAACACCTCCTTATCTCTAACCCCAAAGACTTCCGTCTTGCTCCATAGCCCTAAGTCTCCCTTCCTGTTCACTAAAACTAAAATCCCATTCTCGAACCCTAAGCCTAAAACTCCTTGCTTGCCCTAACCCTACAATCCACCCTCCTGCTCCCTTACCATAAAATCATCCCTCCATTTCCCTTTTGGCCTAATGTACACTCCCAGCCCCTCCCACTCCTTCTCACGTCTCATGGACTTACTTCAGTCAAACCTGAATAATGTATTCAGGTATGCTGCGAATCGTAACTCATATTCAAGTTCAAGGTTGAGATGAACAACAGCCTGCCCCAGCTAAAAGACACTTAAGTTCCTGGCTTTGAGACAATAATCTTCAATTGTTTGGGACTCAAGTGCTTGCAAAAAATCCTAGTGTCCTTAGTGTCCTTATCCTTATACGTAGGATTGTATGAGACAGTAAGATTGTATATTATGTGAGACCACTATGTGCTGTTTTGGAGAACTTCTGTCTTTTTCTACTGTCGATATATATATATATATATATATATATATATATATATATATATATATATATATATATATATTATACATACACATATCAGCCCCCTCAACAAAACAAGCATTTTTGCGCTGTCCAAGAATTGTATAGGTCAGCATTTTATTGGCTATTTGTGAGCAATGGGTGTTTCGTCTAGCAAAACTGTTTTGATTGTTCACAGGTGAAGCACCCCTCTGATTTTACTGAAGAAATCCTTTTACTTTATTATTGCAGAATTTTTACTCATTATTAATGAATGCTATACTGTTTCCATTGATGCTTGGTCATAGATCTTCAAAACTGGATTTGTCTGTATGTACAATATACATTGTTCATTGAAGCTCTTGCATTTCCTTGTAATAGGGTTGCTTGTCATGTAATTTATAAAGCTTATAGATGCATTGTTTCGGAATGACTGATACTTAACTACCACTGTTATCATTTTCTTTCTCCTGTTGTCTGTATACACCCAATGTGCCAGTTAAGAATTAGAAAAAGAAAAGCAATGGGCACTGCAGTTATTCTGAAAATGTATTGTCTTATACACACTCATTTTTATTACTCTTTTGCTCAGTACTATGAGATTTTGGCTAGTATCAGCTACACTGGCTATGAAGTGTAAGAAACAAACAGGGTCCATAAGTACAGTGCCATAAAAAGATGTGCCTTGGACTGGTGTCCATAAGTACAGTGCCATAAAAAGATGTGCCTTGGACTGGTGTCCATACGTACAGTGCCATAAAAAGATGTGCCTTGGACTGGTGTCCATAAGTACAGTGCCATAAAAAGATGTGCCTTTTAATGGTGTCCATAAATACAGTGCCATAAAAAGATGTACCTTGGACTGGTGTCCATAAATATAGTGCCATAAAAAGATGTGCCTTGGACTGGTGTCCATAAGTACAGTGCCATAAAAAGATGTGCCTTGGCCTGATGTCCATAAGTACAGTGCCATAAAAAGATGTGCCTTGACCTGGTGTCCATAAGTACAGTGCCATAAAAAGATGTGCCTTGGACTGGTGTCCATAAGTACAGTGTCATAAAAAGATGTACCTTGGACTGGTGTCCATAAGTACAGTGTCATAAAAAGATGTGCCTTGGACTGGTGTCCATAAATACAGTGCCATAAAAAGATGTGCCTTGACCTGGTGTCCATAAGTACAGTGCCATAAAAAGATATGCCTTGGACTGGTGTCCATAAATACAGTGCCATAAAAAGATGTGCCTTGGACTGGTGTCCATAAATACAGTGCCATAAAAAGATGTGCCTTGGACTGGTGTCCATAAATACAGTGCCATACAAAGATATGCTTTGGACTGGTATCCATAAATACAGTGCCATGCCATTGTTTATTTCTGCTGTTTAGCTGTGCCTTCCTGCTCCTCCATCTATTACTGCATGCTGCAGAAAGTATTGTGAAAATGTATCCATACCCAACCTATTGTACACTGAGGAAGATAATGACTAGTGTACAGAAACACCACAGAGCTTAAGAAACAGCCGAGTATTGCTTTTCTATATGTGGCAGTACATAGTTCATTTTTCAGGGAGGAAAATACATCTGGAAAAGGAAATGATTTGTTTAAGGTGCAGTTGTCCTTTACCCACAAGACCAGCAATTAACTCTACCTACATTAGCAGCATATCTACACATAAAAAGTCTTCATAATTGTTATGTCTCATTGGTCTTTTCAGGCTCCACTAGCACACAAAAGCTTTCTGTAGTGGAGGACAGGTAAATTCACCTCCTCAAACTCCTGGTAGCTGTGCCCTAATTGAATATTGGTCGCTAGTGTTACATGTGGTACTGATCCTTCTGTGCCAACATATTGGCTTTTTTGTGCTGTTGTGCTGATTATATGGTTCACTGTACATCCTAGCAGATGCCATCACTGTTTTCTTACATTATTTGCTTCTTTTTTGGTCACTATAAAGAACCCACCTACCAACCTTCTCACCTTACTGTTGATGTTTCCTCTCTTGTTCTTTTATTTGGATAATACATTGCTTCATACCTGCTTGATTGCAATCATCTGTATTTCTAACCACCTCTCACAATCCTCTTGGTTATTGGCCATGTTATATAAATATGATATCTCCAAAAGGGCATAGTTTTCTTGTCAGAACATTTAACTTACAAAGGCACTAGAATGAACATATTGTGCTGAATATTTGTTTGCTTTCCTTTGGACCATATGCCACACTTCTTCCGTACTTGGCAGCTGCTGTTTCTCAGTGCTGTACATCTCTCTACTTCTCCAGGTTGCCAGGTTTCCTTTAAAATAAAGTGACAGCAGGGCCAAACAATATTTAGTTCTGATGCCAGGCCACTTAAAAGAAAATGTAAACATATTGCTTTACCGTCACTTCAGAACACTCTGAAACTGCATGATTCTGCTTTATTATGGATGTGTCAGTTTATTTAAAAGACTACTGACTGAAACAACCAAGGGAAGTTGCATAAACTAAACAGGTGGCTGAATCTGTAAAGCATGACTTTTAAGATAACCCTTTCAGATGGGTATCTTTATAAGCACTTTAGACTTTATCTTGAGGATAGTGTGGTACACTGCACCATGGCTGTATGTAGGACTTTTGTTATGATCATGTATGCAGCCATTATACTGCACTACCCTACAGACTATCATACCTTATTACTTTACAAGACTACACAGCCCTAGGCATTTCTTTTGATCTGTTACTTAAGCTTTTGTTAAAAGTGTGAAGGTTAAAATTATTGTAGGGCTGTTAGACAGCTTTATGAATAAAGTCATGTGTCTTCATTGTATATGTGAACCAGTCTTTCAAGGTGAGCATTTTAATACCCTAAAAGGTAAGCGCAGCCTCCGTTACAGTTGTGCTTTCTGTTATTGTTCTTACTAGTTTGTGTCATTAATGATAAACCATTTAATGCAGGATAAAGGACTTGTGGAGACAAAGTGTGATAATAAAAATCTGCACAGATCGTACTTACCTTGTTTTAGTAAGCTGCTTTATCTATACCTCTCAGCTGTCCTTATTTTTCAGGGGCATCCCTGATTTTCGCTCACAATTTAGCTCTGTCCCTGCTAATTCCTTCTAAAGCTGGTGATTTAGGGTGAAAAGATAGTGTATTATACTTAACAAGTAATGACAGTAATTAGAATTACAGACTTCTTTTACTTTAGATAATGCATGCTAATTCACACTCTCATATTCAGAAACCTTCTCTTTAGTTAACAGTATTAGTCTATTAAAAGTGACCCTGATTGTCCCTTATTATTTCAGGATTTGTCCTGATTCTGGAAGTAAGCAGTTGAGTGCTATGGTTTCATCTGATAGATATGACAAAGTGACCCACAGCCAGCTTGATTGTTATTGACACACTTAGGCCAGTTAGTATGTGCTGTGACATTAGTATATTATTATTCTGATTTCCTTCTGACCTCTTTGAAGAGTGCCAGAGGCAAAAGACCTCAGGTTCTATCCTCAGACCAGCTTACTGGATTCAGATTCCATTACTGAACAGCAGTATGGTGTCAGGGGGCATAGGGTTTGGAGTACTTCAGAAGTCCCATCCATCGGATGAGATATTAAACCAAGGTCCCATCTGCCTGTGCAGTCATAGCTTTGGTGGATGCAAAAGGCTTTACTGCACTTAATGTAAAGAGCAGGGGCATCTTATTTAAAATAACATATTAACATAAAAAATTAATAACATGAACATAATAATAAATTATATATACTATATATTATATATCAAAAACATTTGCATATCTTTTCATTTTACCCAAATAATTGTTCATTCACAAGAAACAAATCCTACAAATATCTACCACTTAACAATGAATCATTATATAATCATTTCCACTAAATATTTCTATATGCCGGAATATTTTTCACCAAATCACGAATGATGTCTCCTTTATTCAATTTATTATATAGCAATCTCCTACACTTTTTTACTCCTACACATATTTACTCAATGCAAATGAATTCTCTGCGACTCAATATTGTTCAGCTCCTCTGCATCACTCTCTGCCATAGCTGCCATAGTTCAGCCTGTCTGTGCTTCCTATTATATCACTTATCATTTTATATTTCATCTGACTCTGCATGAACAATTTCAATTGAGAACATCTAAAAAAGGTTTACTTTTTGCCTTACATCTCCTTTTATTGATTGCCTTTCTTATTTCATTCCCTAAACTGTTTTGTCTCTCATGCAATGTCTTTGCACTATATAATCATACCTTTTCGATCTTTATTTTCCACTCAGCCTCACATTTTCACTTCTGTCTAATAGTTGTTTTGTACAATTAATGGATACTTGCATTCCAGTCTTGTTTTCTTACTCTGTCACCTGTAACATTTATGTTTCCCATATTTCTTTGCATTTCTCTTTTACCCATTTTCCTGTTGCGTTATAATTCACTTCTTTTAACATTGTTCATAGACATACAATTAATAAAGAAGAAAAAGCACACCAGCAGCTGCATTGTCATAAGATTACAGTGCTTTTTTTCTCGATATAGAATCCTTGCTAGTTGCATACGGCCTAGTCCCCCATAATACTCATAAAAAAAAAAAAAACTATTATTATTTTTTCTAAATCATTTGGAAACACTACATTCCATTGCATGAGTATACAAGTATAATAATACATCTTTTATCGTTTATAATTTTTTGACCAGAGTTATGCCCCTGTATACATGTGTACTAATAGGTCTGTGCCTCAGCTCTGACACCTTAATATAGTCTTTCTTAACTTCTTTCATTCCTTTCTTCCAGACCTCTCAACCAATCGGGGACAAATTTCAATAGAATCAGGGATAAGTCAAGAAAAAATCAGGGACAATCAGGGACACTTTTTAAATATTAGTGCTATTAACTTGAAACATTGATAGAATCAGAGCATATGCATTAATACACATTTTCTGAAGTAAAAGAAGTTTATAACTCTTAATTATTGTCATTATTCATTAAGTTTAATTCACCACCTTTCCTTCAAATGTCACTAGTTTTAGGAGGGATTAAAAGGGACAAAGCTAAAATTTGAGTCAAAATCAGGGACGACCCAGAAAATCAGGGACAGTTGACAGGTATGCTTTCTTCCTAAACTCTTTATGGTATTGCTGAATAATTCTCAAACCTACTGCAGAACGTTGGTCAGGTGCAATTACAGCTTTATTCCCCTATTTTTTTCTGTCTGTAGCTCTTAACAGCACATCACACGCATATGTATTTCAGACATTTTTCATCTTTTATATATCACCAATTTCCCCATATTCTGTCTTGTCAAAATTTTTAATTATTTTATTCATGCAAATTGCAATGAAAAAGGACTTGAATGGAGTCCTTGTTTTATCCACTTTGATACATACAGACAATTCTTCTAAACATCAATTAACCATATGTCTAATTCCAGAAAACTTCATATTTATAACTCTCTCTCATGTATTCCTCCTCAGTTCAGTATCTTAATACCTATAAAACTCTGTGATCCTTGGTATTGTATGTGTTTGTAGTCAAATACCGATTAACACTTCTTTTCTCTTACCTCTCTTACTCACCACATCTTCCCCGTGGCTTTAAGTTTTCCAAATCTGCCTGCTTTTTTGACCACTTAATCACCATATTTGAAAACAAATGTGTCATATATTATTCTACTTTAAGACTCACAGCCTGTTTCAAAAAAGTTTTTGGCCTCTAGTTCCTCAAATCTGTTTCATCTCTCATTATAAAATAAATGCAATATCTCCTTCATACAACTTTTATCCTCTCCACAAATATTCATTTATTAAATACCTTCTTTGTCCTTCCTTCATCTGTTCTCTATCCTTGTTTTTCAAAACACATATCCCATACATTCTTTCCCAGGTAGATTTTCCATCTTCACTTTCTTTATTAGAGCTGGTATTTCCTTAGTCTTTTTTAATTTTCTTGTTCTTAATCTTGTTATACATTATTCTCATCTTATCCTTCTTGAAATCTCTGTTACTACGACTCATCTACACACCTTCCAATATATTGCAATGTTTTTACAGTTACTCGCACTCCATTACCTTAGTACCGCATGCTGTTTTGGCTTTCTCTTTTCCTCATGAAGTAAAGGATGTGTTCTCTTCCTTTCTTGAGACAGAACATTTGTTCTTGAACATTCTTTTGTAAAGTCTCATGATAATGCCTCCTCATTAAATATTTATATTCTTTGAATATGATTATTGTATTCTTTCCTTAATATAGTTTTAATTTAGATTTTTTTCTTAAAGAAATCCACTACCTTATCCATTAATTTTTTATTATTCTTATGCCTACACAGTCATTCAAAAATCTATTAATAATTTCCCTGAATTCCTTCTGCTCTAGTATTCCCATATTGTCCTTGATAATTCCTTCTATTTTCTACGTGTTTTACACTTGCTGCACATCTGAATTACCTGAAAATGGTAAGTGCTGTCTCATAATTCTTCAGTCAGACAAATTTACTGTTTAATAATTTATTTCAGCTGTTGGTATTCCATGAAGTAAGTTTTCCCTGTTGTTCCACATTATCATTTGGTTCAGTTCCATAATTCTGTGAGATTCTCATTAGTCTTAATTTACAGTCGTAGCAATCCTTTGATAAACCTGAGTCCTAAGTGAAGGAGTCACCCCCCCCCCCCCACACACACACACGTCACCTTCCTGTCAAGGCCTCAAGCAGTTGTTGTTTTAGTTCCTTTAAATTCCACTGATGTCTGTTTTTACAGAATGAAACAAAATACCAGTACTGGATAGAAAATCAAAAGATTAAAGTGACAGTTTTATCACATAATACATGCATCTTTAAATTGTTTTATTATTGTTATGGAAACTATTTTATAAGCAGGCATTTAAACTCAGGTACCTGCTGGCATCTGTCCACAGATATTTCAGAAGTACAAAGAAAGACAAGCCAACAGGTGTAAATTGGATGTCATCTAACACATTACAAAATAGGCTTGAGAACCTCATAAAACAAATTTATTATCTTTTTAGAACTGACAGAACAATGAAACATAATTCTTATAATTTTTTTACATAGCAGCCAGGATTGTACTGAAGCAAAAGCTGACTAGATTCAGCTAGCATGTAAAAGCACGTAGTTTCACTTTTTTTAATGAATAAGGGTGGGTATGTGGAAGAGTACCAAGGGTAATTTTGACTTCAGGACAGGATGCCATTCTATACAGGATGTTTGTGCCACACACACACACACACACACACACACACACACACACACACACACACACACACACACACACACACACACACACACGCACACACACACGCACACATTCACTCATACATACACCCACACATATACACACACTTTCACATCTAAAGGGAACCTAGATATCACTGCTTTAACTATATCATGTCTTTGGTTTGGTAGAAAAATGAAGCCCCCACAGATCACCCGGGTATAACCCACAAAAACATGAAGACAGCGTATGGACTATGCCTAATTGGAATATCTTTAAACGGGTTCCCGTCAGAATCTCGAACTACTGAAATCCAGAGTTTCAGTAGCCCGAGACCAGAAAGGCGAAAGTGCAGAACACCAAAACCCCAGAAGCGCGAAATTCAAAATCCCGAAGATCCGAGATTTTGAATTAGTGGTTCTGGTATTGCGGTGTGTGAGTGGATGGTTGGAGATGTAGGTAAGTATTTGTGTTTTACGGGTTTTGGGTAGGGGCTTTAGTGTGCGTCCATGTGTTTTGTTAGTGTGATGTGTGTGTGCGAGGGGACTGTAGCTTGTGTAGTGGTGTTTTTGTGTGTTTATCTGTGTAGTGCAACCTCGGAGTTAGTATATTTAAGTAGGGGGTGTGTGGGGGGCTCAACTTGTATGTCAGGTAGTTGCTTGTATTTGTGTATGTGTGTGTGGTATGTTTTGTACAGAAGTCACGATTTTAAATTTTTTTGCACTTCTGGAGTTTTCTTTATGGATTTTTGGCTACATGGTCTCGAGAGACTAAAATTCGGGATTTCAGTATTTCGAGATTCTGAAGTGAATCCCTTTAAACAGAACATTTTATATATATATATATATATATATATATATATATATATATATATATATATATATATATATATATATATATAATGCATAAAATGCATAAAATACTAACTTCCAAAAATAAAAATCAGTAGTTGACTGTTTTCACTCACTGGACCGTTGTTCCACTAACTGGGATAAGCTGAAAGGAGATGACTTTGTTAGCCCTCCACTATCTAATACATCATTTTCCATTTTAGCATTGAAACCTAATTTGGTATCATCTTGATATCCACTACACACCCAGTTTCCATGTAATTATAGATTCAGTCAATGTTTTTCCCTCAGAGGAGAGTTCCAGACTCATTTTCCTGCACCCTTGTATGTGTGACCTTGACTCCCTTACTAGTACACATAGCTCTGAACCTGTTACTTCAATAATCAGGGACAAAACTTAAAATGATTAGTAATTAAAGTAGAGCTCAGTTTTCTTATTTGTCTATAAAACATAAAATGAAAATACAAAACACCACTGAAAAACAGCACCATTCCACTTCAGTGTTTATTTTTCATGCTTCTTCAAGTGTAGTCAAGTGATTTCCTCAAAAAGACTTTATTAGAACTGAAGGAAAAATTAAAAGAAGTTTATTTAAATACAAATGAGAATGTCATGAGTAAGTGTAGAAAAAGGGCTTTAAGGCAGTCTGTATAGGACAATATGTTAATCCCCTGGATTCTCTTGGTGAGGATCCTCAGTGGACATTCCAGCTGTTGCATATGACTGGACAGATACATGCCAAAGGGGTCATTGTACTCAATGATGGGTCTGTTAAGGGCTGAGTAAAATGGGACTATAAGTTCCTTGGACCTGGGTGCCTTACTCCTACTTATAAATTGTGAGACAGAATGATTTTTTTACTTCTTTGGCTATGTGTTGGTCAAAGGCCAAATTACTGTATGCGTATGTTATGTTCCTGGATACTTAATTTCTGGGTCAGCTCTTATGGGGGTGCCTTATCGATGGAGTAATTAAACTGGATGAACTTTTTCCCAAAGGGCACTATAATGCACCTCATGGCATTGAGTTTTAATCTATGGCATTGACACCAGTCATGCATCTGTTTTAGACCCTCTTGCAAGATATCAAAGTCATGGGGGAATAGCTCTCAAGTTTCAGTTCTCTGCAAACTTGGTGAGCCAGATGACCTTGACATTAACACATTAACCTTGACCTCAGAGAAATAGATGCCTTAGCAGGAGCTGGCCCAGAGCTAAGCCCTTAGGTACTCTGCTGGTGACTGGTCTCTTGGTGGAGGTCCCTCCAACGGTTTGCAGATTAGACTAGTGAGACGAATGAATCTGTAGTTTCCAGGACCAGTTGATGGTCTGTTCTTATGAAGTGAGAGAACTGTTGAATTTTTGCCTACTTGTTATCTGTAACTTTCTGTCTAAGTTTCTTTTTGCTGATCTAGATTTTTCATCTGGTAGTCTATAAAAGGGAGAATGAAGCTCTTTACAATCCCGCTCTCCTACAGAACTGGCCTGCACAGCTCTAGACATTGTACAGCATCCTCTCTCTCTCTTGGCTAATACATCATTTAATATTTACTCTGCGTTCTTGTTCTTTTGCTGATTACATTGTATTGCTTCTCCAGACACACATACACACGCACACACACACACACACACACACACACACACACACACACACACACACACACACACGCACACACTATCTTTCACCTTTACTGGTGCATATAAATTAATTCTGCATGTCTCACACTTTTTTCCCTTTTACTTCTCAACCCCTCAGTGCAAGAAATCTGGACAAAGAAAGACTGGAGGCACAAAGGCTCAAACACAGGGACAGAATTTAAATATTGCTCCTATAAACTTAGAAAGTTGCTAGAATAAAACGTTTTGCATTATTATGTATTTTCAGAATGATATAAAGTCTGAAACACAAAGTCTGTCATTATTTAATATTATTTAGTGAGGTAAAAATCTGGACATTCTGCAAAAAATGTATACAATTGAAAGATGTGCTTTCCCATATGCTTGTGTTGGAAATGTTGAGTAGTGAAAATATTGATGTGTTTGTACTGTGTGTGTTATATTCCTATCCCATACATTAACTGTATTTATTGAAGTCAGATAGTTGTGTGTTCACAGTATTGTGGCTGGTTGATAGGTTGTTTACTGTGATTGTGCTGAGCTGTGTATCAGTGTGAGTAGAGGGAGTTTAATTGTGGAAATCATTGCTGGTGCAGACTTTACTGCTGGCTGAGCTGTGTATCAGTGTGAGTAGAGAGAGCTTAATTGTGAAAATCATTGCTGGTGCAGAGTTTATTGCTGGCTGAGCTGTGTATCATTGTGAGTAGAGGGAGTTTAATTGTGGAAATCATTGCTGGTGCAGAGTTTAGTGCTGGCTGAGCTGTGTATCAGTGTGAGTAGAGGGAGTTTAATTGTGGAAATCATTGCCGGTGCAGAGTTTAGTGCTGGCTGAGCTGTGTATCAGTGTGAGTAGAGAGAGCTTAATTGTGGAAATCATTGCTGGTGCAGAGTTTAGTGCTGGCTGAGGTGTGTATCAGTGTGAGTAGAGGGAGTTTAATTGTGGAAATCATTGCTGGTGCAGACTTTACTGCTGGCTGAGCTGTGTATCAGTGTGAGTAGAGAGAGCTTAATTGTGGAAATCATTGCTGGTGCAGAGTTTAGGGCTGGCTGAGCTGTGTATCAGTGTGAGTAGAGGGAGTTTAATTGTGGAAATCATTGCTAGTGCAGAGTTTATTGCTGGCTGAGCTGTGTATCATTGTGAGTAGAGGGAGTTTAATTGTGGAAATCATTGCTGGTGCAGAGTTTAGTGCTGGTAGTAATTTGAGTTCACAGGCAGACATCATCTTCTTTCAGTTTGCATGGCCATGGGCTAGTAGATTTAAGTTTTTGGGCTGTGGGAAGTTTACCTGCCATGGGATGTAGAAATACTTTTTTGTTATTTGCTATTACTATATTTTGTATAGTTATATTTGGTACATTTGATATTTATGCCATTGGTATTTTGTGCATTTGGGCATGTGTGCATTTGAGGGTTTTTTGCTTACACATACATGTGCACACACACATGCACACACACACACACACACACACACACACACACACACACACACACACACACACACACACACACACACACACACACAGATATATACATATATATACATATATATATATATATATATATATATATATATATATATATATATATGGGATCCGGACACATGCTCGACTAGCATATGTCCGAATCACAAAATATCAAACACACATACAAGAAAGCGCTTAACATCGACTAGTGCTTCCGTGTTTGTGTGCCTGTTTCGTAGATCGGACTATAGTGCGGGTAGCAGAAACGTATATATTTTTTTTGAACTACACATACACGGAAGCGCTTTTCAATGTTAAGCGCTTTCATGTATGTGTGTTCAATGTCTTGTGATTCGGACATATGCTAGTCGAGCATGTGTCCTAGACCTATATATATATATATATATATATATATATATGGTATATACAGATATATATATATATATATATGTATATATATATATATATATATATATATATATATATATATATATTTATATATATACATATATATATATATATATATATATATATATATATATATATATATATATATATATATATATATATATATATAGGAACACTACTAAATCTCGAACTTTTGAAATCTCGAATTTCAAAAGCTCGAGACCATGTAGCCGAAATCGCACATTACCGAAAGACCAGAAGCGCGAAATTCAAAATCCCGATGGTAAGGGATTTTGAGTTAGTGCTTCTGGTGTTGTGGTTCAGGTAAGTATGTGTGTGTAAGTGTGTTTGTGAGGGGCTTTAGTGTGTGTGTGTGTGTGTGTGTGTGTGTGTGTGTGTGTGGGGCTATAATGTGTGGGTGTGAGTTTGCCTTGTGTGTATGTCTGTGCGATCTTGGAGTTGGAATATTAAAGTCGGGGGGTGTGGGGGGCACAGCCCCCACATGGGGGGGTGCAGGGGGCAAAGCCGCCCTGCTTATCTTTAGTATAGGGTGGTTTGTTTGGTTATGGGGGAGGCTGTGTATATGTTTGTGTGTGTGCTGTATGTATGTAGTACTTTCGCGATTTTAAATTTCACACTTAAAATGTCGGTAATGTGTGGTTTAGAGATTTTAGTCTCGGTATTGTGGGCTTTGGGATTGTGTGGTTTCGGTATTAAGTAGTGATTCTATATATATATATATATATATATATATATATATATATATATATATATATATATAAATATGTGATTATATCATATATAAATGTTTATAAATTTTAAATTTATATGCATGCTTTATCCCATGTATGGGTACCTTCATTATACATGGGATGATCCTATTGGTCCAAAATGTAACTAGTCTAGAACTTACATATGAGCCTATGAAGTTATCATCAGATATTCAGCTCTTCAAAGAATTAACAAAAAAGTGATCATTTTCAAGCAAATCTAAAATCATCAAAGAGAACAAAAAAACAAAAATAATATTTTTTGCAAGGGGCAAGCCACTCTGCCCCCTCCCCACTAATTATATATACCAACTCCAAGATCGCACAACAGCAGGTAAGGGCAACTTTCTGACATTGCTGCAATGTGATTTTGCACGGAAAGTTGTCTTACACACAAAGCAGCTTGTACGCTGAAAAACAAGCGAAAAGAGAGTTTTTGTGTGTATATATCTATCTATATCTATTTATCTATCTATCTATCTATCTATGGATCTACTTTTAAACACCGAAATTCAATAAGACGGAAGACTACAATGCCGAGATGAAAATAAGGAAACTTTGAATGCTGAACCACAACTTTTTTCCCAGGTAAGTAATATGTGTACACATATTAAATATATTGTTAAAAATCAAATCAACAGAACATTTAAAGCTGTTCCACTAATGAAATTACACTGACTGAAAATTTCATCTAAAGCAACAGAATAGCTGAAAAAGAACTATTGTTATATAGGATAAGCCTTCCTGCATCCTCACAAATTTCATGTTCTTCTACCCATAAAAGTTATTTGCTTGGATTTCTGTTCCAGTTGCAGGGATTTCTTGGCTTTTTGCGGACTACCCATAAAACATGTTATATCTTAGCATAATAGTAAGTCACATGTTAAATATTGCAACTATTTCAATATTTTCTTTTTTTCTTTAGCACTGTTTTATACTGGTAGCATTTGCGGTAGTACACCTAATTTTTTTCTTTTTTGCTAACCCTTTATCCTATAGTTGCTTCATTTGTCATCTTCCATTTCACCACTGTCTTTTCCTGTACTAAACCACTTAAGTCTATTTCTGTAATATATTAACAAACTAACCCTGCTTTCTAATACAGAGGTGCTTGAAAGTCTATTTTTATTTGACCTTTTCCCCTTGTGCTATCTCATGTTTTTCGAAATACATTTTTTATTTTTTCATTAATTGATAACATTCATTCCCTTTATTTACATTTTATATAGTTTCCAACTCTTTCTCATATTCCTTTGCCCTTCATATCCAGACCAAAAATGCCTTCTTTCTTACAGGTACCATATTTTGTTTTGCATTTCCACATGCATTACTCAAATGTCCTCACAAATTTCATTTAATGTTATCATATTTTTGTGATTTGTTTTTTCAGAATTACAAATGTAACATTAAAAAGTTATTCTTTGTATTTAATCAACATCTTTTTTGAAAAAAAATATAAAAAATATTTAAATTGCATAACATTCCATCACAATTTTTGCTACAGTCCCCAAATGCAGAACATATTCATCTTTAAGATTTTAAATCCTTCAATATTAATGAATAAAATATTTATTTTGTTTCTCAGTTTAGTCTCTGTTATTTATTCAGTTTGAAAATATTTCTAGATTTGCAATTTTCTATTCAAGGCCAAGTCCACAAATGAAAAGTTACTTTGATAATTAATGGTTCTTTTGTCTGCAAGGCATTCAGAAAATTGAAACAAATACCCCCACAGTCTTCTATGTTACAATGTACTGTTAATCTGTACCTATGTGTATTTTAAAATTAATTAATTCTGGAGAAAATTGTAAAGTTCATTTATTCATTCAGTCATTCATTGTGTCTCTGGTAACTTAGTTAGTTCTAGTTTAGGGTCATTGGGTTGACAGTCTTCTGGCACTCAATGAGTACAAGGCTGTGAGCTAATCTCAAACAGGGTGTCAATCTAACACTGGCTGGTCACGTTTATTCCCATGTGGCACCAAGTCCTATGGGCAGTTTGGAAGGTCAGCATTTAACTTACAGCATGCATTTGGGATGTGGGACGAAACTGTAGCATGCTATGCAGGGAAAAAAGTTGAAAGCAATGATGTAATACAACCATTGATAGTAATAGTATAACTTTGGACAGAAATGGGTAAAGCAGTGGAATTACTACTGGCATCTGTATACAGACCGAAGATAACCGCATATAGTCAGTACATATTAGAAAGTATTCTTCAGGCAACTCATCTGCAGCAAAATCAGGAAACAAAACTGAGCTCTAATGACTATACCAATGTGGTGACTAAGCAACCTCATGTGATTGACACAAAATGTTTTATCTGAAAAGTAAAGTAAGCTTTACTGTAGGCAGAAACTTGGCCACCATACCATTTTAATAGCTGACAGTATTAGTAGTGTTTTATTCATCAAGTGAATATATAATAACTTCCGTGCCCGTTTTGAACCTGATGCTTTCATTATAAAATGAATCGGTGATTTTTCTTATGTACCTATTACAGACATTTTATTAGTTTTCATACATAATGGCAACAAAGAGATGATTAAAGTAAATACAAATTTTAAAATGTTTAATGCTTCATTAGCTATTTAACAAGACTATTAAATGATAGAACTGCCAAATTTTATACAAATGCTTGTCATGTGGTTTTGTAACTATAAGGTTGGACTCAATAAGAAAAACAAATTGGAAGCATATTCTGTAGTGAACTTGTCCTTACCTTTTGCTGTAGGAATCTGAATTATTTGATAGTTTGCAGTGCTTTATTTTTCAGCTGTGATTTTACAGCTCAGTAATTATTTTCTCTCATTGTTCTCCATATAGTGAGCTAAAAAAATGGATTGTCACAGTTAAATCTCTCCATTCAACACCCATCTATATAACATGCAGGTGAGTAGATTTAATATTCAGACAAAATGCTGCACTAAGGCAGTGACATATAAATATGATGATAGAAGATGTGCGGTATTTCAAGTCCGTGTAAATGCCATAGCTCCCTTCCTTTGCAGTTACCTCTCTGACAAAACTATCTGACCCTATTGCCTTATGTTACAAACATTCTTTAACCCTCTTCTGAGCCATACTCCAACAATATATCTGCATCCCCACCCTCTCTGTGAAACAAAATATCTGGTATTTTATTCTAAATTACATCAATATCAGCTGACAGGCCTGTTCCCCCTTTCCCTCATGTGCTCCTTTTTAACTCCTTCCTTTCCAGTTTTCACACATTTATACATATATAACTAAGAAAGCAGAAAAAGCCTGATGAACTGGCTAGTCTGTCCAAGGTTTGCAGTGAATGGCATACAACTACATCTACTTCTATCATAGCTGTTTAGTTGTCCTATGCCTTATAAATGATAGCTGTTTTACTTGGTACAACTCAGTCCATAACTTCCTTCTATGGAAGCTCTATGGAGCTTGGTCTTCCATTTCAGAATCATTACCTTTCTATTCAATTTGTGCCCCCTCTGGCTTCATAACCCTGACGTTACATCACGCTCAGAGCTCAGATAATGCCATTCTCCCCATTTTTGCATTAATCTTTATATAACTACAGGGCATAAATCAGTGCATTCAGATATAAAATACATGTTGATTATCTAGCTTTATGATACCCTTTTATTTATTTGCATTATCTGCCTATCTATCTATCTACTTATCTATGTCTGTGTATAAATATAAATATGGAGTCTGCATGTTCTTCCTGTGTTCATTTGAGTTTCCACTGGGTGCTCTGGCTTCCTCTCACATTCCAAAGATATGCAGTAAATAGACTGGACACTAAATTGGCCATAGGTGTGAGTGTGCATGTGAATGTGCAGTATATAAGAACAGCCAAAGTAGGGCTAGCCACCGAGCAGTGTGATCCTTGGATGTTGATGATTGTCACTGTTAAAGTGACACTCTGACCCCCATGTGTAAAAATGGGAAAAAGGGGTTGTTGATGGAAGGATAGCTGGCTAGATACATACGTGTGTGTGTGTGTGTGTGTGTGTGTGTGTGTGTGTGTGTGTGTGTGTGTGTATGTGTGTGTGTGTGTGTGTGTGTGTGTGTGTGTGTGTGTGTGTGTGTGTGTGTGTATGTGTATATATATATATATATATATATATATATATATATATATATATATATATATAAATTATATATTTCAGTTTCTTATGTCTTATATCTTCATCTAAAGATATGATAACATATTTCTAAAAAAAAAAAAAAACTGCTAGACCTAGTTTAATAAAGCTTCTACCTTTAAAGGATCTGGTAATTTAGTTTGGCTGCAAATATATGCAACAATAAAAAATCTAACTTACTCTCCTTAAACTCACACTTTCATTATTTACTATTGTAACTTTCTTCTAATCTTTTAAATATTTAATTTAAATGGTTATCATTATCAAGTTGTACCTTTCCCAATATACGGTGTCTTCACTAAGGTTTCTGACTAAAGTTATTAACCATAATATTTGCTAAACTGTATTTTGGGAGAGGTTTTTTTTTTTTTGCTTTACTGAGGGTTTTATAATTAAATAAAGCATATAAAGTATGTCATATTTCAGGAGCTGTAATCTAGTCACACAGCCAACAGTTATATTGAAAAAAATTGAATTTTACTATGAGCTCATAACTCAGTTACAATCAGGCAATTTACATACTTTAACCAATCAAAAACTTAACTCAACAATTTACAGTATATATAATGTGCACCATGTAATTTCTGTAAATTTAACATTTTAAATAAACTACTTATAAAAATTAACTCCTATTACTAAAACAGCTAATATACTCATTGAGTATTAGCTTAATATTTCTACAGTAGGAAAGATAATTTATGCCAAGTTACTGGAAAAGCAAATCATGCTTGTCTTAGTAGTACCAATATCATTTAAAACAGTGGTTAAATTTAAGAACTCACAAATTACAGTACGTTTTTTCGTTTCTTAGTTATTGTTGTATAGACAACTGCTAAGAGATATGAAAGAAGAGGCAACTGGCCTTTATTAAAACAGAAAAGAATTGGAGCATTAAGCAATATTAAATGTTTAGGTAACTGGAATTTGTCTGACCACAATGCTTATGCAAACAATTGGAAATTTGTCAAACATTCTTTTAGTACATTGGAATAACAGAAAATTTATTACCAATTGCACAACAGTGAATATTATATTTTTTTACAGATTTTCTAGGTGCTGGGCGGATTATGGAAGTCTCTGTGCATTCATTTCTAAGTAAAGATTTTCCAAAGTAGTGATGATTGTTTACTTCTGGTTGAACATAATATTCTACATTTATCTATATCAGTTAGGTTTAGGCATTACTTTGATTTAAAACATCTACCAAAGCATTTCAAATAACTGATATATATGATAAAACAATTTTACATATATGGGATAAAATTTAAGTAATTATTATTTCCTTTAATAATATTGATTTTGGAAAACTAATATGCTTAAAGGCTTAAATACATTCATACCTGGTGCATTATTTGCCTTTATTGTTTAATGTGTTTCATTCTAGATTACATGTAAGGTTTAAAATATTGTTGATATTCTCTTTTGAAGGTTTATTTGTTATGCTCATATTCATAAATTATGTTAATCCTTTTTCACATAAAGCTCCCTTATCTTAAATTTTTTCATAATGTTTTTAAATGCCACCATCATATCTTCTGTATCAGTCACATTTCTGTTACTTCCTAATATTTATTTATTTATTGACTGACATCTGGTGATCAGGAAAGTCCATCTGGGTCAGAAACCCATCTTTTAGTAGAGGCCCAGGGAGAAAAGCTCCAGAAGTTATAATAAAAGACAGAAAGTAGTTGAACATATATAATCAAATTAAAGATAAATCATAAAATTATACATAGTTATAGGATGCACATTAGGTGGAAGAGAAAGCCAGATAAATTATTTACGTATCAACACAAATTGTAAAATTGTACATAGTTGTAAGATGCATATTAGGTGGTAGAGAAAAAAATATCTTAATAAAATTTATTTGATTTGTTCTTGTCAATATTTTAGATCCATTTGCTTATCTATGTAGGCCATTTGGATATAATGCATGTGACTCTAGTTTCATTTTTCCAAGGTTATTGCTCTTTTGTGGTTTAGAATTAATTTATAGTGGTTATTCAGAACATGGATAGCATGTAAAAAGATATACTCTCCATTTTAGACTTTTAATTTATCCAGAGTTATGTATAATTGTATTTTAACTGAATTGCTGCTCCATTTCTTTATTTTTCTACTGTAATAACAATGAAAGCTACCAAATAAATATGATTTATGACAGTCCCAAAATATAATTTTATTTACTTCTCTGTTGTAATTAACTTTATGATAATTATATAATTCTTTACTGAATCACTCTTTATTTTTAAGGCTCACCAAGTATGAATGGATTCTTTTAGTTGCTATTACCCTTATTTTGTAATTCACAGACAGTTTTTTAAGAATGTTATGATCAAAGGACAATGAATAATATGAACCATATCAGTTTAACAAGCTAATCATAAGAAATATAGAGTTTACCAGCTGATGTTTGACTCCCAAAAGAATATTAAAAAGTAAATAATCTTATTCTACAAAATTAGCTAAATCTTTTAGTTTCATTAATGATATTCAGTTCTTCAGCCTTAGCAGAAGCTGATAGTCTAAGATCTCTTCTATCACTAGGATATTTTTTCTTACATAAGATTAAATTAAAATCACTGCTCAGAATTAAGACACCCATTACATTATTACATATTTTGCAAACTTAACTTCAAGTCTTGCTATCAAGTATATCCTTTCTGGCATAATAAATCCATTTTAATACTCAGTAGTTGGCATGGCAAATGTTCCCATGGTTTCAATATATAAAAAAATAAATGTTTAAGCATAATAACCTTTGCCATAATAGTTTGCTTCCTCTCATCTTTTTCTTAAGAGGAATTTATTAAACTCATATAATCTTTGAAGCCATAATTTGTATATCCTTCTCTCTCTAATCATTCTGTTTCTTGCAAGAATATAATATCTGCCTTATGCCCTAGAACAATTCTTCTGGTAAAATTATTCCAAATATAAATCTATCTTTTAAAAACTGGATGGTTGTAAAGCTAGTTAAATTTCTGCTGTTCATGTTAAGTACTTGCTGGTGATTACTAAATACTACTTACTTGCCTTACTAAATATTATGACTCCATTTATGTCTTGTATGAAGCAAACTATTGTATGTCTCTCTCTCTCTATATGTATATATATATATATATATATATATATATATATATATATATATATATATATATATATGGTTCTACCTAATATAAACCAAACCCCAAAACACCGACAACGCAATCACCGAAACCACATAACCGACAGTACAAAAACACGAAACCCCACATGCCCAACAACGAAATAACCGACGGTACACAAACACGAAACCTCATACACTGCACACACCACAATCACAACAATCAACAAACAAAACACATTCCCCATCCAAAAACCACATACACAACACAAGCACACCAAAATCCCTACAAACCCACACTAAACCTCACATACACAACTACCTACAACCCTAACCCAAACCCTAACCCTAAGGTCCGTCACTACTGCACACTTACCTGACCCGCTCCCTAACCCTAACTCACTTATCCCACCCCTAACCCAAACACAATCACTACCGCACACTTACCTGACCCGCTCCCTAACCCTAACTCACTTATCCCACCCCTAACCCAAACACAATCACTACCGCACACTTACCTGACCCGCTCCCTAACCCTAACTCACTTAACCCACCCCTATCCCCACAGACCGTCAATATCCACACTTACCTTACTTGCACCCTAACGTCCATCACTATCGCATACTTACACAGCCTTTTCCCATGTCGGCATCCTCGACGTCGGTGCTTTCATCCGTCGGGTCGGTCTTCTGAACTGTCGATCTTCTGGGGCCCATCGCGTCGGTCTTCTGGACTGTCGATCTTCTGGGGCTCGCGATTTCCATGTCAATGTTCCAGCGTGTCGTCTAAATGAGGTAGAACCATATATATATATATATATATATATATATATATATATATATATATATATATATATATATATATCTGTATATATGTATACATATGGATGCCCTTCAGAATACTGATGTACTATAATGTCAACTTGCTCAGTGTTGAGACCACAATGTTGATCTAACAAGTGAGCAAATCTGTATAACATTGAGACCTACAATACTGAGTGTGTCTTACAGCAGGTAACACACTATTCCTGCTGAATAACAATTATAGACAACAAATGCATTTGAGAGGACAGCTTTCCCAGGGTAGGGGAGTATGCACTTTTCAAAGCGATTGTGCAATCTTCTTCTTCTATGCAAACATCTCCTAAAACTAAAACCTGGTTCCAATGCCCCTGATGAAATTCCCTCCTACTTCCAAAAAGTTGCCACAGACACCATTGCTCTCCCTATCAGCATACTAATTAATTGGTCTATCTCAGAAAGCCAGGTCCCCCAGCCCTGGAAGAAAGCCTTTATTATTCCTCTACATAAAGGAGGCAATAATAATGACATTCCAAACTTCTGCCCTATTGCTATCTTATCCCCTATTTCTAAGCTTCTTGAAAAATGTATCCACCAACAACTCTTACCTTATCTCATCAACAGCCAGCTTCTTACCCCCACACAGCATGGATTTAGATCCAGTCATTGCACCTCCACTGCCCTCCTCTCCTTCCTTGAAACAATTAACAAAGCCCATGATTCCAGCCATTTCATGTCCACCCTTCTCCTCGACCTCTTTAAAGCATTTGACACTATTTCCCACAACCTGCTTCTTAATAAACTCTCCAAACTAAACCTATGCTCTTCCTGTACCAAGTGGTTCTCCAGCTACCTCACAACCAGACAACAAGCAGTCAAATGGAATAAAGCCACTTCACCTTTCCTTAATACTCCCACAGGTGTCTCCCAATGTTCCATTTTAGGCCCCTAACCATTCAATATATTCATTAATGACTTCTACCAAGCCATTCCAAACTCCAGCCTCATCCAATATGCCGAGGATTCTACCATCTGCTCCTCCCCTTCTATCCTCACTCTAAATAAGATTACCCAAAGTGCCTTCTCCTATACTGTGCAGTGGGTGCTAGACAACCATCTGGCTCTTAATGCAACCAAAACTAAACTTATGTTATTCACCGCCTCCAAAACCTTGTCCCTAGATAAACACTCATTCATAATCACCAGCAAAAACAATACTCCCCTAGAAATAGTCTCTGGCACTAAACTACTAGGACTATTTATAGATGATCAACTAAAATTTGACAAACATTTACAAGTAAATATCAAACACCCCACAAAAAACTTGGTACGCTATACCACCATACTTGTTATATCTCTCCTTTCACCGGCCTCATATTAACCAATACTTATCTCATCCCATCTCTCCTATATGGTGTATCTATCTTCACCAACCTGCAATCCTCCCTCAAAACAAAACTCTCCTCCTGTTATAACAAGATATCAAAATTTGCAGCAGGTCAAAGAGCCATTTCTCACCATTGTAATTCTCTTCACCAACTAAACTGGCTTGAGCTACCTAACTTCCTCACTTATATCAAACTCATCCAAGCACACAAACTCATTTACAACCCCTCTCTCTGTCCCTCCCTAGCCACTACCTTTGAAATGCATGAACCAGAATGACTTTTAAGATCCAATTCACAAAAATTAATTAAATTGCACAAACCCACACGTCCAGCTGGGAATCACCCAATGTCCTTCTGTCTTGCACGCCTCTGGAATTCTCTACCATCTCCTATCCGCATCACCAGCAGTCTTTCATCATTTAAAACCTTGCTGAACTCACACCTAACTTTACAATGGAAGTGCTCCTGTTCCTATCCTACCTAATCCTTCTAATACCACTTCCTACTCTCCTAGAACTAAATACACCATCACTGCCTCCTATAGTTCTACAGCTCTATTGAACTATTTGACCAACTACTTAACAGCTACCATATGCTGCTACTTTTGTAAAAAAAAAAAAAAAAAAAAAGTGTTTTTTATTCCTGTTTAATGAACTATACTGATGTATTCTATCATTGTCAACCTTTTCTTATCATATTTACTTATTATTCTTATGAGATAATCTGTAATGTATATGTGGAATGCGTACTACATATTTATATTTTTCTGGAACTTTTCTCCCCAGGATTCCATTGAAAGCAGGCTCCTTGTGGCCCAATGAACTATCCTGGCAAACAAACTGCAAATAAATAAATAAATCTCAAGCAGCAGATGTACGGGTGCAGGGGGATGGCTTGCCCCGGTGAAATTGATGTTATTCTGGTAAGTTTGTTTTCAGTGCAATGTAGCTGCACTAGTGTCTTACCTGCTATGACGTGTTCTCAGTATTGTACTTCTTGATGTTCTGTACATTATGTCCTGTAAGTGACTGATGTTGTTGTCTCGGGATTGTGCAAGTCAGTGCTACTGTATGATGACATTCTGAATGGAATCCATACACATACACATTATATGTGAGTGTGTGTGAGTGTTTGTGTGTGTATGTGTGTGTGTGTGTGTGTGTGTGTGTGTGTGTGTGTGTGTGTGTGTGTGTGTGTGAGAGACAGACTGTAGTTAAAAATGTAGACATTCACAATACTGACACAAAAGTAGTAACACTTCAAAATGTAGACAAATCAAAATACAGACACTGACATATAGAAAAAAAATAAAACTACAAGTTATTAGCAGAAAACAGTCAAATGCTCTACTTCTTTGAGCAATTTACACTAAAAATACACACACACACACACACACACATACACACACACACACACACACACACACACACACACACACACACACACACACACACACACACACACAAAAAATACGGCAACACCGTAAGACGTGGTTTGACTGAATAGTGAAAGTATTACAGAAATGTTTTTTTCTAGGGTAAGGTGCATGGTTAGAGACTATCAAACAGTATAGTGGGTAGGGGTGGGCATGTTGCCTTGCACCACTTTATTAATGCATTCTAACCCTAAGTCAAACACTAACCCTGCACCTTAGAAAAAGCTCTACCTTTAGCGCTACCACTACACAAGACAGGTTTAGACACAGACAGACACATGCAGCAACAAACATTCACAGTACTAAAGCTTATCTCTTATCTAACCCTTACATTTATCCTAACATGGCAAAACTCACACACAGTTCCAGCCCTAATACAAAAAAAACGCACCCCAAGTACATTCTGGACTCTCTCCATGCTGACCTGTAAACATTATGATAGTGCCGTTCTAGGTATATCTTTCCCATCTATCTATCTATAGCTGTATATTCTGGGTATATCTATCCCACTATCCCAGCTGTCTATATTTATCTCTCTCTCTCTCTATTTATATATATATATATATATATATATATATATATATATATATATACATATATTTATAGAGAGAGAGAGAGACCAGGCAATTATCTTTTTTCTGGTGTTGTTACTACTGATGATACCCATTCAGTGAGGTAGTTATCTTTTTCTGTAATATGTGCTTGTTCTAACTTCTTTTATTCACATTTGGTCTAATATGAAAACAAACTCTTCAACTTTTACCTCCAGCTTTTGGTTTTGAGTCCTCAAGAATATTTATTACTTGTATTTAGCTTTCAAATCCTGGACTCCCACTTGCTTTTCTTTGTCCTCAGTTCTTTTATATATTTGATGTGTCAGAACATAATGTCAGTTTTTGCACTATAATTTTGTACTTTAATTATACTAACTATAACTTCATTGAGGAAGCTTCAGATTTGTTTTTCCCGTGAATTTTACAATACGGTGCTGCCACTCCTTGTAACTAATTGTGCTTGCCTGATACACTTTTCAATATATGATAAGAATTTGTTGCTGAAAATATATAGATATTTAACACCTGGCAATTTGTAGTAGAAATCTTGCCTGCAGTAATACTAAGTGACACATTGCTTAAAAAACTTATGATTTAGTTTTAAGACTCTTTTTGTTATACAGTCTTTCTGTAGTATATAGTTAGCAGACTCATGACTTGCAGACTAGAATATAATAAATCAGACTGAATACTCCTGGTTAACAGAATAGAATTTTAACTATTAACAGACTGTCTTTACTGGAGACTGAGGAGCTTCTGAAGAATGTTGTTGTTTGTTTTTCAGAAATGCTTTCTCCTCATTGACAGATTAATATCATGTCTTCTACTTTTGAATCAAGGGCCTATAGTTTACATATAAGGTAAATGACAATCAGATTGACAGGACAGCTTTGAAATCAGATGGGGCAGACTTTTTGAATGTCATCTTAGCAGAGTGTTTTGATAAGAGCAGCCACTGTTCACACTGAAGTTCTGCCCTCATCAAACACACCATGTCACAAGTACCATAATTTAAAAGTGCGTAGCAGCTTTAGGACTTCCTCAGTAACATTTAAAATTGGTTCCTGAAATGTGCCATTGGTTATTCACAATGCCAACCCCCAGACAATTTACATCAAAGCATGATGACATTTATTTAGGTATTGACAGGCTCATTTGGTTCAGTGCTCCCCCTGAGGTAGTGGGTCTTCAATAAAGGTGTTTTGTACCTTATAATGGCCATATACACTAAAGCATGTAACAGCTTGGCTAAGATGCTAAGCTAATTACATATGGGGCATATTCATTTTTGCTGCTTTGTTAAAATCTCCCTTTTTCTTGTACATCTTACCTGTTCGTCTTGTATTTCACTATAATCAGCAAACTAAAGTAGCAGTTTCACCAGCTTTTTTTGGAGTAGTAAGCCACTGTTTAACCATCTTTACCTCATTTAACACATCTTTGTATTTAGAAATCTCTGAATCATGTAGGTTTCCAGGGATCTCTAGTAAAATTATGAAGAATGAATACACGTCAAAAATGATAATT
This sequence comes from Protopterus annectens, assembly GCF_019279795.1. Lineage (NCBI taxonomy): Eukaryota > Metazoa > Chordata > Ceratodontiformes > Protopteridae > Protopterus > Protopterus annectens. Next base: position 1,070,567,049 of record NC_056747.1, on the reverse strand, counting down.
CCTAATGTACTTTTTGTGGGCAGATGGCACGTCTGTCATGTGATGGTCTTACCCCACCACTCCCTACTTTTGAATATGCAACCTTTAAGTCCCATCTTCTTTGATGAAGCAAATGAGGCATCGCATTTTTAAAATTTCAAGACTTGAAGTTACATTCCTCAAAATTCTGATATGCATCCATGTTCCCCCAGCCTTTCTTTCTCAATCACATCCTTTACAATTTTGTGCATGTGTGGTTTGTGAAGTGCTGTGCTATTGTGTAAAAGAAATCAGTGCTATATATTCATCCTTGTCTCTGAATGCCATATATATATATATATATATATATATATATATATGTATATACATATATATATATATATATATATATATATATATATATATATATATATCTATATATATATATATATATATATATATATATATATATATATATATATATATATATATGAACATTATACAGTGTACCAGGAAGCCTATTTCTGACTCTGTCCTATACATCAGCATCATATTGGTGCTTCCATTTATACATTCATAATAACAATACTGAGCTCGAATTGCTCTTATGCATCATTACTGTGATGTAACTCATTTATATGCCATATACCAAGACATTTTCCTCTGGACTAATTATATGCATCAGGATTATGCTGGTGGAATTCTGCCACACACTGTTTGCCATGGATCCAGTCTATGAATCACTCTTTATGTATCTGCATTACATCGCTATTTTTCAATGACACATTCTGAGCGCAATCTTCAATGTGTCTTTGATTTAAATGGGGCAGTTATAAATTAGGGGAGGGTATACCTATAGTGTTGACATTTTTCTGCTCTTTTGTATGGGTACTGGGGGTAGGATTGTATATGTTAGTTGTGTTCATTCTCTTACTTGTATGTGATCTTTTACTTTCTGTTTGTAATCTCAAGAAGGAGCTGATGCATGAAAATTGTGTTTAGGCTACACAAATTACACGTGTGTGGTCCTAAATAACCATAAATTTTACTTTGAATGTTTGAATCTTTGAAATTTTTGAACCTGTGCCAAATGCAAGTTCTCAATGAATTCTACCCTAATAAAAAGTGTTTTTTTCTAATAAAAAGTGTGCCAAATGTGCACAGTATCAGGTCTCCTTAACAAAGGAAAGAATGCTCAGTATCTCAAAATTCTGCATGCATATTTTATTTCAGCCTGTCACAGCTCTGAACTTCTACAGTTCACTGATATAATGCTATTCTCATTAAATCTTACTCTAGATTTCTGTTTAATTTTCAGTCATTTAAGTAGATTCCTGCTGTAAAAAGGCAGCATTAAGCCACATAAAATATGCTTTTTTGCTTTAAAGCAAAATTAAGTAAGGTACAGTTTAATTGAATCTTATTTTTTTGATAAGTCAAAGTAAGAATGTTTTTCTTTGAGGACAGTCACTGAAAATATAAAGCATTTCATTTGGGTTATGTACACCTTATATGGATCGCCTCTTAACCGGAAATTCTGAATGAGTCTTCCTTCCTTATAGGTACCAATGGTGGACTTCACACTAGAATGCACTGATATAGCATGGCTCTCTTGTTTATCCCACATTGGTGCATGCTTCTTTCAGTTCTTGCCATTTCAAATGTTTCAGATTTCCCAGGCATGTGTGGAGATCTTTAACTGTAAAATTTATTAGATTTACAGGAAGTCGCTCTACTACATGTTTGTTGATGGAAAAGTGTCTAGCTGTCTTCCAGTTTCCATCAGTGGCAGAATGTGTAAGCAAATATGAATGCAATAGAAAAGTAGCTGAAGACTTCTGCACTCATTGCACCATCTAGCTTAGCACAGATGACAATGCTGACAGTGGTGAAGATTGTGAGAAGTTCAAGCAGGCAACTAAACTTCATCAGCAAAAAACGTTACCGTTATTTCTAAGAAAAGACAAAGATCTTTGTTAAAGAGATAAATACTTATCTAAATGAACCTGCAAAGTCTGTGAAGTTAAAGTTAATTCAGGAAGGGAGAGAGCAAATCAATAAGAAGGTATCATCACTCATTGATTCTGAGATTTCTCCAATATCTTCAATTGTACACTCAAATAGACACCTTCTTCAGTACTGACTAGAGTCCACAAGTCATTTTCATCCCTAAATTATTGTAAGAAATACCAGAGCCTGAGCACCAGGTCTGTTTGGAGAAACAACCATAAAATCTGCATATTTTCAAGGTCCTCTTTTTCAGTCAAGAGACATGTCTTTGGTGGTCTCTCCTCTTACTGAGATAGATTGCAAAATACTAACAGGAGATATACCTTTGTAATCTGTGCTGAATTTTTGTTGCCTGTGTCAGTAGCTTATGGAGGCCAGTGTAGGTCAGAGTTCAGGTTTGAACAGTCAACATCTATATTAATACTTACAAAAGCTGTTCAGAACGCCAAAAGAGATGGGGTTGGGAGGATGGCCTAATGGTTAAGGTGTTTGCCTTACAAACACAAAGTACAGGGTTTGAATCTCACATGGGATAATTGGCTAGGCTTAAAATGGCTTGCAAGGACAGTTAGCCTAGTACTAATCTATGAATTTATGAAACCATCCTACTTTATGAAAATGAGCATAACTTGACGTTTCACTTTGCCAATGATAATCATTAAACTGATTTTCTGCTAAAACCTTAATAAGTTGCTTTTTCTTGCTGTTTTTGCTAGTACATCATTTTTAAAATAAAATCTTCTGGTCCTTTTATTAGAGCACAGATGTTGTTGGACAAGTTTTATAAGGTGCTTATACCCCCAGTATGTTAGTACTGAGAGCTCATAATTGTTTAACTTATGTAGGTGTGGTACCCTTTCAGAATTCTGTCTTGCTACATATGATGGCAAATTCAAATAACTTATCAGATTTTAAAGAAAAGGAGAAGTCACTATCTGAAGTCATGAGTCTGTAGGTCTTCAGATACTAAAATGTCAAAAGAAGTTGACATTCCGCTATACTTTTCCCTGATTATACCAATTATAAAATATAATGGCCCTTTTGGTATATTTCTTTCCAAATGTATCACACAGCTAGAAAACCCTGATGGTTTATAGCTAAAAAGATCACCAGGATAATGACCTTCAGCTACCAAGTCAGGCTTGAAGCTCTGTCCCTATATTCTGTGTCCCTCACTGAATCACAAGGTGATTTATATTCACTTTCTGTGCTACTAAGGGCCCAATCCTCTTTGATCTCCTATACCTACAGAAAACATTTGAACTAAGGACTTGAATTTTCATCAACAAATAAATAGGGCAGATTTCAGGGACAGGATTATGTGATTCTTCTTCCATCCCTGGCAGAATCTTCCTTTACATATAAGATACAATCATACCTTTGCCTCTTTTAAGGACAGCCTTGGTAAACAGATAGGTACTGGAAAAGTCATCCTGGGCCTGATTTGCTTTGGCCTTTTGCAAGAAGGAGGTGCACTATAAGGGTGGATATTGGCAAGGTGGTTATGATTCACAGGCAAACTTCCTTCTAACCCCCTGAAACTCTGAATTAGTAAAAATCATGGCTGCTATGGATGGTATAGTCAAGGTTATACATAGGCATGCTATTTTTGGACCAGAGAAGCTACTTGAAGATGTTGGAGTTTAAGTCTTAGACACTTCAGTTGCAGCAAATGTTTTACTTGGCATTCTTGCCTTAGATCATTTACTATTGCATGAAGAAAAAACACATAAGGAACAACAGCAGAAGGAATATTTTCTATCTGTTCATCATTTTATAGCCACTTTTTAAAATATTTTCACAGTTGCTCTTACAATACCCTCTTCCAAGTTTCATAAATATAAGCACGGAAGTCATTCCACAGCAGATCTGAGAAACAATGTATACATTATTATTTCTTAAGTGTTCTGTTTATAATGTAGTGGTACATTTACACGGAACTCTTTATCATTCTATAGTGGTTTATGGTGCACTTCTGCAATATAGTATCTCTCTTTGTAAGGATACCTGGTAGACTGAATAAACAGCCTCATCTACTTCCAGTCTTTTTATAAACAAATATCTTCATTGTTGTTAATTCAATAACATATATGCATTGTTTACATATATTTCACACATAAACATATGTACCCTTAATCTTGACTTAGAGTATAGATCAATGCACAAATCCAAAAGCATTTGGGCATCAGAATTTGAAATAATTTTAGATTTAGTTTACATCTCCAAGTAATTAAAAACAAAACACTCAAAGATGTAGTATTATTTTTTAAAGAACGTTGTTTCAAGGAATGCAGAATTATTTAAAACATATTTATTACATATGTGTGGCCTATTTTGAATATTTGTGTATGTGATTTCTGCCGTTGTTTCCTTCATGCCTTCTTCAGATCTGTTTGCCTACAAGTGCATTGTATCATGAAATGTCTTAACAGGCCTTTAGTAGGCAGAGTAAAGTCATGAGAGGCAACTGATTGTGATGTGTGCAGAGGGACAGTTAATGAAGCTATTGTTCTAGGAATGATCTCTGATTTTTGAGGAACCACTGTAATTGTTGAATCATGTATAATTAATTGTGGCAACCATCTGAAGTATTAAAATGCCTGGAATGTAGTGAAGAATGAAGCTTGAATTTCCGGAGTTCTGTTATTTTTTAAATTGTTTTTGTAATATTCTCTTGACATCAGCTAAGTTCTTTCACATTTACAAAGCAAAAGACTCAGGCTGAGAGACGTCTCAAGCAATTCATTTAATAAACAACTGACTTCAGCATGCAAAGCTTTTGGGCATAGCCCTTCTTCAGTGCATAATCAATAATTAATGCGATCAATTACAATTAAAAACTTAAAACAGAGAAATCATATGACACAACCCACCAATAATGTTACTTAGTTTAACCACACAAAAGAATAATAAAATTCACAATTTAAAATACATTCATAAAAATGGCATTTATGAAAATCTAAAACTAAATATATGCACTGCCTACAGTAAACTCTTGGTTAACTGGCATCCATGGGGATTGGTAGATGCCGGATAATTGTGGTTTCTGGTTGCTTGAGAGTTGCTATTAAAAACAGGCCTGACTAAAACTGTACTCTATGCTATTTGTTTGGTTTGACTTGTTCTCAGGTTGGGGAGAGAGGAGATTTATTCCTATCTTCTTTTTTAAATCTCTAAAACTCAGAAAACATAAGGTATGTTTCTATGGGGGGACAGAAAGCGCAACACATGAAAACTGTATTGTATTTCTTCGATTTTTTTTTTTTTTTTTTGCTGGTTGCTTGAGTTCTGGTTAACTGAGAGTTTACTGTATATTGCATTTGCTTTTTAATTAAAATTGGTTTTATACTAACTGCAGCATTAATGCCTGGGAATCTGTCAGCACATAGCCTTAATATCCATTCATATTCCCTGGTTTCCAATGCATTGTTAATATTACCACCCCTACGCCTAAGTCAGTTGCTGAAGTCAGTTGTTTGTTAAATTAATTGCTTGATACGTCTCTCAGCCTGATTCCTTTGCTTTGTTGAATTTATCATATACTTCAGGCTGAGTTTACCCCTATATTGCTCCAGTCTTTGCTGCTGTTCTTTCACTTTTACAACATGGTCGTACAATATTATCAATGTTTGTATGTCGGACTCTGATTAATGTATGAGAGTGCCATGTCTGCTCAGATATATAGACTGCAGCATGTGACATGTAATGCAATATTACTCAATAAAGTGCTTGGAAATTGTTTGTATATGAAAAATATTTAATAAGTGTAACACTTCTGTTTCTTCTGTTTTTTTAGTTTTCCTCACATTGGTTAACTATTATAAAACATTGCTCCAGGACTGAAGAAAAAGTGATAGATGATTATCTGAATCAAAAGTGATTTCAATGTGTGCCTAAGTTGCTTAAAAACTATTTTATTCTGTAGATCTAAACAATTACCTCACTTCTTTTACAGCACAATATTTTATAAGGCACTGACTTGTGATGACAGTTTTAAATGAATAATAAGATCATTAACAGACGTCTGCTATTGTTATCTGACAGAAGTATCAGATATTAGCAGTAAGCATAGCAACCCACTGTATCATAGATCACTGATTTTTCCAGCAGGCCCAGCATGCATTTCTTGGGAGTTGCTGCAGTGTAGAAGTGAAGAGGTTTACTGACAGATGCCATTTTAACAATGTAGAAGAGGCTGTGGACAGGGGACCGTTACACTGTCTGGGAGAAAATAGAAAGTCTCACAGTGAACCGGTCTCTCTTTCACATCTCTCATTTCCATCTAAAGGGTAGTCTGGTTGGTATATTTAACATATTCCTCCGTCCATATTACTGAATAAGTGATGATTTCATTATTTCTTTGAGAACATCCAGATTATACATTTCTGTCTGTCAGTATTTCAAATTCTAGCATGGTTTGGTGAGGCTCAGTTTTGTAATGTCCTTTCTGTTCTACATGCTGACAGCTGCACTCATCCTTTGTAGACTGGCAGCCTTGGACACACCTGGTATTTCCTTCTCCCTCACCACTAGATTAGGTAGGACATACCTCATGTTCTAATCATGCTTCCTTTTTTGGTCTTGCATCTTTAACATCCTCTCCTGCTTGCAGTTTTTTTCTTCCACCTTTCCATACATCATTATTATGAATCCTATCCTGAATTAATTGATAGTTACTACTGCCTTCCACTAATGTACTTTCTGCCTGTTGCTACTGTACTTTTCATAAATTACATCCATAAGTGCACACTTTCATACCAAAATACATGAATGTTTTATGATATGCTTTTGTTGACATGATAGTCAGTTCTCCTATTTTATAGTCTGTTTCTATGCTGTTGATATGGTTAAGTTATATTTCTTTGATAATCTGTTATTCTGTCTGTATCGTTTTTATATATGTTGTATGCTAAAGCTTTTTCTCCCTGGGTCTTAACTGAAAACAGACTTGTAGCAGTTGGAAGTTTCTTACAACAAATAAATAAACATAAAGAAACCTGCTTTCCAAATTACTTCATAATAATCTCTGGTGTTTTATTTTATTTGCGTATTTATTTATTTATTTATTGTGGAGTACAATAACAAAGCTAGCAACACTTTAAATCATTGGAGGAGGTGATAGTGTTATGAAGTCCCATCAGCTAAGAATGACTATATCAGACACACAATACCCTTTAGCTTTCTCTCCCATATTTCTTTAGAACTCTGCTGGGAAAAATGATGTATCCATATATGAACCATGACTTATCAGCTGGCAGACCACTGAGCCATGGAGCCACCTCTGAATATGGAAATGAGGAATACCTCAGCAATGGCTTTTTCTCTGTAAATTTGTCATGTCTGTCAACAGATATTGTCTGCAGTTCGAGTCTGACCTGAAATCTAGACTCAGACACACACGCATGCGCGTACACACACACACACACACACACACACACACACACACACACACACACACACACACACACACACACACACACACGTGCGCGCACACACACACACACACACACACACACACACACACACACACACACATATACACGCGTCTTTTGATATATTACAGAGATACAATGTTGCTATAGATACAGATGTAAACAAAAATATAGATTTAGGCACTGAGTTGTGAACCAGTTGGTACTTGACCACTTGGAAGAAGGTTGGGTCAGATGGCCAGAGCAGCAGCTAGACTGACCTGGGGAATGGAAAAAATGAGTGAAAGTGTACTTGTGGAAGCCTAGAAGGTGTTTTGTATGAAATGATTTCAAATACTGCCTCTGATTTGCAAGGACTTTGTCCATTATCTTAGTTGTCGAGCTGTCAAGGAGCTTGGCAGAAATGCAGTCAGTGCATGTCATGGTGTAAATTCAGGCAACTGCAGGTAGATACCACCTGTGAGGAAAGAGTCATTTTAGTATTGTGTTAGCAGGAGTTCTCCAGATTAGACAGACAAATACTAGTGGGCCAGAAGGACATAAACTGTGGAAGTCACAAAAGTAAATGCTGGGCTTTTGAGAGGAATAGGTGAGTCCATATGAATCATGTTTGGATGCTCTTAAAGAGATTAGGAAAACCAGCCAGTAATTCAGAAACATTGTTCATTTTGTTCTCAGAAATGATTTAAAAATTCTGACCTGAAATGTGGACATTGTTAAGAGGTACAGAGGAAACTTTCAGGAGCTCCTGTAGCTGTGTACAAGCCCTTCTTTGAATTGACAGTACCAGAAGCAAAAGGAAGGATCATTCCCATCTCTGTAAATAAGGTCCCTGTGACAATTAAATTATTCTGAGCTGGAAGGCTGCAAGAATGAATAGAAATGCTCCAGATCTGATCAGAACACTGGCTATTGTTGAGTTGTTCATAGGTTCATAGGTTCATAGGTAGGTACTAGGCTATCGGCCCAAGGGCCTACGTAAGCCTAGCCAACAAGATTCCCTGGCTTACACCCCCAAGAAAGTTATTTTCCTGTACCACTGTCAAGCAGAGACACAGAAGTGATCCCCGGGGTGCATTTCCTATTTCTCATCCACTCATTAAGATTTTTCTTGAAGAGTGTTAGTGAAGAACTTTGCTTAACATAGATGGGTAGCCTGTTCCAGAGTATGGGAAGACTCTGGGACAGGAATCTATCCCTCCAGCATGTCTTGTTTATTGTGGTGACAAGGTTTAGGTCCCTAGAGTGTGTAGCTCAGAGGGATTGGGATTTCTTTAGGTGTAGCATGTCCAACAGCTCTGGGTTTGACATAGCTTTATATGTTAGGCAGAGATCACCTCGGAGTAGGCGATATGCTATGAAGTAAAGCTGGAGTTTTTTGAGACGGTCAGTGTAGGACATTTGTTTGAGGCCAGTAATCCTCTTTGTGAGATACTTCTGTGGCCTTCCCAGCTGCTAAAGATATCTTGTGAGGTACATTCCAAAAGGGGTGTTGTACTCTATAATGGGTCTAATGAGTGTCAATTAGAGGGGAACAATGACCTCTTTTTTCCTGGATGAGAACCCTTTATGATGAGGTGTGCCACATAGAAGGACTTCCTAACTACTGTGGCGATGTGACTATCAAAGGAGAGACTACTGTCCACCTGTGTCCCAAGGTCTCTTATCACACATTCGGTGTTAAGTAGATTGCTGCCTATGTGGTAGTTCATGGGTACTGAGTTTTTACCAAAGGGGATGACACTGCACTTTTTGGCATTGAGCTTGAGGCCATGACTCTCATACCAGGCATCTGTCTCAGAGAGGCCCTTCTGTAGGATGTCCACATCATTTGGGGACTTGACTATGGCTCCTAGTTTGCAGTCATCTGCGAACTTTGTTAGCCAGAGGCTTTCTGTGTTAGCCTGTACTTCAGAGAAGTAGATACCAAACAGGAGATGTCCCAGGACAGAACCCTGTGGTACTCCACTTGTCACTGCTTTGAAGTCAGATTTGCAGTCTGCAACTTTTACAGTGTGGTTCTGTCAGTGAGCCAGTTGGCAAGCCATCTTGTGACGTAGGGATTTATATATAGTTTAGTGAGTTTAGCTATAATTTCAGAATGGGGGATGGTGTCGAAAGCCTTGGTGAGGTCAAGATAGGCTGTGTGAACCACCTTACCCTCATCTACGGCTTTGGTGACTGCCTCAAAGATGTTGATCAGGTTCAGGAGGCACCCAAACTGGGTGGGATCCAGAGTTTGGAGGTTAACAATGTCTTTGTTTATGAGTTCCATGATGATACGTTCCATGGCCTTGCAGACCAGGCTCGTCAGGCTAATTGGTCGATATTTCCTGGGATCAGTGGTGGCTCCCCCTTTGTGGAGTGGGATGACTGTTGCTGTGCACCATTCAGTGGGCACAAAGCCTGATACACGGCTATTATTGAACATGGTGCTTAAGTGGGGAGCCAGTTTGTTTTGAAGTTCATGTAAATCGCAGACTAGGATGTTGTCCGGTCCTATGGATGCTGTGTTTTTGGCTTTAGAGAGTGCAGCTTTTACCTGTGTTGTTGTGATTACAGGGACTCTGCATTCTTCCTGTATAGATATGGGCCTTTTAGGGTGTGGGGGGTGGGGTAAAGTTAGCACTGAACCTATCTGCCAGGATGTTGGCAATATCAGTTGGTTCTGTAATTTTCATGCTGTTGTACTGTAACTCAGAGCAAATCTGGGTGTTGCCATCGAGATTCATGACATGGCTATAGAATGCTTTGAGGTTGTCCTTAGAATCAATGGCGATTTTGTTTTCATAGCTAGCTTTGGAGGATCTTATAAGGGATCTCAGCTTCTTACTGAGGCTGACCAGGGAGCTCCTCCACTCATGGAATTTTACTCACTTTTGCAACAGTTTCTTCCTTCTGTTGTACAGTTTGTTTATGGCAGGGGACCACCAGATTTGCTTCCTGTTTTTGGAGGATAGCGTCTTGTTTCTGTTTGGGATAGCACGATCCATGCACTCATATAAGTGCTTATAGAGCACATTTGTGTAGGATTCAGCAGTTGTAACTGTATTGTCAGTCTGCATGGGTGTCATGAAGTTCACCACTTCTGTCTTAAGATGCATGAAGGTGGCTTTGGAGACATTTTTTACCATGGTTTCCATAATGGGGGGTGGGGGGCGGGATGTGGATATCAAGGGTGATTAGCTTATGGTCGGATCGGACCAACAAGGAGTTGACTTCAAGTGTGGAACACTGGTCACTCATGTTGGTAATGACTAGGTCTAGGATATTTTTACCCCTGTGGGGATGTGGATAAGTTGATCCAGGACATTGGAGTTTATGAATTCCAGAAAGCGTTGAGCTAAGGAGTTGGTACACGAGTAGTTTTCCCAGTTAATGGTGGGGTAGTTGAAGTTGCCCATTATTAGGGTGTTTGGTTGAACCCTAATATTTTCCAGTACATCAAGAAAAGAGGAGTGGGAATCCTGGGGCATGGTGGGGGATCTTTAGCAAGCTACAATTTGGATTGCAGTTTTGCCCAGAGTTAGTTGCACTTGGATAACCTCGGATGCATTATGCTGAGCAACTAGCCTGGAGGTGTGGATATCCTTAATGAATATGGACACACCTCCGCCTTTGGTGTTTTGGTCCAGGTTACATGGCTAAAAAGTGTGGAATGAGTTATAGCCTGGTAGTGCAGGGGTGCTTTCTGGAGCCTTGAACCAGGTTTCAGTCACTGCACAGATATCGATGTTCTCCATTTTAAGGAGTGCCTCGAGTGAGTGCATTTTGAGATTTAGACTTCTTGCATTGAGTAGCATTACCCTCAGTTTTTGCTTGCCTGTTCCTTTTACAGTGGTGAATTTGTCATTTGAACCTTGCCTAAAAAGGCACTATAGGGGCAGCAAGAGCCTTAGCCAGTATCTGGAATCCAAGGGGCGACAGGTGCAGGCCATCTGTGGCAAAGCATCATGGTCTGTCGACCATGTCATCTCAAGCAGACAGATACTGGATCCCCTTAGAATGACACCAGAAGCTTAGCCAATTGTTGAAGTCAATCATTTTGTCCTTGTACTGCGGTATCATCCTGGGCGATGGCAGAATGCTACTCAGGGCTAGGGTCATACCTGCCTGGGCTACAAGATCGGAGAGCTCTTCCATGTCTCTTTTCATGTAGTCCAGGGAGGTATGCCTCAGGTCATTCACACCAACATGGACAATGACAGAGTCATATTTGTACTTGTTGTGGAGTGACCTGAGTGTGTGGGTTATGTGGCGGATCCTGGCACCCGACAGGCAGCTGACAGTAACCTTCTCCTTGTTTAGCCTGGTGAGTGGGACATCAGTGTGCCTAACTATAGAGTCACCTATGACTAGTGTGTTGGGTACGTTGTTTTGCCTTATTGGCTGTGGTTGAGTGGCACACTGAGTCTGTGGGCTATGTGTCATTTGGATTGTGTTGGGGGATGGAGGTTGCTTGCGTTTCTGCTTTGGAGGTCTCTGTTGCTTAGACAGATTATTATTGAGAGCCTCTGCGGATGTTTTTGTGTTACTATGTGTGGATTTTGGTGGTGTAGATTTAGTGAGACTATGTGATGAGTGTGGTGTGGTGCAAATGTTTACCTTCTCCTCATGACTGTCAAGTTCAGTCTTGGTTGGAGAGAGCTTTACCTCCAGTTTGGCTAGATAAGTGCATCTCTCACAGGTTGTAGTGTTGTGTGGTAGGAGGAGAGGGTTGTCTGTGTACATGAGGCAATTTCTACATTGCCCCAAGATGCCCAGGTTCATCAGATAGACAGGAGAGAACACTGGGAGCTGACCCTTGGACATGCCTGAATAAAAAACTATTTTCCTCTAGATAAGTGAGGAAAGTGAGTAAAAGAGCTGTTTTTCTCTAAGCAAGTGGGAAAAGTAAGTACCAAAACTGTTTTCCTCTAGGTAATGACGAAGGTTGAGTGCCATAGTGCCTGATGCTCACAGATAATGATCTTTTTCTTAACTTGTTAAGAGTCTATTTGTAACAGATGCAAATACCTATCCAAATTTGAAGCCTTCACTCTTACAACCAAATATATTGTGTGATCATCAATCACCGTACTTTAATAGGGTATATAACAAAAGGAAAAAAAGTCATGGCTAAAATCAGGAAGAATAGCTCCCATATTGATTGAAGCTCTCCAATTAAACTAAATGTTAAACTAAGATGACTAATTAAGTCCAACAAAGACAAGGACAATTACAAAGTCAGGATAGCATCACAGGCTAAAGACAACCACAAGGCCTTCTACAGCTATGTCAGCTATGTCAGAAACCTCAAAGGCAGCACACATCGGTGAGCTGAACTGGTGGTCAATGGTGCCAACCTCACTGAGCAGAGATAACCAATAAAAGCCCCATATTGGAAAACCCCAGGCCCAGATGCAGTATCTAACTTCTGGCTAAAACTATTAACGTCTTTACATGAAGATGTAGCCATGAGTAAGAACTATTTATATGTGCACCCCAAACAGACACCAGTCTGGTTAACAACAGGAAGTGTTCCTACGTAAGTGTGAACCTGCAAGCTATCCTAAAAACTATAGACCAAGAACCTGCCTTCTGACGACATATAAACTATACACTGAAATTGATGCCAAGAGATTTTATATTCATTTAGAAGAAAACTCAATCATGACAATAGAACAAAAAGGTAACAAAAGAAAGTCATATGGAACAAAGGACCATCTGTTGTTAAATAAAGTCATAATGGAAAACTGTAAAAAGGGGAAGAATCTAAGTCATAATGGAGAACTGTAAAAAGGGGAAGAATCTAAGTATGGTGTGTATAGACTAAAAAGTATTTGACAGTATCCCAGGCTCATGGATAAAATGTGTTTTAAAATGTATAAGATACACCCTGCACTGATCAATTACATTACAGTGACCATGAAACAGTGGCAAACCACTTTGCAGTTAAGCCATGATAAAGGACAAATTATTATTCCAGGAATAAAAAATTGAAAGGGGGATATTCCAGGGTGACTCTCTGTCACTGCTGCTCTTTTGTCTTGCTCTTAACCCATTAAGCTTAACAGTTTAGGTCATGGCTACAATTTGGCTCCAGAAAGCAACAAAGTATAAAGACTTCTCATCTTCTTTTTGTGGGCAATTTAAAATGGTATAGTTCATCAGATGAGGAACTGAAAGTACAACTGCACGCTGTCAAAATGTTTTCAGAGGATTTAAGAATGCAATTTGGTCTTGATAAATGTGCAAAAGTAACCTTTAAAGAAGGAAAGCTGCAGCAGCAAGAAAACATCAGTTTTGGACAGGAATGTGATATAAAAGAACTTGTGCAACAACGAGTATATAAATATTTGGGAACTGGTATAGGATCAACAATAAAACATGAACAAATGTGAATAAAACTTAGTAAGGAATATTTTAGAAGACTAAAATTAATACTGAAAACAGCACTGACATCTAGGAACAAAGTCCAGGCTATAAACCAAATTGCTCTTCCTGTCCGAACTTACAGTTTTGGAGTGACTGACTAGCCCCAAAATGTGTTGGATCAGTTTGACAGGAAAACAAGAAGGATGCTTCATGCTCATCAAATGATTTATAAAAATCAGTGCATACCAAGACTATATATTCCCCGTTCTGAAGTAGGTATGGGCCTCCTCTAAACTGATTACATTTATAGATCCGGAATTCTAGGAATACCTCTCTAAATCCTGGATATGCTCTTGCTCAACCCCAAGCTGATATATCAAACCACCTCATCACACCTCCACCTCCCACGTCTGCTACTCCTAACTTTAACACCCTATTACCTCTTATTCTATCCTGTCTTTTTCCCTTTTCCTACTCCTACACCCCCACCTTTCTCTCTAAAACAACCTTCTCTTCTACTTTACACCTTCCTGATGACTACCCCATACCTATACATAACACTGTGAATAGCACAGACTAACTAAAAAAACACACTGCAACTATATATACTATGTCTGTAACCATTTGTAATATCCATGCTACTGTTATGTTGAATATTTAATTAATTTTATGTGAGCACTTATGTCTGCACTACTTCTCTAATCATTTGTCTAATATTACTCACATAAACTGCTGTCTTATGGAACATTTCTCCCCAGGCCTCCACTGAAAATGGGTTCTCTATGACCCACTTTGGACTTTCCCGGTAAACAAATGTCAAATAATTAAAAATAAACAAAAAGTGCATACATATCTGCTGACCTTACAAGACCCGAACATTGTAAAAGTTTTGAAACATTAGGAGAATAAATCTAAGGTGACTTCTCTGCTTAACCTAGCAGAAACATATCGGGGTCAAGTGGTAATGGAAATCAAACCAGAAGTAGATAAAAGGCAGTCAGCAACTGAATGTGCCAAAAAACAAAAGAAAGAATATAAGGTGAAGGAGCAGATGAGAAGGTAAGAAATGTGGAAAATGCAAAAACATAGTTGCAAGTATAGAAAACTTCTGGAAAAACCTCATGTTGATCAGGAACGAATGCAGGAAAGGTTAAGGAGAGGTGAATTTAAACCAAAAGATGAAAGGTTAATATTGGTGGCTCAAGATAGTGGACTGTGTATGCATTGGTTTATAAAGTCCATTGAACATGTGGAAGAAACAGACAAATGAAGGTTTTGTAAAACTGAACTGGAAACAGTCACACACCTTGTTGCTGGTTGAGACATACTAATAGCAGAAGGACTGTTTACTGAAAGGCATAATAATGTGGCAAGACTGTTGCATTGGGAATTATGTAAACATTATAATATTAAAGTAGCTGAAAAACACTGGAAACTTGAGCCACAAAGCATTATAGAAAATGATGCAGTTTGTATCACATGGGATCACCCATTACCAACAGTTAAAAAAATAGATGCAAGAAAAACAGATAAAGTAGTCCATGAAAAGAAAACAAAAGTAGCATTGCTTACTGAAATTGCTACACCTACTGACTACAGTGTCTTATGTACAGAGAGACAATAAGTCATAAAATACCAGCCTTTGCAGGCAGAAATGAGGGCAATGTGGAAAAGTGATATGTAGACAGTTACAATAGTAATAGGAGCAACAGGTCTTATAAAAAATAATTTACAATTGTACTTAGATGAGTTACTGATACATGTCACTCCATATGAAGGAATCATTACTGGGCACACTGTGGGTGCTGCAAAGAGCACTTCTGGCTAATGTCAAAGACTGAAACAATACTCATTTTATGAACTTGAATCATACTTTGACTTCAGAATGGGGTCCATTCCCATCATGGTAAGAGAAACCCAAAAGACTTGGAGAAATTAAAAAGCAGACCAACACAGTGAATTTCCTAGTTGACAAAGTCAGCTCAGACTTCACCCCTTACTACCCCCCTTGTCTTCCCCCATGAAATACCTACTAGCATAACCCTCCCAACTATTAGCAGAGAGCAGGTCCTGGCAGCGCTTGCTAAGGCCAAAAACACAGCCTTAAAAGACCCTGGGAATATCCTAGGATGCCTCCTAAACAGCACTTAAAACATGACCAATCAGGACCATTTGAGTTACTTTTCAACTATAGCCTCAAAGCAGGCTTTGTACCATGACAATGGAAGACTGCAAGGGTTATCTCACTTCACAAGGCTGGACTATCAAGCGACCAGAGAAACTACAGACCTGTTAGCCTTACTAGTCTAATATGCAAAGGAGTGGAATAAATTATCATGTAAATAACCCAGTTTGTCTTTGTCAAGGGAAAGTCATGACTACAAAACCTGATGGGCTTCTTTGAGAAGGTCATCAAGGCAATGGATGAAGGGAAAATAGTGCATACCACCTACATGGACCTAGCTATGGCATTTGATACAATATCCAACTCAGTTATAGTTGACAAGCTCATTGAACTGGACTTAAACCCTTACATAATTTGTTGGATTGTCAGCTGGCTCACAGGCAGGACCTAGGAAGTCAGGACTGGTGATAACATGTTCATTAAAAGAATGGTCACCAGCAAGGTACCTCAGGTCTATGTGTTGGGACTACTGTTATTTGACATCTATTTATTGGAGGTAAAGGCGAATGTCAAGGGCGTTTCACTATCCAAGTTTACAGATGACTGCGAATTGGGGGCTAGCATAGATTCCCCCATGACACAAACATCTTACAGAAGGGTCTAACATAGACAAATGACTGATGCCAAAGTCATGGACTAAAACTCAATGCCAAGAAATGCATTATAGTGCCTTTTGGGAATACTGCCACCCAGACTAACTACTCTATCAATAAGACACCTCTAAGAGTCGACCTGGTAATCAAGGATCTGGGAACAAATGTAGATAGTAATCTAGACATTGACCAAAATGTGGCCAAGGTAGTAAGAAAATGTCGCCCAACTTATAAGTAAGGGCATGGTATCCAGGTCCAAGGAAGTCATAGTCCCACTTTATTCAGTCCTTATCAGACCCATCATAAGTATAATTCCCCCTTCAGCATGTACCTGACCAGACACATGCAAGAGCTGGAATGCCCACAAAAGAGCCTTAGAAGGAGAATCCTAGATATAAACACATTGTCCTATACAGATCACCTTAAAGCTCTACTTTTGTACTCTGTCTCCTACAAGTTACTCAGAGGCAATCTATGCCAGATGGACCTTTTACACATCTGTAAAATTAATAGCACCAGAATCACTAGATCCATAGATTTAACTTTTGCTTGTGACATAAATAAGACATATTGGTGAGGCAGATATGTGTTTCAGAGCATCCCTAAGCTCTGGAACAGGCTCCTCATCCATGTGAAACAGAGTCCATCCCTAACCCTATTTAAGGGTAATTTTGACCAATGGATGGGAAATCAAAAATTCAACTTGGGTCTGACACCCATGTCTTTGAAAGACAATGGCAGACATTAATGCCCAAACTAACATACCCTCCAAATAACCTCTAGAAACTTCCTATGATAACCTCTCCCATGATACATAGGGAGACAATTGGGTTGGACTGCATGCCTAGGCTTATAAAGGCCCTGGTGGTCATTAGCCAAGTATACACATATGAGCGTGTGAGCATATGCACCCATGAACACATAACCACTTAATAATTATCATATGTTGAGGCAGCTAAAAAATCTCTGTCTAAGCCTCAGCAGTCTAGTACGAGCAAGGCCCAGGTAAAACAAGCACACTGATTTGTGAAAACACAGCTGGCAGCAATCAACAAACACAAACAGAAATATATTAGTGATCTGTGACCCCATAGTTGGGCACACTGATTACAACTAATTACACAGTCATGAGAATCAACAAAATTAGGGTGACAATGAATTATCTTTCAGGAGCCAGTATTGCTGATATTTCAAGGACCCTATGGACCCTTAAGCCAGTTAAATATAACATGGTGGTGGTCCATGTTGGAGTAAATGGCCTTGTGCACAAAATCACGAGGGATATCCAGAGAGATGACAGAGCTCTTTAATCATTTCGCAAAAGCATGGAAGACCCTAGTACTGAGAGGAATCTTTTCACCACCAAGAATGCTGCTAAAGTATAAAGAAAAGATGATTGGCTTTAACAACTGGTTAAATACCTGGTGTCATTTTAGGAGGATCCAGTGTGTGTCAGCATGGGATGAGAAGCTTGACAAACAAGCTTGCTTCACCAAGGTTGGTTTGCACCTTTCATTCTAAGGCTTCTGGATACTGTTGAAAGCTTTTGCTGACCACATTTTGCCTATTTTAGGAAGGGTCCAGCTAATGGACTTCCAAACCTAACTTTCAGAATAAACCAACCACCGGACCACATCAAGGTGTATCTATTTAATTCTAGAAGTCTAAACAATAACCTGCTGGACCTTGAGGCCCTCCTGCATTTGGAGCACACCCCTGTATGTGTTGTTACCTGGTTTAAGAGCCTAGAGAGCACTCCCTTGGTACCTGGGTTTTGTGCTGACCACTCATTCAGATCAGATGGAAACTGTGGTGGTATATCCATAGTTGTTTCAGACCACATTACCTCTTGATAGAACCTAGAGATCCACAAGTAGAGTTTTTAGAGAGTCAAATTCTACTAAATAGCCCAACATGAGGTCTTCAATGAAATCACAGCATGCTATAGGACCCTAAAAAACACAAAATAAAAACTAAATAAAAAACAGAAAGCAAAAGCCGAGTCCAAAGGACAACACAGCCGTACTGATATTCAAATCACATTTAATATGATGTAAGCACTTTTGTTTTTCTTCTTTAAAATGATGTCTGAAGAAGTTTTTAAAGATTAAAAATGAAAGCGCTTACATCGTATTAAACGTGGTTTGAATATCAGTACAGCTGTGTTGTTGCCCTTTGGACTCAGTTTTTGCTTTCCTGTTTTTATGCTATAGGACCCTCTCTGTGTTCAAAGGAAATCATATCAAATTCTTAAATATTTTTGATGAAATCCCTAGAAGTATGGATGCTATTATCCTTGGTGACTCTAACTACTGAATGATAAACTGGGGGACTTATACCTCCAATGTTGATATGCACAAAAAGTCTTAGATTATATAAATAAGAACTGCTTGGACCACATTGCTAAGAAACCTGTTAGAGGACAAAACATACTTGCCTTGTCTTACCAAAGTTAGTATGTTTATGTACCACGCCCAAGGATTCCTTCTCACTGGTCAAGTCAAATCACAAAACAGTAAGCTTCTCCATCAAAATCTCCAAACAATCAGAAGTAAATATAGAATTCAAGAACTTCAAATGTATAAATCATCTACAATTTTATGATGAAGTCTGCAAATTCAAGTATAACCCAAAGTGTTAATACAGGATAGAGTTATGCTTACAAGCTCTTCTCCCACCTGGACAAGAATATTAACTTGGCAGTCCCAACTAGATCCAAATGAATGGGGAAGTTTAAAAGCAAACCAGTGTAGTGGCCCAAAAGCATAAATAAATTATATAAGAAAAGGAAGAAACTCCGTAATCTATATGCCAGAAGAAAGACCCCCAACCCCAATTAAGAGAATATCAAAATACTAGTTATGAAAGTAAAAAACTACATTAGAAAAATATAGGCATCACATGAACCAAGGCTAACTACAAAAGCCAAAGACAACTACAAATCCTTCTTTAATTATTTCAGGAAAATAAGAAACAACAATCAACATTGCTTAGAGCTTATTCATAACCATGCTATGTACTCCAGTCCAGTAGGCATTGCCAACATACTGGCAAATAACTGAAGTGCAAACCTTACCCCAGAAGGATTTATTTCAAACCTGATTATCCCAGGTGCTAACTTCACCCCAGAAACATTTATTTCAAGCCTGCTTATCCCAGATGGAATCAACCACCACTCATCAAAAAAGAACCTGTACTGAAAATACTCTCCAAGATGAAGAACCTCATTCATGGGGCATGTCAACATAGCAACTTGACTACTAGTATCACTAAACTATCATAGGAGGACCCATGCCTCAATCTCTTTAATCTGAACCTAGCAATGGACTTTGCCCTACAAGTGCTGTGCACAGCTGTTGTGATGCCACTGCACAGAGTTGGCCCCATCACTACCTCAGGAATTAACAACATGTTTGTTCAATGAGTCTTATATGCAATGTCAAGGAAGACATAATAATTTACCTTATTAACTATGATATCAAACGTATTATGAGACCTCTCCAAGGCATTTAATACCATACCACATACAAATACATGGTTAGGTGGATAGCCAAATGGATTAGGGATAAGATGCACACAATAAGAATAGGGGGTGCAGTCCCCAACACCAAGAAGGTGACCAGTGAAGTCCACGAGGCATCTGTGTTGGGGCATCTGCTATTTATATATACTTTTCAGAGCTCCATATATCAAATGAGGATCTCTGGTTAACAAAGTTCATTGATAATTGAAAGCTGGGAACGATCACTTTGTCCCCTTCTGATATACAGACACTCTAACAGCAGCTTACATTTGTTAATAGCTGGTGCACAAAAATGGGCTTAAAATAAATAAAAAATAAAATAAAACTAAAAAAGTACCACAGTGTTTTGTTTGGTAAGCAACCCCTACTTCCAGCTTATAGTACAAAAAAAATGCCACTTCAAAATAGGAAGGTAGTGTGAGACCTGGGTATTTCAGTGAATGGCTCCCTCTTGTTTGACCATCATATTGCAGATGTGGTTAGAAAATATTTTAACTTGCATTGCTCATAGCAAAATGCATTTTCCCTAGATCAAAATATTTCTGCATCTCCCCGTACTCCTCATTATGTACCCATAGTTATGTCCCCTTTTGAACCTTATTAAGTATATCTCCAGAGGTTCTTAACTAAAAATATCAAACACTTAAAAGACCTAAGCTAACAAGAGAGACTGCAGATAATATTTCTATATTCAGTATCATATAGACTCTTTTGGGGTTATCTGCACCTTGTCTATATGGCATAACAGATCCAGTATTCCAAGAATTCTTATAACTCAAAAAAAATCTAAAAATGAAACAGTCTTACTAACACTAGGGACAGTGATCTAAATTTACTCCCAAAATAAAATAAGATGAGGTGAAGGGAAAAAGTTATCACACAGCACCTACTGTATCCCTTCTCTGGAACAAACGTCTTCCCCAAGTTATGCAGTGTAACACATTGCCTGTCTTTAAAAGGGAGTTGGATAACTGGGAGGGTATTCACAGTTTTACCCCAGGCATGACTGACCTGTGCATCTTCGAAAAGGGAGATAAGCACTAAGGGTGGTTACTGGTAAGGTGAAAATGGCCTCATGGCTAAGTTGCCTTATAACTCCTATGACCTACCAAGGGGACAGGAAGGTATGTTCCATGTATAGAAGGGGCATATCACTCTTCGTGGGATCTGATAGAAGATGCACTAATTGAGGAGCCTTCTCTTTTGACCATGGAGAAATGGATCGAAGTTTTGCTCTTGTGTGTGTATTGGAGAGGTCTTGGGAGTTCACCAGTACAGTGTACATGTATTTTATAGGCCTAAGTTGTCTGTTTTATAGACTTAAAAAAGTATGCAGCACTGTGTCACTGAATGTCTTACAGGAGGTGTTACAGCTCTGTGGGTTACAAGGTCCTCTACTTTGTGTCATTTGGTATCTGTACTTGGAGAGACACAATTGTGTCCACAATCTCCTCATAAAATTTATTAGATTTAGGGTGGGCAAGGAACTGTACTAATGATTAATCTTGTCTGTCCTCCTGTTCATTATTTTCATAGATAGAATATCAGTACAGAGTTGAGGTCTGGAAAGAAGTGAGTTGGAGATATGAAGGCTCCCTTTTTATATTTGCAGGCAGTGTTGTCATTGTGGAGTCAAGTGGCTGGGATCTCCAGCACAAACTGGGGTATCTTGCTGCTGTGTGTGAAGCAACTGGGATGAAAATGTGCTCCTCCAAATAAGAAGTTATCATTCTTTCCTGAAATAAGAGTCATTACTTTCTGTAGGTAAGAGGGGAGCATCTACCCCATCTGCGAGAGATTAAGTATCTTAGGGTTTAGTTCACAAATAAGAACAGAGGTGATCAGGAAACTGACCAATGCATGTGAACTCTTGTGAAAGTACTGGTGTAGATATTGTAGTGGACTATGGTGGTGAAATGAAAGCTGATTAGTTGATTACACAGGATGAAGGTTACATGAGCTTTGGATATTAGTAAAAAGGATACAGTTCATTTAGCTGAAGTGAATATGCAGTTCCTTTACTGGTTGCTGCAAAGAGAGTGAGAAGCTAAAAAAATTGGGAGGATCTTGGAGCTGATCCACTTTACTTTGGGTAAAAATGACTCATATGAAGTGATTTGAATGCCTACTGTGGATGTCCTCAGGAATCTTCCCTGGGAGGTATACCCGACATGGCCCACCTGAAAGAAGTTGCAGGGAAGAGACAGGGCATGCTAAAAACATTATTACAAAGCCTGGTGGAAGCACATGACAATTCTGCAGGAGGAAGTGGGGACTTTAACAGGTGATAGGTAAAATTTATTTATCATTTGTTTACTGCGAAGGTCTGACTTGGAATGAAGCCAATTTTCAATGGATGCCTGTGGAGAAAAGCTCCAGATGCATCTCTTTGTAATGTGAGAGGAAACCGGAGCACCAAAAGGAAATCAACATGAATGCAGAGAGGACAAGCAGACTCCACACAGAAGGCACCCTATCAAGAATCAAACCAGAGAACCTCCTGCTGTGAGGCAACAACACAACCATTGCACTATTGCACCATCTGCATTGGGATGCTTTGATCAGTTTGTTATGACTCTCACTAGGAAACATGGTTTAGAAAATGAAGGGATTCATTTTACTGTAGAATATCCATGATAGGGATACGTATTAGACATTTGAATTTTCTTTTTATCTGTTGATGACTTTCCTTTCCTAACTTAAATATACTTTATTTTTTTAAGACTGCAGCATTCTTCCAGCTCTATATGAACATCTTGATGCACGTCATCTTTTTCAACAAATATGCAATGGGGACTTCAGACTGATTTTTTTCTACCAAGTACATTTTATTCAATAACATTTTCTAATTTTAACAACACAAGATCAGAAATACTCACAGTAACTCCTCTAAACAGGAGCTGTATTGGGAGTGTAGCTATGGCAAACAACTGGTTTAAAAAGCTTGGATGGTACTTGTCTTAGCAGCACTTGGAGAGCATTCCTGGGAAGAAGATAATAAAGATCTTTGAAAAAGTGTAACTTCGGGCTCCTGTTTATTTTGACTCCACTTTAACTGATTCTTTTCCCTTAACCAGTTAAATAAGGGTTTGATACAGGCGGACTCCCACACCTACAGAAAGGATAGTGAACCTCAGGAATCTAAACATCCATCACTGCAGAGATCAGCTGAACCACTGGCCAGACCAGACCAAGAAAATGGCTTTAAGTCACAGAGGGACTCTCCAATAGAGAAGATTTTTTTTCTGTGTTATGGTTAATAAAGGCACATTTTTCATCTTTTCAGAATTGTTGTTCCAGCCAAGCTTTTTAAACCAGTTGCTTGCCATAGCTATACTCCGATTATGGCTCCGGTTTAGAGGAGTCACTGTGAGTATATCTGATCTTTAGTTTTACCCCCCACCACCATATAGAGGAGGGCTGTACTCACACCAGTCGGGATACTGCTCTTAACAATTTTATCAACACAGAGAAAACATATGGACCAAACACTGAGATAGAAATGATTTATGCACATCAAAAAATGAATGTTAGAAATATAAAAATATAGAAATATACAGAGACTAACTTAGAGAAAATTCATATATATATATATATATATATATATATATATATATATATATATATGTGTGTGTGTGTGTGTGTGTATTAATTAGGTAGAATTTGTTAGGCTGACCTCAAGAAAAGTTTTCTGTTTAATTTTTCTTTTTTCAAAAGAAGTCTTTATCTTAAGAATATGGCAATGCATACATGCCTGCAATTATCATGACTAGTTATTAACATCCATTTGTCACTTAGTGATTAGAACTACAGATGATATTTAGTTGAGACCAGAGGTAAGGAAACTTGTTGGCAAGTTGAAGACAATTAGATGAAAAGCCCCAGGAATAAAGTGAGACTTTCATAAGTGACAACCATTTTTTTTAAAAAAAAGTATTATTTATTATGGTCCAATGTTTGGAATGGAAGCATTTAACCCAAGCAGATGCTAAAGATATTAAACTTTGTTATCTGTTAACAGATTGTTATACCAGTCACATATGGTATGCATTTTTGATTTTACCAGTCTGCTGGACAAGAATTAGCAAAGTGCTTGAATAAATTTACATGTCCAAAATATATGTATAGTATCAACAGTTGCATTTTTCCTAGAAACGGTACAGCTGGGTGAATGTTGTTTTTTTTTGGCTTTTCCCAGTTAGGGGGTTGCCACAGTGGAACTCCATTCGGCTAATGCTTGGCAGTTGATTTTTATGGTGCCAAGGTGCCAGCCCGACACCCAGTCTTCAACAAAGGCACACCCATTCACACATGTCTTTTGAATGCCACTCAACCACAGGGAGGATATGCAGACTCCACAAAGAAGACACTCCAGCCAAGAATCGAACAGGAGAACCTCTTGCGGTGAGGCGACAAAGCTACCGCTGCACCACCATGGCATTTTTGTAAATTATATTAAACATGTGGGGATTCAGGCAGGCATAATGCAGAAGCAGAAATTGTTTCCAGATTAATTAAAAAGGTAAAATTGTATATACACACATCCAGATTTTTTTCCCAATTATGGACTACATTTATCTCTTTTAATAAGCATGTCCAGTAATTAAAAGAATATATTACTGAAATGTCTAATGCATTTAGTACTGAATTAAGAAATAAAAAAATTGCAATAAGTTTTGTAGACATTATAATGATGTGAATAACAATATTTACTATTATCAATATCCAGAAATTGGGGGTTTTAAAACAACAACTGTGATTAGATTCATCTGTGGAGTGGAACTTGTTTTAAGATTCTAGAGATATATTAATTATGAAGATGATGTTAATGTAATCTTCATTATCATGTGAGACATAATTTTATGTTTCAACATAGAAAACAATATAGACCTGAGAAGTTTATTATTTATAATGACATTTGGATTGTTTTCCAAGGATTTAATCTTCATACATTCCTTGAGAAACCCAGCTGTGGTTATAAATCTTTGAGCATCAGCAATTAAGAGTTTCTTAAATGCATACTGCGATTACATACTGATTTAAATGCAATAAAACATTTATGGAAAAAAGAGTTTCATAAATGAAAGGGAGTTAGTAAAGGCACTGAATGTTTTATCAAGAAAGGGATGTGTCTTAGGAGTAATTCCATGGTTTGTGACAAATGATCTCACTGCCAAAATCCAGAGAGGGTTATTGTTATGAGTAGTGATAAAATGACCACATATATATATATATATATATATATATATATATATATATATATATATGTGTGTGTGTGTGTGTGTGTGTGTGTGTGTGTATATATCAACTTTAGCAGACTGGAAACTGTGCAGATAGAAAAATATTGAAGTTAGGAATTCTCCTTTGTTTTTTGGTCTGAAAGATTGTTAAACTTATTATGGGTTTCTTCTTGTTCTGGTAAAAATGCAGATAATCATATTTAGTTATTTAATATATTCACTTGGATATAAAAGATATAGAGCTACTGCAAAAACAGAATGCTCTAGGAAAATTTTCTTAATGATGATAAATGTCACTAATAAATTAAACTAGAACTTTTTCCTTTTCATTAAATTTAACTCCAAGTTATTTGAGTTAATTAATTGATATAGTAACAACATTCACAAGCAGTAAATTAAGTATATCATTTTGAGTACTCAGGGGGAAAAGATATGATTTTCTTTTTATTCCTGGGCTTCCTGCTGCTGATTATAAGCAGCCAACTCTCCTCATTCACTATGTCTATCAGATCTGCCTTAGCCTCATCCAGGTTCCATCTGACTTACATCTATGGCCAGTGAGGAGACAGGAGACTCTAGTGCAGTGTTATACTGCTGCCAGGGAGCAGTTTTTCCATTCTGGTCTAGCCATCCCTACATGCAAGCTCTACTACAGGTGCCTAAGGGAGGTGTATGAATGCTGCCATGGATGTGCAGTTTCCAGACCAAGAAGCACACTGCATATAGTAAGGGAATCACTAGACTTTTCATGCTGCAACTGCAAACATGGCTGCTTCTTTCAACAAGGATGGGCAAGCTGGAATCAGCCACTTGCTCCCATCCTCCCTGATCTGGTCCCTCCAGCTCCTGTACTGTTAAATTGAACATGGGTTGTCTTGGACATTGTCAGGCATTTATCCCTCTGTGCAATACAGACAGGGAAAAGGAGTTGCTTTATTGGAATTTAACTTATAGTTTGTATCTTGACCATATTCTTCCACAACCTGAAGTAACTGACAGATTTATTTAGAATTCTGAAAATACAAAATAATATCATCTGCAAAAGATGAAGACTGATTGTTAATAGAAGTATTTAAAATATAATTTCTGACAAGGAGGTATTCTGAAGAATGCTGAAAAAAGGATTTGGTTATAACATGACAGATAGGCTGACAAAAGGCACCTCTTCCTAATACCCTTGAAAATTGTTATGGGTGGTGAGATTTTATGATTGATTACAATAGACATATAAATTGAGTCATATAAAACTTTAATGCATGAATAAAATTTTCCAAGACTTTAACAGAAATGGCACATAAATCTGATCCAATGCTTTACTCACACATAATGTGAATACTCATTGTTGAGAGTCTGCATACACATTATGTATTTGTGTTTTTGAAGGCTTTCATATTTGTTACTTTAACAAACTTAAAAGTTCTTGACACCTCAGCTCTTCTGCCTTCCAGGGGGACAAAGTAAATCAGCTTACACAGCCTTTAAATAGGTAGTCAATTAAGCACTAATATCATTCCATAATTAACTTAACTAATTCCAAAATTAACTTAAAGGGCAAGTAATGTCAGCATTTAACCCCTTCAGAATATATGGTTGATATTTTAAAATAAGTACACTTCCTTCTGTTGTAATCCAATTTTTAAATCTACCATAAAATCTGGTGGACTTTGCAAAAGTACCATAAATTAAATATCATTTAATTCATGATGTTTTAAAGTAAAATGATGAGCCACTGAAGTACTGTCCTACCATTTCTTTTATCATCTAGATGTTCCAAAACCATCTTCTTTACCTCTCTTTTAGTTTCCCCTACACACACACACACACACACACACACACACACATATATATGTATATATATATATATATATATATATATATATATATATATATATACATTTACACTGAAGAGCATAAATAACCCCTGCTGATTTGCTAGTCATAAACTATCTTGGTGCATGTAGTTACATGCTAAACAATTTACACATTTTATATTACCTTTCCTGAAATTTAACGGATTCGCTTTATAATAATTCTGCGTATTAAGATATCTGATATGCTCTGTCTTCTCCTTAACATATTCCATGCCAAAAAGTAGTTTCTATAATTGCTGTGACTTAATCCTTTCAGTTGTTGATGTTCTTTGCAAGCTCTCAAAATTGTGAAATGACTTGTATCTGCTGGGCGTTAAGACTACTGAGATGCTATGCAAGAGGAACTAATGATTTTAGAAAGCTTCATTTGTTTCTTTTAAAAGATTAAGGAAGTCAGTTAATTAATAAAGTCTTTCATGTTTTTGGGTATATTCATTGCATTTTGCCATGACAACTAAAATAAAATTCTTCATCACATAGTCAATGCTCAGGATTAATAATTATTACAATTATTTATTGAATTTTTAATGTCCAATGGACAAATCAATGAAAGAATATCACTGAAAGTCACTTTCAGTCAACAGAAGCTAAAGCTGTCCTTTGCAAGGAATAGGCCCCCTGTACTCCCCTCCACACCAATGTATACACTAACTTGACAATTGTACACCAGTAGAGAAAAAGCAACTCCAAGCTATCAGTTGGACAAATGGCATTCACTCAAAATACATGTACCCAATAATCATCCCACAAGGGCAGCATTCACATCAGTAGTATATAGTAAAGATGTGTCAGCATAAGGTGTTTTAGAAGCTGCAATATTGTTTACTGCCTATAACTTCAAGAAATATTAGAATTCATTCATACATCCCATGGCAGGGAGAGTTTTGGCATTGCTGTGCTCAGGGGCATCCTGAAACAGTCCTCCTCTCTTAGGTATGATAATACAGCTTTGGTGTCTACCCATGTTTTATGATTTACTGTTACTCTGACCCTCACTGAAAAACATATTCCTGTTCTGTTCAAGAATATTTATCGCAACAGCAGATATTAAAGTTGGGGCCACTGTTAGATAGTGCTAGGTTAACTGCCCTTGTGGTCCATTTTAAGCCTAGATAATTAACCCATGTGAGAATCAAACTCTGCACCTTGTATCTTTAAGGCAGATATCTAAACCATTATGCCAACTTCCCTATCTTTTTACACAACAAATCTGGACAAATCCAATATAATGAGGAGATAAAGGGCCTAAATTAGGGAGAAATTTTAAATATTGCTCTTTTAAACTTAGATCATTGCTAGGAAAAGAAGTTACATACTCAACATAATGTTCCATCTGAGTTGTTGCTCTTCATTTGTCTTCAACCTGTGGGTACTTGGATGCAGTACAGATCTGACTCAGCCGCATTTCCAGCATCTGATCTGAGCTCCAAGCTCCTCTCCTACCCATAATGCCCCTGTCTCCCTCCTCCCTTCAGATCAAGCCTGATGCCCACCATAGCATCCAAATCTGATCCAAAATCTTATCCCATGACAAGGATCTCCCTAAGCAAGCAGAGGAGAACAAAGCCATACCCATATGGTGACCATTCCTCTTCTGGCCAGACCACCACACAGCCTACGTAAGGCAGGGGGAAGGAGGAAGGGATGGTTAAAGACAAATGAAGAGCAACAACTCAGATGGAATGTTATGTTGACTACATAACTTCTTTATCTGAAGTTGTTGTCTTCATTTGCTCTTCAACCTATGGGACAGAGTCCCCAGCTACTAAACACCTGGGAGGCCTTCATGGAAGGATATTCCAGAGCACGACAGAGCCAAAGGATGCCCTGTTCCTGGATAGAATGTCCAACTTGTAATGCGATATGAAAATATGTGAAGAAGCTCAAGTAGCCACAGAGCAAATGTCATCTAAGGACACTCTGGATCAAAAGGAAGCTGAAGTAGCCATAGATCTAGTGGAATGCACCTTTACATGACCTGGGGGGGGGGGTAGATCTTTAGTCAAATATGCCAGAGTAATACACTGGGAAATCCAATGGGGAATAGTGACCTTCAACATTTGTTTCCCTACAAAGGGCATAGAATAGGTAATAAAAAGTTGGTCAGACTTACAAAAGGACTTAGTCCTATGCAGGTAAAAATTTAACTGTCTGTGCATATCCAACAAATGGAATTTGTATTCTCCCTTATTTTGAAAATTTGGAAAGAAAGCTGGGCGATTAATCACTTGATTAATATTGGCTTCTAAAGCTACTTTAGGAAGAAAGGATGGATTATTACGCAAGGACACCCTGTCCTTATGAAATACCAAATAAGGAGGCTTGATCGACAGAGCTTGAAGATCTGAAACCCTTTTGGAAGATGTAATAGTGACCAAGAAAGCCATCTTCCAGGAAAGAAGCTGTAAGTCCACTGAGGCTGCAGGCTCAAAGGGAGGGTGAGACCAAAGCTTGCAAAACTAGTGTGACATCTCAAGGAGGCGTTGAGTCCTTAACCAGTGGCTAAAGTAAAATGGTGCCCTTCAAAAAGGCTTTACAAAGTTTAGAAAAAGTTAGAGAAGTCATATTGTTGCCTACATGAAAATTAGATATAGCTGCCAGTTGGACCTTACTGTGGAAGAACTGGCACCTTGCTGAAAAATACTTGCTAAAAATTCTAAAACCACCTGAACCAGAGCAGTGAAGGGGCCTAAGTCATGCTGAGAAGCCCAAATAGAAAAATGTTTCCATTTACTGGAATAAACCTTCCTGGTAGAAGATTTTTGAGCCACAACCAAAATCCTTTTGACCGGTGAGGATAACCTGGGAGTCCTGACTATCATGGGAAGTGGAGCAGCCAAGCAGTGAGCTTCAGACTGGCCAGGTTTGGATGGGGAATCCCTGAAGGATGAGAGATGAGATCCAGATTGGATCTAATGTCCAGGGAGGACACACAACATGAGACCACAGAGAGGGGAACCATACTTAGCGAGGCCAGAATGGGGCAATGAGAATGACAGAGCTCCCCAGCCTGTGAGCTTTCTGAAGGAATTTTGGTATTGGAGGCAGAGGAGGATAAGCATAC
The DNA here is from genome assembly GCF_019279795.1 of Protopterus annectens. Taxonomy (NCBI): domain Eukaryota; kingdom Metazoa; phylum Chordata; order Ceratodontiformes; family Protopteridae; genus Protopterus; species Protopterus annectens. The sequence continues at coordinate 1,070,536,816 of NC_056747.1, read as the reverse complement.
AGAAGACTGGAGTGCCAAGCATGAACCAGAGCATCTCTGGGAGCTTCCCCCTGAGGGGGGATAGAAGTGAAAAACTCAGTGCACTTCACGTTGGAAGGCGAGGCAAAGAGATTGCAGCAAGGCTGACCCCACTTGAGAAAGATCTGTTTCACTACTGAAGGATTCAGAGACCACTTGTAAGGCATCAGAATAGACCTGCTGAGCCTGTTGGCTAGAATGTTGGAACTCCCCAGAATTTGTGTTGCCACCAGAAAATGACTGGTGGAGAGCACGCACTTCCACACTCTTATGGCTTCATGACACAGGGTATAAGACCTGGTTCCTCTCTACTTGTTGATGTACAAGACAACCAACATATTGTCTGGATAGCAATTGTCCCTAGAGGAAGATAGGCATGGAGAGTTTGCAATGCTAGGAGCACTGCCCTCATCTCCATGACATTGATATGCAATTGAGTCTCATAGGGGGACCACATACCTTGGACTTTCCTTCCCAAACTTAGCCCCCCCACCCGAACAGGGAGGCGTCCATCATCACTGTGGCCAAAGGGAGAAGCAGAAGAAAGGGGTGACCCCAAAGAAGATCTAGGGAATAAATACATGACAGAAGAGAGTCCCTGCACACCTGAGATACTCGAATAGCATGAGAGAATGGAAGATCTAACATGGACCATTGAACCACAAGGGTCCATTGAAGCACCCGCATGTGTAACCAGACCATGGGTAAGAGAGTAATCATGGCTGCCATGGACCCTAATGCCCATAATATCAATTCCGCCGTCGGTGATTGAGCTTGAAGGATACAGTGGACATGTGGTTTCAGAGACTGGATTCTGTCTGAGGTTAGAAAGACCTTGATTTGAATCATGTCCAACCAAGCTCCAAAGAAATCTAGCACTTGAACCAGAACCAGTAACAATTTTTGAGATTGATGGCTATGCCCAACTGGTGGGCTAAGTGAAGCAAGGAATTCCTCACTTGGCAGAGTTGATGCCTGGATGGGGCAGCAAGGAGCCAGTTGTTCAGGTAGGTGAAGACCTGGAATCCCTATGGTCTCAGGTGAGCCGCTACCCCTGCCATCACTTTGGTGAACACTCTGGAGGCTGTGGTGAGACCAAAGTGGGGCACTCTGAACTGGTAATGACTGGCCCGCAGCTGGAAGTGAAGAAACCTCCGAGAGCATCTGTCCATTTTGATGTGGTAGTATGCATCCTGAATGTTGACCAAGCACATCCAATCGGTCTCCTGCAGAAAGGGCAGTATAGATTGAAAAGTAGAATTTTGTCTTGTCAACTGACAGATTTAAGATGGAGAGATCCGGAATGGGTCTTAAGTCCCCCTATCTTCTTTGACACCAAAAAGAATCTGGAATAAATGCATAATCTAGTCTGGTCTGGGGGGACGGGTTGGATGACTCTCTTTTCTAGCAGCTTTGCAATTTCTAGTACTGCTTCCTTCCTTTGCATAGGGGGAACATCTGGGAGGTGTTTGGGTAGAACAAGTATTGATTAAAAGGGATAGAATAGCCTCTGGAGATGATTTGCAACACCCAATGATCATCCGTGATAGACTCCCAGGCTATTGGGTGTAGTGAGAGGAGTCTCCCAACTGCCTCCAGAGCTGAGATGTCGGGCAACCCTTCAGGGCTGCTGCTTGGGTCTGTCTGAGAAAGGGTCTTGAGACTCATGATTCCTCAGACCCCCTCTGCCTCAGGGGCAGCATCTATCAAATATCCCCTCTGCCTCTAAGAGAAGGCAAGTTCCAAGCATCCTGGAAGTAGCTCTGAGACTTTTGGAACTGCATTTTCTTTGCACCCCTGATTCCTCAAAAAGGTTCATTGGGGGGTGGAAAAGTCTTCCAGTCCTTCTCACTTTGGACAAGAGTGTCACGTACTGACTTTCCAAAGAGGGTGGAAGCATTGTATGTAGTGTTAGTAAAGGATGCCATAAAGGGTTCCAAGAATGCACAGTGTCAGAGCCAGGAGTGATACCTGATGGCAACGACTATCCCGGAAGCTTTAGCAGTGCCCTTAGTAGCATGAGAGAGAAGCTGCATAGAGGTATTAGCAATTGACATGAGGGTGGCCATGCAAGAAGAGAAAACCTCTGCCATCATGGACCCTGGGGTAGATCCAACAATCTCCTTGACAAGGTCTTGCTGGAGTATAATTACATGTGCCATATAATTCAGTGCATGTACTGAAAACATGGCTGAAGCGTACACCCACTTTTCAAAGCAATCCATCATCCTGGACTCTCGGTCTGGTGGATGGACCATGGAGCTTTCCTGTGCAAGCGCCTTCTTATTTGCTACTAACACTACCATGGCATCTACAGGGATCCCTTGGTTCAGTGGGTCCTATCTGAGGGAGCACTCAATACCTTGTTGGGGGGTTTGGGGATTGGCTCCACCATGTCTGGTTCCTTCCATGCCTGATATATAATTAGATCCACCAGGGGATGCATGGGAGGGGACACCCAGGATGTAGAAGGTCCTGCTCCAAATGTCTCCAGGACCACCGATTCATCTGAGTTGGGTTTCTGGGCAGACCACCCCCCCTCACTGATGAAGGATCTCCATGATTTCTCCAAAGCAGACATCCTGGGGGGGGGGTGACTGGGAGAACCCTCCCCTTTCTCCAATTGGTGTCGTCCATGAGGGACTCCAGTGGGGAGTCAATGTGCCTCCTTTTGTATGTATGTTTTCGGTGCACCTCCTCTGGGGGAGTTTCTGGGGAGTACTCAAAAACGTCTGGCTGCTCCCCGGGTTGAAGATGCAGTAGGTTGTCCCTGAGGTAGCAGGATGGCAGAGTCCATACCAGAAACAGAGGGATCCAGGGCAGACTCCAAAGATGAGACCATCAAGGGTTTCGATGGTATCAAGAGAGCCCCCTCCACCACGTCAAAGGCAGATAGAGAATGACCCATATGAGAGGGGACTACAGAAAGATTCGCCACTCTTTGGACCAACAGGGGAGTCAGAGCCGAACCTCCAGTCACCAAGACTCAGATCAGAAGGCTCTGCTCTGAAAGGCAGCATCCAGTGGAGGATGAGCGATGAGGGGACCACTTCCTTGGCCTGTCCATGTATTTATGCTTGTCCTCATCCCTGGACCTCTTGGTGGGAGGTTGAGTCCCAGAGGCCAGGGCAGAGACAGAAGTAGCAGAAGAAGTCGGGGTTGAGGAGGCCTGGAACCCAGTGGTAGGATGGGGAAGAAGGCCTTTTAAGATTAGCTTGGTCCTCCTGTCCATCAATGCACAGAGGTTGAAGCCCGTGCAGATGGACCATTTTTAGATGGGAAACCCCTAATCATACCACACATAGAGTGTGGCCATCAGCTGGGGAGGGCTTATGACCATACTCTGTGCACTTACAAAAACCTAGTTTAGGGTTCTCAGACATAATCCCAACCAGAACCCACACACACACACACACACACACACACACACACACACACACACACACACACACACACACACACACACACATGCACACTCCTGATAGAAGATAGAAAGAAGGGTTATTATTTTTTTTTTTTTACCGGCACAAACAGCACAAGGGTTGGGGAAGGTAACAAAGATAGAAAGGATAGAAATCTAAGTAAAAGGAAAGTAGAGACTCACAAAAAATTCAGTCATTTACCCTAAAAGAAGTTCAGGGCAGAGGGTTACGATGCTTATGCTAGCGCTGAAAATGAGATCTGAAGGGAGGAGGCAGACAGGGGCATTATCAGTAGGGGAAGAGCTTGGAGCTGGGATGAGATGCTAGAAATCTGGCTGAGTCAGATCCCTCCCAGATCCGAGTACCTACAGGTTGAAGAGGAAATTAAAACAACAACTTCAGATTAAAAGATTGTATGTTAATATGCATTCTCTGAAGGATATGAAGTCTGAAACTCAACTGTCTGTTCCTATGTAGTGAATTCAATCTTTATTGATTTGCCAGAAAAACACACATTTTATGAGGAACACATGGAAAATACCAGGCAAAAATCAAGACACTCTGCAAAAATCTGGGCAGCTGAAATTTACAAAGGAAGACAATAAGTAATCCTGTCTTAACAACCCTTGATAATCATTCTTGGATATTTTTCATATCTTAGAGATAAACTCCAACATCAAAGCAATAATAATTCATTTCAGTTGTCTTAAATTACTTATTGTAAAAACATTGTAAGTATTGCATATATTGTACATACTGTACTGCTTCATGTTTAATAGAAATATGTATGAATATGTTCCTGGGATTCAGAAAAGCACTTACACAGCAACATAAAAGCAATACAAATAAAAATAAAAATAAATCCGTAGAAATACTAAAACCAAATAAAGTATAATACATCCGCTACACTGAAGTAGGAAAAACAAAACACGTTTATTCATACATTAAGCGCTTTCATCTCAAAAGAGAGACTTCAGAATACAAATACACCAGTTATCCACATTTAAATATAAATTAAGACCAATGACATCACAAAACCTGCAATCATGTTAAAGAAACAAGGTCCTACTAAAATCCGAATATAAACCTTTAGAATATATCCATAATATACATTGATGCCATAAGGCTATTTAATTAATTCTTAATATACATAAATACTGAAATTTAAAAACACTAGTATTGTCTAAAAAATGTTTTTTTTAATTACATTTTATAACCTATTGGCTCTTTCTAATAACATAGGGGCTATTGACACACTGACACTCAAGCCTGGTGGTAGCATAGCAGCTAATCTTAACTGCCACTGAATCTCCTTCTTTTTTAAAATATTTTTCCAGTCACCCCCCTCTTGGATTAATCTTTACAATATCTAGAATCCCAAACACAAATTTATCAAACTCTACACAAGTTGCTGCATGTTTATAAAGGGCATTGGTTAATTTTTTGTTTCTCATATCATTTAAATGTTCATATATCCTATTTTTCAACATACATTTGGTTTTTCCCACGTAGAAGTGCCCACTTGTTTCACACAATGCCAAGTATACCACTCCCATGGCACTACAATTTCCCTTTTTAAAAAATACTCTGCTCTTAATGTTGTTATTTAAAACCAAACTATTCTTCTTATTAATATATGAACAAGCCTGTGTACCTTGCTTAACCACCATTTTGTTTTCTATCCTTTTTTCCAACAATTGTTTCATGTTAAGCCCCACTTTATTTACAAACCTAGGTCTTTCCCCACTTTTTTAAAAATCTCCTGATTGGTCCTAAATATATTCCAATTTTTTTCCAGTGCTTTTTTAACCTTATATGTGTTCACATTATATTGCAAAATACAAGCCTTATTAAAATTATTCTGTGTATGGTTAATCTGTATATTCTCACCATCTCGTACCAAATTTGAACTGGCCCCTAAAAGTGGTTTGTATTTGCTCCCCCATTTGTCATACGCCTCTTTAAGGATCTGATTTAACAAGTCCTCCGGGTAACTCCTCTCTTGAAACATGTTGGAGATGTTAATAAATTCCTTGGCTAAATCTTCTTTAGATGAAGTCATACGAGCTACTCTAATGGCCTGCCCCTTCATAATGCTCTTCTTTTGCCCTAAAGGATGATTACTTTTAAAATGTAAATAGGCATTACAAAAAATATTCTTCCTATATACTTGGGACTTAAAGCTTTGCCCTTCCTTGGTGATAAATGTGTCCAGATAGTTAATCCCCTTCTTATCATATTGATATGTAAACTCAAGAAATTCAGTGCTGTAATTTAAGTACTGTATAAATCGTGGAATTTCCTGTTTCAAACCATTCCAGAGAATAAAAATATCATCCAAATATCTGAGGTATAAATTAATATGCCCCCAAAAAGGGCTTCCAATAACATGTAGACTCTCCCACCCTAAAAGTACTAAATTGGCATATACGGGTGAGCATACTGCTTTAGGGCAAAAGAAGAGCATTGTGAAGGGATAGGCCATTAGAATAGCTCGTATGACTTCATGTAAAGAAGATTTAGCCAAGGAATTTATTAACATCTCCAACATGTTTCAAGAGAGGGGTTACCCGGAGGACTTGTTAAATCAGATCCTTAAAGAGGTGTATGACAAATGGGGGAGCAAATACAAACCACTTTTAGGGGCCAGTTCAAATTTGGTACGAGATGGTGAGAATATACAGATTAACCATACACAGAATAAATTTAGTAAGGCTTGTACTTTGCGGTATACTGTGAACACATATAAGGTTAAAAAAGCACTGGAAAAAATTGGAATATATTTAGGACCAATCAGGAGATTTTTAAAAAAGTGGGGGAAAGACCTAGGTTTGTAAATAAAGTGGGGCTTAACATGAAACAATTGTTGGAAAAAAGGATAGAAAACAAAATGGTGGTTAAGCAAGGTATACAGGCTTGTGGTATGTGTTCCTATTGTTCATATATTAATAACCAGAATAGTTTGGTTTTAAATAACAACATTAAGAGCAGAGTATTTTTTAAAAAGGGAAATTGTAGTACCATGAGAGTGGTATACTTGGCATTGTGTAAAACAAGTGGGCACTTCTACATGGGAAAAAACAAATGTATGTTGAAAAATAGGATATATGAACATCTAAATGATATGAGAAACAAAAAATTAACCAATGCCCTTTATAAACATGCAGCAACTTGTGTAGATTTTGATAAATGTGTTTGGGATTCTAGATATTGTAAAGATTAATCCAAGAGGGAGCAACTGGAAAAATATTTTAAAAAAGAAGGAGATTCAGTGGCAGTTAAGATTAGCTGCTATGCTACCACCAGGCTTGAGTGACAGTGTGTCAATAGCCCTTATGTTATTAGAAAGAGCCAATAGGTTATAGAATGTAATTTAAAAAAAACATTTTTTAGACAATACTAGTGTTTTTAAATTTCAGTATTTATGCATATTAAGAATTAATTAAATAACCTTATGGCATCAATGTATATTATGGATATATTCTAAAGGTTTATATTCGGATTTTAGTAGGACCTTGTTTCTTTAACATGATTGCAGGTTTTGTGATGTCATTGGTCTTAATTTATATTTAAATGTGGATAATTGGTGTGTTTGTATTTTGATGAAGTCTCTCTTTTGAGATGAAAATGCTTAATGTATAAATAAATGTGTTTTGTTTTTCCTAATTCAGTGTATTGGATGTATTATACTTTATTTGATAAAAGCAATACAATGCAGCCTGAAGCTGATTAATGTATTACAAGAGACTTTATGTGGCAGTTATGATCTTATCAGAGACATCACTGGCAAAAATCCTGCAGGACACAATGACCAGTATTGAGTTATACAGGTCACATGACCAAACAAGCTCAGTAGACTGCATGTAGCATGTCTGCAGCAATGTGCATTCACATGAGCACTGACACACTTTAATGAAGACAGGTAAGAGCTTTGATAAGAGCTGCATAGCAGAGTCCCTACTAATTTATTGATATAAATTGGAAGAGAATCTTGGTATGCACTGATTTTTATAAATCATTCGGTGTGCATGAAGCATCTTTCTTGTTTTCCTATCTAACCTATCCAACACATTTTAAAGCCAGTCCATCACTCCAAAACTGTTAGTTAGGACAGGAAGATCAAACGGGTTTATAGCTTGAATTTTGTTCCTAGATGTCAACGCTGTTTTCAGGATTAATTTAAGTCTTCTAATATATTCCTTGTTATGTTTTATTCACATTTGTTCATGTTTTATTGTCGATCCTTCATCAGTTCCCAAATATTTATACACTCCCTCTTGCTCTAGTTCTTTTATATCCCATTCTTGTCCCAGACTAACGTTTTCTTGGTGCTGCAGTTTTCCTGCTTTAAAGGTTGCTTTTGCAAACTTATCAAGACCAAATGACATTCTTATATGATTTGAAAAAGTTTTGACTGCTTACAGTTGTGCTTTCAATTCCTCATCTTATGAGCTATACAGTTTTAAATCATTGACAAAGAGAAGATGAGAAGTCTTTACACTTTGTTGTTTTCCTGGAGCCAAATTATAGCTATGGCCTAATCTGTTAAGTAGACAGTTTAATGGGTTAAGGGCAAGGCAGAATAGCAGAGGTGACAGGGAGCCACCACGAAATATCCCCTTTTGGATTTTCATCCTTAAAATAATGATTTTCCTTTATCATGGCTTAACTGCAAAGTGGTTTGCCACTGTTTCATGGTGACTGTAATGTAGTCAATCAGTGTAGGATGTTTCTTATACATTTTTAAGCACTCTTTTATCCATGAATGTGAGATATTTTTAAGCACTCTTTTATCCATGAATGTGAGATACTATCAAATGGGTTTTTTTGCATGCAATCCATGCCATATTTAGATTCTTCCCCTTTTTACAGTTCTCCATTATTACTTTATTTAGCAACAGATGATCCTTTGTTTCATATGACGTTTTTTATTGCCCTTTTGTTCTATTGCCATGATTGAGTTTTCTTCTAAGTGACTATAAACTCTGTCGGCATCAATTCCGAGCAGTTGAAGGCAAGTTATTGGTCTATACTTTTTGAGGGTAGCGTGCAGGTTCACTTTTAAGTAGGAGCATTATTTTTCCTGTTGTTACCTATGTTGGTGTCTGTTTAGGGTGTGCATATAAATAGTTCTTACTCATTGCTAAATCTTAATGCAAAGATGCTAATACTTTTAACCAGAAGTTAAGTACGGCATCTGGGCCTGGTGTTTTCCAATTAGAGGCTTTTCTTTTTGGCTGTTACTTAAGCCCATTTCATATCCTGTACTTTTGAACTTCTTATATTTTATTTTACTTCTTCTATCCATTTAGCATCTTTGTTATGTTCTACAGGATATCCATAAATACTTCTCCAAAATGTATCTAGTTCTTTTTGGATGGTCTTTCAATTCCTTTCACCTTGTTTCCCAATTGTCTATAAAACTTTTTGGGGTCATCAATAAATTGCTTATTTTGTAATTTTGCTTTCTATTTATCTGTGTATCTTCTAAGTTTTTCTGCCTGTGCTGATATTTTTAGTTTATTATTTGCGATCGTGCATGATAGCTCCTGATCCGTTATAATATTGCACATTGCTTTTGTCACACCTATTTTTCTGAGTATTTTTGTTGATCTGTTCCCTCTTCTATACTCCTCTAACAGTGACATTTTTTGTCTTAGCTGCTTTATAGTTTTCTCTCTTCAATACTTCCATGATGATATTCAATTTCAAGCCTTCCTTTCCCTTACTACCTTATGTTCTTGTGGTAGAATTTTATCTGTTATTAATTTAGCTGAACAGTAATATATCCTGTTTACATCTATTATATTGCATTGATCTCTATGGACAGTCCTAATTAGTGTGTTCATTTGTTTTCTCAGACTTCTGATTTTTTTTGGTTTTATTGACCTTCTTCAGTCTATTTTTTCATTGATCTTAATATGTCTATCTGTCTCTATTAAATCAAGCAACTCTTCTTTTAGTGCATTTTCTTCTAAACTGAGGGCACATTTTTTGTGCTCCATTTTCTATGGGCATTTTGTAGAAAGTGCTATAGCATCTTCCTGTGGCACATTCTCTTCAATTTCATCCTGTGTCATCCATTGCTGTGTCATATGGGGACTCTCTGACATATTACTCCTCAACAGTGTCTGCTCTGGAGTTGCCACAGTTTCCTGTCCTTTCCTTGCTGTCCAGCTTCAAGTGAACATTTATACTGGTTATCTGTGGAAGTCTCAAAAATATATTCATATGGCAACTGACCAGTTGCTTCCCATTCCACTTGTTTCTCCTTAATTTGGATGTCTGTTGTTCTATCCTGCTGTGGTGCTTTCTGAATTTGATTTTCTACACTAAATCCTTCACTTCGTAGGTACTCAATAACCTCAGTTTCTATTTCCTTAACTTCTTCATTACTAATCTCCTTTTCTACTTTTCCTGTTTGAATTCTTATTATTATATTGTAAAGTTTTCCATGTCTGGATTTCTTTGCCGGTATTTCTCTTCAGATATCTTTGGTGCTGCTTTTTTTGTATTGATTAGTTTTGCTTTCACCTTTGCATAAATATTACACCATATTAAACCTCTTTTTCTTTCCCATGTTCATATTTCTCCTTCAGATATCTCCTGATCTTTCTGTTTATCCTTACTTTGGGGACTTGTTCCATCATGCTGTGATATAACCTGTGTTAGACCTTCTACACCTACTCCTTCTCTTTGCAGGCATTCCATAATTTCAACCTCTATTTTTTAATTTCTACTTTACTAATCTAATTTCTACATTCCCTCTTTGCAATATTATTTTCTTTTTTGTGAAATTTCCCATATCTGGATGTCTTTGCCTATATTTCTCTTCAAATATCTTTGGGGCTTCCTTTTTTGTATTGATTAATTTGGCTTTTGAGTTTGCATAAATATTGCACAATATCAAATCTTTCTTTCTTTCCCATGTCCATATTTCTTTTTTATACTTTTTAAAAATCTCTTGGTTTTGTTGTTTATATTTTTGCACTTCCTCAGAGGCTTATTTTCCAAACATACCAAGGTTTCTTGGTCTATATAATGTTTCACAATTCTGTGCGAGAACAAAGATGAAAACTAAGACTTGAAAGCTTTGTTTATGAGCCACCAAGCTTTCATCTCAACCACTGTCCAAAAATTTTTCTTAAAGAGTGGAAAGCTTACTTTTAGTTAAATACAGTGCTATTAAATTACAACATGTGCAGAAAAGTGTTCCAAGTATTTAAATCCATATTTGCATTTCTTCATATTTAATACTTATTATATATACTAACTTCAAGATGGTACTACAGTAGAGAAAGGGCAAATTCCCCTGTCCGCACTGTACCGCAATCTAAGATAACAAACTTCCCCTTTAGCAATGAAAACAGCACAAGGAGGAAAAAGGTGTCTTGCAAAAATGTACCAAACTTCCAACTAAGCAGACCAAGGCACCTGGAAGGCTGGTGTACAAAAATCACTCCATGTCGTGCAAGTAGCCCAGTTTATTCAAATACATAAATGCAGAAAAAATATTAATGCTTAACTAAGTCACCGCGTTTTCGTCCTTACCACACAGGACTTCATCAGATAATACCAAACCAGAAGAGTTAGCTCTATTTAAACCCATCCCAGTTGGTTTAATGACTTAATTAAATGCAAATTAATTAGTCAATCAAATACAACATTCGCTAGTCCCAACATTGTATGCCAAAAAAAAATTCATGCAGAAATAAACATTTTGTAAAATCAGTATGAAGTATTAGAACCATAGTCTTAACTAATTAAATATAAAACGTAACATGTATAAAGTGTGTGAACACACAAAACCTCATAAAACCTTTTAAAAAGTTATTTAAAAAACTGTTTAAAAAACAACCAAACCCCCCCCCCCCATAATAAATTCAAAGTTTGGCAGATCGGAGCTTAAGCACTGGAGCCAAAGAAATGTGTTCATTAAGACCTGGAAGCTTGTTCGCTTCCAATTTTAACTGCTAGAACAGCTCTGGGAATTCTATTCTTGTTTCTCAAGGACCGCCCCTAGGGTCAACGTTTATGTTTTCTAACACATAGAAAACAAAATATGCCATGCTACAAGTTAAACTGTGTTTATACAGGGCATTGTTTTTGTCATTTTTCCTTATATCATTGAGATGTTCGTAAATACGCCTTTTAAACTTCCTTGTGGTCTTTCCAATGTAGAAAGCTCCACATTCTTTAAAAATAGAGATATAAATCACCCCTATAGTGTCACAGTTTGAATAGGCATTAGTCCTAAGTTCTACATTTCTCTGTTTTAGAAAAACTAAATCCCCCTGTATGATGTGTGAACATTGGGAGCAAGAGCCACACTTAAAAGTTTCCTGTCTTTGTCTCTTAGATTTCTTTTTACGACCCTACAACTCCTTAATGTTTCTACCCTTCCTGTAGGTGATTCTAAGGGGGTCCTTAAATAATTTGTCTAAATCTGAATAGTTCCTGAACCTGTTCAACTACTGGTGATAATGTTCTTAATTGTGGGTGCATCTCTGTTAAAGTTCAGAACCAAGTTACTTCTCCAATTAGTCTCTGTATTAGTGTGTGGGTCCCTGTCAGTACTAATGTGTTCAGGGACACCCGATATGGGTGCAAACCTTCTCCTTCTTTCCTGCTGGACCTCATCCATAATTTCTTCTATCAGCTCAATAGGGTATTTCCTCTCTAAACACTTGTCTTTTACCCTTAAGCTCTCTGTCACATAATCACTGCCCGAGGTGGTCATTCTACAACCTCTAATTAGTTGACCCTTCAAAATCCACTTTTTCTGCTTGAAAGGGTGGGCACTAGTAAAAATTAAATAGGAGTTAGAGAATGTACTTTTCCTGAACACATTAGACTTAAATTTTCTTGCCTCAGGAATTTGTTCAAACAACACATGCAGATACTCTAATTTTTCACTAGAAATGTTATGGGTGAACCTTAGAAATTCAATGGTAGCATTTAAATAATTGATAAACCCATAAAGTAATTCCTCAGTCCAGGTCCAAAAAATACAGATGTCATCCAAATAACATCTGTAATAGTTCCAATGTTGGACATAGTCTGAGTGAAACACAAACCTTTCCTCCCAAGTGGATAGAACCAAATTCACATACGTGGGGGCACAACATGCCCCCATGGCTATCCCACTAGACTGGTTGAATAATTCACCTTCAAAAAAAAACAAGTTGTATTTAAGCACCATCTCCATCAGGTTCAAACTGGCTGTTAGTGCATCCTCGTCAAAATCCCCCCTACTACGCAGGGCCTCTTCAAACCAATCTAGCCCTAGCTTGTGGGGTATAACATTGAATAAGTCCTGTATGTCCAAAGTGGCAAAAATTAAATCATCTTGGTACAGATTGTCTGTGACACTCCTTAGGAAATCCCAAGAGTCCTTGAGGATCTCCACCTTTTCAGTCCATACAATTTTTAACTTCAGTTCCAAAAATTTAGCTAGGGGTATGTTTTGTACCCTGTAGCCGCAACAATCGGCCTGAAAGGTGGGTTTTTGATGTCCTTTGTTTGGAAACATGGCATAGTTTTATGTTAAAGCAGTTTATCACAGCAGTTTCTGCAAAATAGTGGGAAACATTCTAGCAGGAGCTGTGGAGAATAAGTAAAGTGTAGGTGAAGATTAGTTATTGCAGTATTCCTGTACTATAACAAAGAGAAAGAAGCTAAAACCCAGATACATGCTGGAGATGTTGACTGCCACAAAGAACTTGAGTTTACCTGTCTGTAGAACAGTGTGTGTGTGTTGTAACTTTAGGAAGCATTTCAAAGTGAAGGCACATGTGTATAAACAGAAAGCACATTCAGGCAGTAGTGCCATTTTGAGTGAACAACCAGAATGTTAACATGTATGAGTGCAGTAGTCAGTCTGTTTATAAGTTTATTTAAGTTTAAGTTATGAAGCCTCAGTTCTGATGTGTTTATATGTAATAAAGCTGCATGAACTGAACCCACAACTGTTTGTCTGTTTTATCCTGACCGGATGAGTGACATGGTGTCAGAAGCAGGATATCTAAAGGACATGGTACCAGAGGCAGCATGTTTGAAGGACAGCGTGTCAGAAAGGCTCAAATGATTGAAAAAAGGTCAGAAACAAATTTCAGGTAATTAAAACTTGCATAAATGATTTACTTTGTAAAGAAAAAAATATGAAGCAGTCACAAACCACAAAACTTATTATTAATCAAACAAAAAGCACAAAACACATTATTGATTAAACGAAATGTTCAAAACCATGATATTTGATAAAATTATTCAAAATACTTATGAGAGCATCCAGAATTACTTCTGATTTGCATAACAAGCATGTTAAAAGCAAAACGAGCACAAGAAAAGTATAATGAGCATGATAAAAGTCAAACGAGGATAACGAGTACAATAAATATGAAAAGCAAAGTGAATGCATTTTTTTAGTTAGCAACCATGTTTTTTGATAAGAGCTTATTTTGCATTGACTAAAACTTTTCAAAGTATAACTAGTGTTGTTCAAATTATCTCAGAGTGTGCAAAGTGTTTGCAGTGTGTGCTTTATTAGAGTATAATTATTTCAGAGAGTTTACTGCTTGCAAAGTACAATTTATTTGCAAAGTGCAGTAATTTTGAAGTGTTTCTTACCCTGTACAGAGTTATTTCGCAGAGTACAGTCAATTCAAGAAGTTTCATGTGCTGTGTACAATTCATTTGCAAAGTGCAGTCATTTCAAAAGTGTTTCTTACACTGATGAGTGGTTTCACAAAGTACAGTGATTTCAAAGTGTTCTTGTGCTACGGAGACTTATTTTGCAAAGTGCAGTTATTTTGAAGAGTCTATTGTACTGTTTCTGGCATAAATTTCTGATGTATATGTGTGTATGTTCATACATAATTCCAAGGGTCTTTATTACTGTGTGTTGGCATGGCAGAGGCATTTCGCAGACCCAGTCCACTTGTGTTTGATCATAATATTGCAGAGAATTGGAGAGTATTTAAGCAGGAATACGATATTTTCATACAAGCAGCTCTTTTCTGATAAAGATGCATGTATGAGATTATTTATTCTACTTAATCTAGCGGGGTCAGAAGCCATTGAAAAAGAGCATTCATTTGTGTATGCACCAACAGTATATGCAGGAGGAGAAGACCGTTATATTGTTGTACAAGCTGAATTGAGGGAGGTCCCTGAGTGCTTGATATGTAAATTTAGAAAAATGTGTAACCTCCAGACAAATGTTACATTAATGAGGCACTTATTTTATTACAAGAGACCAAAAGCCAGAAGAAACTTTTGCAGCTTATATCACTGACTTGAGAAACAAGGCTAAAATGTGCAGATTTGGTGATTTGAAAGATGAGCTGATAAAGGACAGGCTTGTGGGTGGTGTTAATCATGCTGTAGTGAGAAAGATTTTGCTTCAAGACAGTAATTTAATGTTCAGGAAAGCCATAGAGATTTGTCAAATAGATGAGCTTACAGGAAGGCACACAAATATGCTTGCAAGTGACAAGAGCATGGTTTCGGCAGCCTCTGGAGCAAACATAGACAGCATGCAGCACATGGCTAACAGAAACAGGCCTAAGCACATGGCAGTTGCAGCCCCTGCAGGATTTCCAGGGAGAGCCCATACCTTTCCAGCAAGTTCTAAGACTAGCTGAGTAAAACGGACATGCTCAGTGCAGCATAAGAGTGAGTCAGCAAAACCCAAGTCAAGTCTCATTGTTAACTGTTGTAATTGTGTTGCCAATCATGAGTTTAAAAGGGAAAAGTGCTTAGCATTTGGTCAGCAATGCCACAAGTGTAAAAAAGTGGAACCACTTTCAAAAGCTTTGTAAATCAAGCAAGACTCTTCATGTATTAAGAAAAGTTACTCTAAAAAGCAAGTTGATCATATTGAAAGCTGCAATTCTACTTTCTCTGTTGATGGTGTATCAGTGGTTGGTGAAAAGATTAATCCAGTAGATTTGTTGGCAAAAAACGAAGTGTATTGTACTGTTCTGATTAATGGTAAGCTCACAGAGCTCAAAGTGGACACTGTTTCAAAGTACAGTGTTATGCCAGCATAAACATTTGCTAGAGTAAGAGCTGGTGAACAACTTAATTTGGCCAATTGTGTGAAGCTTGTTGCTTATGGAGGTGAAGAGATTCAAACCGAAGGCTCAGTAGTACATTCATGCTGTTCAGCTGGGAACAGTTACAGCTTGCAATTTTATGTGGCCAGAGACCTGTACAATCATTATTAGATCTCAGAGACAGTTTAAAAATGAAACTGTTTTCTTATACCAAAGAAATCTATCATGAAAGCATGTCTTAGTTACAGTTTCACCGATGTTACTTTCACAGAGTATGCTGTTATTTTTGAAGACAAGCTAGGTAAACTTCCAGTTGTGTACTCCATGAAAGTAGACCCAGAGGTCAGTCCAGTGGTTAGTCCAATGAAAAGAGTTCTGATAGATATGCAGAAAAGAATCAAAGTCCATTTAGATAAAATGGTACAGCAAGGTGTGATTTGTCCAGTTACAGAACCAACTGAATGGGTGTCTTCCATAGTAGTTGCTCATAAGAAAAGCTCAGATGAAATCAGAATATTTATTGACCTAAGAGACTTAAACAAAGCATTAGAGAGAGTCCACCATCCTATGCAGTTGAGGAAGTTGCTACCCTCATGCCAAATGCCACATTTATTTCTGTCTCAGATGTGAAGAGTTTATTTTGGCAAGTAATGCTTGATCTCAAATTTTCACTCCTGACTACATTCAGTACACCATCTGGTAGATACAGATTTCTCAAAATACCTTTTGGAATAAATTCTGCCAGTGAAGTCTTTCAACATTTAATGGAGCAATTTTTTTTCAGGCTGCCTGTGTGCTATAATAGTAGGTGATTTACTAGTTGCAGTCAATGGTGAAGCAGAGCATGACAGAAACCTCAGGAAAGTTCTGGAAAGAGCACATGAAGTGAATCAAAAGCTCAGTCCTCTGAAATGTAAATTCAGGCTACCAGAAGTTACTTATGCTGGCCATTTATTTACCATTTCATAGTTATGACCAGATCCTTCCAAACAAACAGCCATTCTTGAGATGCCAGCTCCAGACAATGCTCAAGCCTTACAGCATTTTCTTGGTCTGGTTAACTATCTGGGCAAGTTTAAACCAAACTTCAATGAATTATCAGTGCCCTTATGAGAGTTGACATGCAAAAATGCTACCTGGACATGGTTGGAATACCACCAGATAGCATTTGATGACCTGAAACAGAAAATTGCCAGTCCACCAGCATTAAGATACTATGATATGAACAAACCAGTGATTCTTTCCTGTGATGCTTCAAAGTTTGGTCTTGGTGCAGTCATTCTTCAGTAGGGCAAACCAGTAGCCTATGCATCTAAAACTCTTACCCAAACTGAGATGCAATATGCTCAGACTGAGAAGGAACTTTTGGCAATTGTGTTCACATGTTCGAAGCTCCATGATTATATTTATGGCTGAGCTATCCAGATTGGAACTGATCATCAACTTCTAGTCACTATTTTAAAGAAGCCTATACATACAGCTCCAGCAATACTACAAAGGATGATGCTCAGATTACAAAAGTACAACTTCAAAATAGTCTATGCAAAAGGCAAACTTCTTTATCTGGCTGATACCTTATCCAGATTGCCCAGAAATACCACAGAAAAGCTTGATGCAGAGAATTTTGAATTTGATGTCATGGAAGTGCATAATTTTTCTACCACACAACTTGATGAGCTAAGAGATCATACAAAGACTGATCCAATTTTGCAAAAGCTCAACCACTTCATCAATGTTGGATGGCCATCAGAGCAATCTTGTGTGCCAACAGAAGTGCAACCTTTTTCCTTACAGAGATGACATGTTGGTGGAAGATGGTATCATTTTCAAAGGTTCTCCTACTTCCTTGCAACATGAGTATATCCAGATTTTACATTGTGGCCACCCAGGTTTTGAGGCTACCAAAAGAAGGGTGAAATGACTAGCATTTTGGCTTTCTCTATCAAAAAATATCAATAAAGTACTTTCATCTTGTTCAGTATACAATAGTACTAAACCGCATTTGCAAAAAGAGCTAAATCAGATTCCTGAACTACCTTGATCAACAGTAGCCACTGACATATTCGAGTGGAATGGTCAACATTGCTTAGCATTGGTAGGCTCTTATTCAAATTGGTGCGAGATTGATCTGCTACCTAATCTATCATCCAGTACTGTCATTCTTCTTCTTCTTTTGGCTGCTCCCATTAGGAGTCGCCACAGCGGATCATTTGTTTCCATTTCTTCCTGTCCTCTGCATCTTGCTCTGTCATGCCAACCACCTGCATGTCCTCTCTCACCACATCCATAAACCTTATCTTAGGCCTTCCTCTTTTCCTGTTACCTGGCAGCTTCATCGTTAGCATCTTTTTCCCAATATACTCTGCATCCCTCCTCAGCACATGTCCAAACCAATGTAATCTTGCCTCTCTGGCTTTGTCTCAAAACCTTCCAACCTAGGCTGACCCTCTAATATACTTATTCCTAATCCTGTCCACCCTCGTCACACCCAGTGTAAATCTTAACATCTTTAACTCTGCCATGTCCAGCTCTGACTCCTGCCTTTTTGTCAATGCCACTGTCTCCAATCCATATAACATATCTGGTCTCACTACCCTCTTGTAGACCTTCCCTTTCACTCTTACTGGTACTTGTCTGTCACAAATCACTCCTGACACTCTTCTCCACCCACTCCATCCTGCCTGTACTCTCATCTTCACCTCTCTTCCACACTCACCATTACTCTGAACTGTTGTGGCCAAGTATTTAAACTCATCCACCTTAGCCACCTCTACTCCCTGCATCCTCACCATTCCTCTATCCTCTCGCTCATTCACACACATATATTCTTTCTTAGTCCTGCTGACCTTCATTCCTTTTCTCTCTAGAGCAATGCACAAGCCAGTGCATTTCTTTGTGCCGGTCCCAAGCCCGGATAAATGGGGAGGGTTGCATCAGGAAGGGCATCCGGTGTAAAATTTTGCCAAGTCATACATGCGGACATCATCCAGTACTATCATTACTAAGTTGAAATATCATTTCTCAGTCCATGGTAGTCTGCACAAAGTTATTTCTGACAATGGTTCCCAGTTTACCAATTAGCTATTTCAGACATTTGCAAAAGAGTGGGACTTTATCCATGTTACTAGCAGTCCTGAGTGGCCACATTCAAATGGCCTAGCTGAATGTGCAGTACAAAATGCAAATCAATTACTAGACAGGTCAAAGCATGACAATACTGATGTCTTCTTGAATTTGCTTAATCTCAGAAATATACCTCATGGCAATTTACTTGGCTCACCTGCTCAAAGACTTCTGTCTAGCAAAACAGAACAACCTTGCCTATCAGTTCCAGTTTGTTGGTGCTTAATTCTAAAAACAGAAGAGCAATCAAAGCCCAACTATTTAAAAACATGCATTCCAGAATGGCTAACAATGACCAGATGGCTTAGTGGTTAAGGTTCACCTCCCATGCACAGAGTTGTACAGACCAACTGCTTTGGGCATCTACTGTGGTGCAGAGTATCCTCAAGATAGAAGAAGATGGATCACAGACTGCACACCATGCCAGAGTTAGCCACTCAACAGTGTAAAATATGGCACTGGGTGATTCAGTTATGTTGATTAATGTTGCCAAAAATGGGCATGGGTAGTTACCGGTGATAAGTGGGTTGAGGACCCGGCCTACTCTGACCCACGCCAGGGACCCTTGCTAATGGTGAGAGGGGTATATGTGCCCCTACTGGCCAGTGTGTGCCCACCATAAAGCACAGCAGCCCTGGGTCAATAAGCTACTGACTGGCCAGTGTCTAGTTGCCCAGCCTGGGTTACGTGGGATAGCTCTGTTGAGCGAAAGCTGGATGTAAAACCTACCAACCTGCCAAACATGAACTGAGAATTGCTATGCTTAATGTAGGTTCACTGACAGAATGTAGCTTGGTAGTGGATGACATGATGATGCGGAGGAGACTGGACATCCTATGTATCCATGAGATGAGATGGAAGGGCAATGCAGCAAAGCCACTTGGCTTGGGATACAGAGTCTTCTACTCAGGTGGAGGGCAGGCTAGAAATGATGTAGGAATTGTGGTGAGAGAGAGAGGCTTCAGAAGGCAGTAAGGGATATCATCAGAAATAATGACACACTCATGGCAGTCAGACTTCAGTGTAATGATAGGGCAGTATTCATAATCTCAGCCTATGCCCCACAGCAGGGTTGTGATAGTGAGGAAAAGAATGCATTCAGACAACAGTTGCAGGACCTACTAGATAAAGCAGGAGAACATTAATTGGTGTCGATAATGGGTGACTTGAATGCACATATTGGGACAGACAGAACAGGATATGAGGACTGCCTGTGTCCACATGGGTAGGGCAACAGGAATAATGAAGGTGAAGCCATTCTAGACTTTTGTCTGGCAAATGGCTTGATAATAGACAACTCATGGTTCAGAAAGAGAGACAGTCACAAGATCACATACAAGAGTAGTCAACATGCAACTCTGGTAGACTTCCTCCTAGTAAGGAAAAAGGATTGGGGTAAAATCCATGATTGCAAAGTCATCCCCAGTGAAACAGTCAGCCCACAGCATAAACCATTAGTTGCCACAATCAGCTGCAAGCAGTGGTCAGAGAAGGCTTTAAGGTCAACGGACACCAGGCTGAAGACCTGGAAGTTGACTGGAGAGAAAGTACAACAGTTCAATGAATTACTCAGGACTCTAGCACCCCAAGAAGAAGAGGAAATAGGTGGAATTGAAGAAGAATGTCAGTGCCTGAAAACAGCACGTATTAGGACTACAGAAAAGTTATGTGGCCAAGCCAGGTATGGAAATAAGGAACATAAGGAAAGCTGGTGGTGGAATGCCAAAGTCCAGGAAGTCATCAAAAAAAAAAGGAGTGCAGGAAGAAGTGGGAGACAGAAAAGACTGACCAGGCTAGGAAGGACTACTGGTTGGCTAACAAAGAATCTAAGAAATAAGTTGCAATAGCAAAGAATAGGGTATCAGAGGCACTGTACCAACTTCTGGAAAGTGACTCAGTAAGGGGCACAAAGAAACTATATCCGGTTGCAAGGTAAAGACAGAAAGATAAAGAAGATAGTCAGACACCCTTCATAAGGGATGCCAGCAACAACCTGATCACCAGTCCAGAGGGCATCAAAGGCAGATGGAAGAAGTATTTCCAGCAGCTTCTGAATGAAGAAAACCCTACAGAAGCTGTACTGCCCCAGAAACAGCCTATGATGAGAGAAGAAGAGGAGCCCACCCAAGAAGAAGTAAGAACAGCACTAAGGAAGATGAAGGCAGGGAAAGCAGCAGGTTCAGATGAGGTCACAGCAGATATGATAAGGATGCTGGGTGAGATAGGGGAGAAATGGCTCCTGAGGGTACTAATAGCAGTGTGGAGAGAAAGGTGTATCCCAAATGACTGGAAAATAAGCATACTCATGCCAGTGTACAAAAACAAAGGGGACATCCACAACTGTGGGCAGTACAGAGGCATCAAACTCCTATCAGATTGCATGAACGTTCTGGAGAGGGTGATTGATAAATTGATACGCAGAGTAGTAGACTACAAGATGGGAGATGAGCAGTTTGGATTCAGATCAGGATGCAGCACAGTGACCCGATCTTTGCATTGAGACAGATACTTCAGAGGAAGCTAGAGATGAGGAGAGAGTCCAACCGGGCATTCCTAGACTTGGAGAAAGCATATGATGAGGTCCCAAGAAAGCTGATCTGGGCAGTACTATGGTGGTTTGAAGTCCCAGAATCACTGGTAGAATTAGTGCAGGCTATGTACAAGGACCCAATGACTCAAGTACACACAGTGTTCAGCCTCACAGAGGGGTTTCAGTGGGAGTGGGTGTACATCAGGCTTCAGCTTTGAGCCCACTGCTGTTCATACTGGTGATGGACTACATTAGCAAACAGGTTGGAGGGGAGGGATCAACAAAGCTGCTGTATGCAGATGATGTGGCAGTGCAGGCAGACTCTGAGCTAGAACTTCAGCAAAGGATAGGAGAATAGAATGCAAATTTGAAGGTACATGGGATGAAACTAAGCACAGATAAGATGGTGGTAATTACAGCAAATTGTAGAAATCAGAAGAAGCTGAGAATAGAGATATAAGGGAAGATAGTGGAACAGGTAAACAGCTTCAAGTATCTGTGAGGGGTAGTTGAGGAGAAGGGTAGTCTGAATGAAGAGGTCAAAGCTAGAATCAGAGGGGCTGCAGCCAACTGGCATAGAGTATCAGGTAAAGTCCATGACAGAAGAATGACAAAAAAACTGAAAAGAAAGGTGTACAAGACAGTGGTGCAACAGGTACTACTGTATGATACAGAAATCTGGGCAATAAAGGCAGAACAACTGAAGAAGCTAGAGGTGATGGAAATGAAGTGCCTGAGAAAGGTGCTAGGATGCACACTGCAGGACAGGTGATGAACTGAGGACATAAGAGCAGAAGCCAAAGTAGCTCCAATTGCAGAAAAGATCAAAGAGAACAGATCATGATGGTTTGGGCACATGTGTAGAAAAGCAGAAGACAATCTGGTGAGGAAGATTTGGGACAGACAGGAAGAAGGTAAGAGGAAGAAAGGACATCCAGCAAAGAGGTGGATGGATTGGGTGAAAGAAGATCTGTGACAATCAGGCATGTGTGTTGAAGAAGGCAGGAGTGTGGCACTGAATTGAGAGAGTTGGCAACAGTTAACATGATACCCCAACTCCATGTAGGAAAATAGGAAAAAAGGGGGCTGATGATAATGATGATTCATTCCGGAAGTCCATCTATGATAAAATGAGCAGCTTTCTTCATCCATTGAAAGAAGAAGAGATTGTGAGGATGCAAACAGCAAAAGGATTTGATTGAACTGATCAAGTAAGAGGTGTATTTGCCAAGCTGAGATCTTACATAGTAGAATCTGAGGGTACAGAATACAGAAGAAATCGTAGGCATCTTCTTTCAATGTCAGAATCGATACCGCAGCATTGTATCTGTGATACAGAGTCTAGATCGCAGAACAACCCAAATGATGCTCCTGTTGAAGAACGTCTCAGTACCTATTCCCATTCCTGATAATGTCTCAGAGATCACTGAAGTTGAGCATTCATTAAAGACAGTCTCTGTTGCTAAACCCAGTCCTAATGTTTATGTCACATGATCAGGATGTATTTCCAGACCTAGTGTAAAATACACAGCAACCTGGACATGATTGTTTCACTTGCATTGACTTCTATATAACTGCATGTTGAAGGATTATTTATGTACAACTGCATGTCAGTAATTATTGTCATTATTACTGTGCATGACTTATTTCTCGAAGAGGGAGGATGTAGAACAGTGTGTGTGTGTTGTAACTTTAAGAACCATTTCAAAGTGAGGGCATGTGTGTACAAATAGAAAGCACATGCAGGCAGCAGTGCTATTTTGAGTGAACAGACAGTGTTAACATGTATGAGTGCAGTAGTCAGTCTATTTATAAGTTTACTTAAGTTTAAGTTACTAAGCCTTAATCCTGATAAAGCTGCTTGAACTGAACCCACAACTGTTTGTCTGTTTTATCCGGACTGGATGACTGATACTCTTGACTAGCTGTTATCCAAAAAGGGAGGGCATTAGAAAAAGGGAAATGTATTAGAAAAAGACATAGTTTATCATACATGACCATATGTATTTAAAAAAATACATAGGAAGTGTGATTTTTTTTGTTTTCCTCACTTGCTCCTGTGCCACAAATGTATTACTTCTAACAGCAACAACAATGACCCAGCTATGATAAGCAGACTGGATTTATGGAGGACCTAGCTTAGGCAAATGAGATTAAGTGTTTCATTAGTTTGCTTACTAACTCTTGAATAACAAAAGACATCTTGGACAGGAAATTCTGAGATACTTGGTCAGAGTCAAGGCTGAAAAATTAATCTTTTGTCTTGAATGAATAATTCAACCATTATGGAGGATGCATGTGATGCTTAGCACCAACCATGCACAGAAGCATACATGCCAAATGTCATTACCTACTGCAGTCTTCCATGGAGCACAGATGAATTACAAAGCCTCTGTGTTGTTCTATAGATTACTGTTGATAGCTCCCCACAATGGTCACATTCTTTTTGCCTAATGCTGATACATGGCACATGTATTAAGAAGCTCTTTTGGGGGACAAATGTCAGGAACTTGGAGGTCAATGTAGTGTCTACAACAGTAGAATTATTAGACCATAGCTATATAGATCATAAGCTTACATTTAACCAGAAATATTGTTGGGAGGCAGAAGGCCAGCTATCTTCATTCCCAGCAAACATGCACATGCAAACGTCCAAAGTAATTTTGGAAAGTATGTAATCACATACCTGGCCAAACACCTGACAAAGAAAAGATCAAAAAATGGAGGTGTTAATACTTATCTTCAAAGAGTGTACCCATCTCTTACATTCTTAACATCCCTCCCAGAACTTATATACCTACCTTCTACTTTTCAACTATATAAATAAAAAATACAGAAAGCTCTTAGACCAAATTCCAATTGATGACTTCCCTCCCATTAAGATACACTCTGCAAAAACTTCATCCCTATTATATAGAAATAAGCTGTTGCTACTTTGCTCAAAATCCTCAAACAGTGTTTAGCAAATAATGTCAGAGTCATCTGCATACTTCCCACACTAGATGCACCACTAGAAAATTAGTTTATTCAAAATAGTCTCTGACATGATTCATTCACAACAACAAGAATTAGTCCTAATTCCCTTTACTGATTCAAAGCCTTCATATGCCACAGAAGCTTTACAATTAAAATAGGATCAGAAATCTTTACTAGAGCCAGTTTTAGAAAAAGAGCAACCCGAAGTTATGTGTTATTACAACTCCTCTTTTTAATCTTTATCAGCAGGCTCCCCTCTGACTTGACACACCTTCTAATCACCTTATACACATATGATTTGGTAATCCATAGGTCAGGTCCATTGCCTCTGCAATCAAGAACAATTTGAAAATGGCATAAAACTTTTCTCATATGGAATTCACTTACTGCAAACTATTAAAACTATAAAAACTAAATCTGTGATCTTTGGTAGTCAACCAAATCTGTTTACAGTCCTCTCAAACCGGCATACTATCTACAGTAAGCAATACTCTAATGAATTAATCACTTCTGTTATCTAGTAATCTGACTTTATCCACAAGTAAATGTCAGTCACCTCATAAATATGGCAGAGGCTAAAATCAACAACCTCCTTTTCTGAGACATAAAGATTCTCACTTTCTATCCCCAGAAGGTTGGAACATATTTGGAGGGGGCATTCTTCTGGCTGAACTTGAGTAAGGACTGTCCACTGTGTCCACAGTTTACAAAAAGTATGTTTTAAAAAGTATGTCTAACAAGATCTGTGGGTTCATAACACTCTCCTTGAAAAGGTAACAATACCCCCGTATGCTCCCAAGAGCCAAATTGCTATGTGTAAAACAGACAGCACATGTGTGAAAACAACTTACCATTGGTACAGTGGTACAGCAAGTAACATTATTGTTTCACACTTCTTGGATCTCTAGTGGATTTCTTGTTTGTGTAGCTATCCTCTCTGTGTCTGTGTGGATTTTATTGAGGTGATGTAATTTCTTCCACCACCCCAGAAGATGTGCCATACATAATCTGGAGTTTATCCAGTTTACCTGTAGGTAAGCATGCAGTGACAGAGAGAAAATGATAGAGGCAGAGAGAAACATAGAGAGAGAGAGAGAAAGAGAGAGTGACAGTGTGAGACAGAAAGGCAAAAAGAGAGAGCGAGAGGCAGACAGAGAGAGAGAAAGAGTGTGTGTGTGTGTGTGTGTGTGTGTGTGTGTGTGTGTGTGTGTGTGTGTGTGTGTGTGTGTGTGTGTGTCTCAAAAATAACACTTTATTTATCTCCAGAATCACGCAGTATTGATGGGTTCATACCTAATTAGCATTAAAAAATGAACATTTAACAAGTAATTATCTTTGAAACACAACACAACTTTGAAGCACAGAACGTCCACAAAAAAAAAAAAAAAACTCAGAGGTTGGAAAGGGTTACTATAGCTGGTCTAGGGGTAGTGTACATTTTAGAAGCAGTAAGTTGGAATATGTTACTGAGACCAGTATTGTTTTCACTTTTTTTGCAATTAGATATGATACACTTATGTATATGCAAGTAGCTATCTGCTGGAAGTTAGGTTAGGAGTAGTTAGGAGTAAGAAGACAATGTCTGTATATACGTTTGACAACAACATGCAGAAATATTTTTCCTGTGTCTGTTTGTTCTTTCACTATTTTTCCAGTCTGATATCGCCGACATAGACAGAAGTTGCTGACTTTTAAGGACAGGGGTGCAGAAGAATATTGTGTATATGAATGACAGCAGCAATTTGAAATATATAACTGCAGCCATTTGCTCATTTGTTTTCATCATAACTTAACAACAGAGGGACACATGGAAGCTGACAGACATCTTTTGGGGAGGTAGGGAGGCAGCCACTATTCTCAGATATGACATATCATTACAAGCATTTGTTGTCTCAGTTTACTGAAAAACATTTTTTATTAGCAAATTATTGGGCACGACTTGTTTATTCCCTGAAAAAATAAAAATGTATTTATTGTCTCAGGTATGATTTTTGTTCACACCATCACTGGATTCAATGGCTTGGACAAAAAAGCTCTAAAATGTATGCCAGAGCATCTATAGGCCCCTAGACCCTGGCTTTTATGCCTTTATTTCCTCTACAGTTACAACAGTGTGTTCTTGGCCATTTCATGCTTGTTGAAAGGATGTAGTAAAAAAATGAATTAAAAAGTTTGCAAAATAACTCTAAAGTTTTTATCAGAAGATATAGAAACCCATTTTCTTGAATCCTCTTGGCCTATAGACCATCAGATTAGTTTAATTATTTCCTCTGTAGTTATTATAGTGCAGGGTTGCCCAGATAAGGTGCATTGAAAGAATGGATGACAACATTTAAGTATAACAAAGTGTGAAAAAAACATGAAAAAAGTAATCTAGATGATATGGACAGACACAGAAGAGGAAATCATGTGAGGCACTGATGGTGGTGCAGGAGGACAGTGGGCAGTTTAGATTACCATGTATCACTTTGCCTTGGGCTCCAATTCATCTAAGACCAGGCCTAACACTACATAATTATGGATACAAAAATATTCCAACTTGCTTCACAGAAATATATACAACCATAAATGACATCAGTCATATTAATCTAAACAAACAGCTCCTGTACCCAGCAGTTATAGCAACTTTGTTTACTGTGTACACCTCAGATATCTGATTGTGATAACATAAAAAATAAGGATCACACAAATGTATTTATCTATTTATTTATTTATTTATTCTTACATTTGTTAACTAGGTATGTCTGACTGAGCATGTGCCCTTCTTCAGCAGATGCCCCAGGAGAAAAGCTCCATACAGAACAACTATTAAGCAGACTTAACTCAAAGTCCAGAAAACTTCAAATACATGACAGACACAAAATACAGGAGTAGCTATAGATATATAAAAACCTCGGTGTACAGTGCATAATTCATCAATCTGCAAGAGTTAAGTATAGAGGTATAGAAGAAATACAACAGTAACTATAGATACATAAAACAATCTCAAAATAAAGTACAAAAGGAAACGATCTGCAATCCCTGATGTAACAAAATTATGAAATAAATTACTCCTGAGAAAAGAGTTGAAGAGGTGGGTACAAGGAGGAAAAGAAAGCCAATACAAGAATAGATTGAGTACTTTCCTATGGTACTGGGGAGGATATAGATACAGATGGGCATGTGGATTAGAAGAACCTGGGGAATAGAAATCATAGACTGACTTGCTTCATATACAAGGGGAAGGGGTGGAAGTGGTAGGCACAGGCAGTGAAGGAGCAGTGGTAACAGAGTAAGGGAGGGCATTAGGAAGAAAGATAAGGGGATGTAAGAGGGGGAGAACAGATGGTGAAATTATCAGGGAACACTGGGAAGTGAGAGACAAGTGTAGGGGATGCGAGAAGTTTAATATCTTTTTGAAGTTGAGGGTATTGGATGTAGTTTGGATGGATAGATGAAGTTTGTTCCAAGCCAAGGCAACAGAGTAGTGTATAGGTACTGGCCAATTATTTTTCTGGGCTTGTAGAGTTTCAAGAGATACTGGTCAGATCTCAGGAGAGAGTAACTGGTAGTATAGAAGGAGATGAGGGAGGAGATGGCACAGGGCAGGAGGTAGGTTTATTAATAGTGGAGTGAAGAAGGAGCAGTTGAGCTAGGAGAAGCTTGTGTAGGAGTTCAAGCTAGTTTAAGGATTTGACAGCAAGACAATAATGTGAATTGTAGGGTTGATTTGTTGTGAACCTAGATACTTTATTGTAAGAGAGTTCAATTTTAGACTTTAGAGAGGATTGTAGGTTGGTTAGGACTGGAGAGGCATAAAGCAGACTGGGAAGAAGATAAGCATAGGGAAGAGGAAGTCTAGAGTCCTTGGTGAGGAATTTTTTTTGTTCCTATAGAGTAAGCCTAGTTTTTTGGTGTTTGTTATGCAATTTTGGACATGTAAATCAAATTTTAGTTGATCGTCTGTGAGAATGCCCAGCAGCTTGGTTTATTTTTCTGCATTTATTACAGTGTTGTTAAGGGATGAGATAGCGACTGAAGATTTAAGATGAGAGAGAGAGATTTTGGAAGAAATAAGAGAAGTTTAGTTTTTTTGGGATTGAGTATGAACTGATTGTCAGTTATCCACCTTTTGATGGTGTTGAATGAGTTTTGGGTTATAGTGAGGAGGTGTGAGGGATTGTCAGATGTGCAGATGATAGTGGAGTCATCCGCATATTGTATAAGGGAGAACTGAGAACAGGCTGTATGAAGAGAGTTAGTGAGGATGTTAAATAGTACTGGTCCAAGAATGGAACCTTGAGTTACACCAGTATTAACAGGAAGGAAGTGGGAGAAGGAAGAGAGCCACTTGATGGACTGCTGTCTGTTGGAAAGATAGCTTGAGAATCATTTGAGTGTTGGATTGGAGAGACCAAGGTCAGACATTTTAGTGAGAAGCTTGGGGTGAGAGACAGTATCAAAGGCTTTGGAGAGATCCAATAATAGGATGGATACTAGTTTAGTGTTGTCTCTGGCTTGAAAGATAGCATTAGTGAAATAGATTAAAACTGAAGCAGTACTATGGTTAGGGTGGAAGGCACATTGGGTAGGAGAGAGAAGATTTTCTTGTAGAAGATAATCAAGCAGCTCTTTGTGGAAACATTTTCTGAGTATTTTTGAGAGCGGGACAGAATGGCTATGGGCCTGTAGTTTGAGAGTTCAGTGGAGTGTCCTCCTTTGTGAATAGGTATATTGTAGATTTTTTCCAGATAGAGGGGACTGTAGATTATTGGATAGATCTCTTGGTATGAATAGAGATGAGGTAGGCTCTAGAGCTATGGGATGAGTTTAGGGAGGTTGGTGGTAAATTATCTGCAGAGGGAGAGCAGGGCTTCAGTTTGTTTAGTAATGATTTTATGTAGGCAGTAGGGACAAGTTTCAGTGAAAAGGTAGCTTTATGATCTGAGGAAGAGAAAGGAATAGCAGGATTGGAAACATGACTATTCTGTATTAGTTTTTCAATAGAGTCAATGAAACAGGAGTTGAGTACAGTAGCAGTTTCTAGAGGAGAATTGTTAGGGCAAGGGTTGGGTATACTGGGACTACCTGGGTGGAAACTGTTGTTAATGGTGTTGGAGAATTTTTCGGATTGTTGTGATGATCTGTTTGAGCCTCTAGATAGACTTTTTTTTATCATTATTGACTTGTTTTTTACTGAGGCTACAGAGTTCTTTATAGGTTTGGTGGTGAGTGGGGGATTTTGCTTTTAGTTAGATCTTCCATGAAATATCCCTCTTGTGCATTAGAGAGTGAGTGGACTGAAAAAGCCAAGGTGCAAAGAGAGATTTCACTCTAATTTTTCTAAGGGGAGCAAGGGAGTTGAGAATGTCTAGAAGAATGGAGTTAAAGTTAAGGACAGCTTACTCAAGTGATAGGTTAAAGAGGAGGGACCAGTTTATGGAGGACAGTCTATTGTTGAACTCACTGGAGGACAGTTTATTGTTGAAATAATCAGGGATAAAGTTAGCAAGGCAATGGCACTCTGCATTTATGTTGCCTAATTTGATGAGGGGAGTACCTTTGTATGCTTGTGGGAAGGTGGTGACTTAAAGAATCTGGCAGTGTTTTGGGGTTGTGGTACAAGTTGGTATTGGATACTAAGATCCAGTCTAGGATAGAGCTGGAGTTCTTTCATTTGCTGTAGTGGGTAGAGGTTGAAATTAGTTGCATGAGGCAGTGAAGATTTATACTCAAGTTAGCAGAGTCTGAGGTCAAGGTTTGCCAGTAGATGTTGGCATTCCCCAGAATTATTGCTTCATATGATACCTGCTAAGTAATCCAGGAGATAACATGTTCAAGTATGAGAATGTTGTTACCCAGGGGGATATATATATATAGCAGCAATTAGATTAGAAGTTTTTAGTGATTAAGTTTGCAGTTCACTATTAGGAGTTCAGCTAGGTGAAAGTTGGGAGTGAAATGTTCAAAGGAGACAGGTTAAGCTGCTCTGAATGTAATATGACTACACCCCTTCCTTTTTGGGGATCCTGTCTGAGCAGAAGATATTGTACCCAGATGAAGTATTTCATTGTCAGAAATATGGGGTTTGAGACAAGTTTCAGTGAGAATTATTATGTCGGGTGAGTACTGAGCAACTCATGAGTGAAATTCACTGACTTTGCTGAGAATGCTGTGAATATTTAATGAGCTTATGGATAATCACTTGGTAGAAGACTTGGAGTAGGAGGTGGAATGGGGTGTGGGGAAGGAATCATGAGAGGGATAGGAGTGAGGGCCAGGGTTGGGGTGAATATCACCTGTTAAGAATATACTTCTGGTGTTGTGTAGCAGTGCAGGTATTTAGGCATAGTTTTGTGAGGATGGAAGAGGGGAAGGACTAATTTGATTTTATTTAGAAGATGGTTAGATGGGTTAAATAGAGTTGGTGAAAAGATTATCTAGGGTTTATCCAGGATCCATTGAGAGTGGGTTAGACTAGGGGGTAAGTTTATGAGAGATAGTTCAATATGGTATGAGGAAAGGTGAGAGAGTAGATACATAGATGAGAAACATGTTTATGGAGAGTGGGAAGGTAGGTGGTGAAAATTACAGAGAAGTTAAGTAGGTAAGGAAAATAGGTTTCTTGAGTGGTGAAAGTGAAATTTTGGATGTATGGGTAGAGGAGAGGATGGAATTCACTGTTGGGAGTGCAAAGGAGAGGATGTGTAAAGGACAGGGTGAGTAAAGTGTATGAAGTATGGAGTAAGGGAGTGAAGTAAATTTAGAGGTTCTGGGGAGAAGGTGAGTGGATTACGAGAAAGTGAAGTGTTTCAGTTGGTAAGGATTAGGAAGTAGAGGAGGAGTGACAGAGAGCAAGGAAGTGAATGTTGAATGGAGGGAATAGACAGGAGGAGGTGAAGTAGAATGGGAGGGGAGAATAAGGGTTATAATACATATTTAGACTAAGTGGGGGTGGATGGGAATTGTGGGTATGGTAGGGGAGCGGAGTGAGCCTGAGCAAAGTGAGAGCAAAGGGAGCAGGCTGAGCCAGACTGAAATAAATGTCTGAATGTCTAGAATAGCAATTGGTAAGTAAAACACTGCTTATTATGTAGATATCTCAACAATTTAACTGATGGAAAATATGCCATTTAAGCTATTTTATTACACCTAATGGAATGACTGTATATAGGAATCTTATAGTATTGCAGTCAGGGTGAGAAAAGTGAATATACAGAGGTAAGTTAAAAAAATAATTAAATAAAAATTAAAGTATGGAAGCTGGAGAAGGAGAACAGGGTCAAATAGGTGTTAGAGGATACAGTAGAGGGGGCAAGGCAGTTAAGTAAATGTGGTTGTATAGATGGCAAAGGAAAAAGGAGAACAGAGTAAACTAATGATTAGGAGGATAAAGTATGGCTGATATCTTAACAAGGAAGGAGGGGATGAAGTAGAGAGAAACAGGGGGAACGGTGATTTGTCATACAGCTGTGAGGAGGTATGGACCACAATACATAACACAGCAAATTATATTAAATATACAATAGTAGGATGGGAGCAGTTGCTACTTGCAGGGGTGCACGACTCAGAGTGAGACTGTTAACGTATGGCCAGGAGTACAGAGGCAGTTGGTGTCAGGAGCTGTATGTGGGTCCTTGACCTAGGAAAAGGTAAGAACAGATAAAAAAGTTAGGAGCTGTGAAAGTAAGGTTATGAGAAATTAGCAAACAGGTCAGGAGATAAGCAGAAGGGGAAGAAGGTAAACCAGGATGGAAATAAAAGGGTTTATGGCAAGAAAAAGAAAAAAAAAACAATTTAAGCAAGGGTTAGCAGCAGACATGAAGGAGAAAGGAAGATAAGAGAAACAAATGTAGCAGCAGTAGCAATTCAACAAGACAACCTTATCTGATAATACACCAAAATATAGCAGTAAACGGAGTGAAAAGGTGCAGGATCTCAGCAACATACAATTAACTGCAATTAGGTTATAGCTTATTGTAATAGAATTTCAACTTCTATTGTAGTAGTATTTCAACCTTGTAACTCACAAACAGCTAGTAGCATTGACACATCTATTACTACTTAATTCTGGTCAAAGTAATATAGGTCTAGTTTGCAGACAGAATGTTTTTAAGCATATAATCTAATAACATATATCCTTTTCAAATAATCTGTCCTGCAATGGGGAATAAAGCACTATGTGTTTCAGATATAAGGCATATTTGTTATTTAAATGGTAATATGAGCAGGTTTCCAGACATCACAGGCAGTGTCCCTGAGTAAGGAAAGACTGAAAGTATGAGTTGGAGGTTCATCAATATGTGGCACCTTATTTTTGCATCTCTGGTATGATCAGATCTGACTTTAAAACAGGCAAAACAGCAAACTTTAAAATGTACCAAAAAGACGAAAGCTGAGGAACAGTACCCAAAAGTAAACCAAGTGTTTATTCCAGTAGACCAAGTGTTTATTCCAGTAAAGCGCTTTTTGTTTGACAGAATTGCAAACTTCTTCAGACATTCAAAAAATTCCATCTAACAAGTGTTTAAATATAAAAACAATTAACCACACATTTAATTGACAAGAACATTTAAAGGAGAATGTTCATTTAAAATGTTTTCAAGCACCACTCACTAACTAACGGAAACCCTCCTTAATACTGGTCAACACTAAACAAATGTTGCTAAGAAAGTAGTATTATATTATTAAAAAAACAGAATAAAATAAAATAATTAGAATGTATAACAAGCTAAGTACCTAAGCCTTAAAGTATCATCTAGTAAGGCTTTTAAGTTTTAAAATGCTACTAATTGAGCAACCTTCATTTAACCCTGGCGTATTACAGGCATTTAGCCTGATCTGCCAGTTTAATTCTAGCTCTTCCAACTTTAACATATCAGGGCCGCCCCGAGGATTCTGAAGTACCTGATCAATTACCATAAATTTGAAAGTATGGTTAGGGTACTGTGAGATGTGTTTAGCCAAGGCATTCTCCAGTTTGTGTTTTCTAATGGCATAGATGTGCTCGTAAATACGGTCACGAAGCCTTCTCTCTGTTTTACCAATGTAGAAGGCCAAATATGCCTGATACTGAGCTAAATAAACCACCATTTTAGAGTTACAGTTCACTCTCAACCTCAAATTGAACTGTTGGTCGTGAACTGTAAATCTGTTGGATTCGAAAACGTACTGGCAGTAGTTACATGCCTGGCACTTGTACATACCCGCTGTTCTTGCACGTTTAATTGGGTGTTGTTCAAAATACGCCTTAAGGTTCCTAGCTTTCTTATAAACAACAGCCGGGTGTTCACTTAATTTTTGAAAGACGTTCTTATCACTCTTAAACAAAGCCCAGTTTTTACTCAAAATCTTAAAACAATCACTACTGTTAAGGTTATAAGTAGTCACGAAGTTAACTCTCGTTGGTTCGAATAAATGTGCCACTCCAGACGCTTCACACACCTGGGAATGAGTGTTGTCAATTACACTATGTATTATGTGTTCGTTACTCAGAATTGGTCTATAAAAATGTCTCAGTCGTTTACTTATTACTTCTTCTACAATTTCCTCTACCATATGTTCAGGGTAACCTCTGTGTACAAACATATCCCTTAGGTGTGAACATTCAGCAAGAAAATTCTTATCCAGTGTGATAATACGAGCTGCCCTGACAAGTTGACCCTTTACTATGGCACGTTTCTGGTGAAGGGGGTGGCAGCTAGAGAAGTGGAGAAATTAGTTCGAATAAGTGCTCTTTCTATAAATAGTAGCTGTAAATTTTTGAGCAGAGTAATCTTTAGACAATAAAATATCGAGGTATGCTATGGACACTATGTCAAATGTGGAAGTGAACTTTAAAAAGTGGGTAGTCTGATTGAAATACTCTACCACTAATTCACAAAAAGACCTGTCACCATCTACCAGGATAAAAATATCGTCCAAGTAACGAGTATAAAATATTAACTTGTCCTTGAACTGACAGTTGTTAAATACAAAAGAGTGTTCCCAGTAGGCCATAACCATGTTGGCGACACTAGCACCACAAGGGGAGCCCATAGCAACCCCAACTTTTTGGAGGTAAAAGTTACTTTCAAACATAAAGTAGTTGTTATCTAAAATAAGATCTAACAATTCATGAACTAATTCCAACTCTTTACTACTGCAGCCTTGTAATCTTAACATTTGCTCAACCCACTCAAGTGCTATGTCATGCGGAATACAAGTGTAAAGATCCTTAACATCAATGGTAAGGAAATTGTAACTTGTATTAAACTCTAACTTGTTAATTTTATCCAGAAACATCCAAGAATCTTTGCAAATTTGGTTAAAATTAACCAAATGTCTTTGTAAAATAGAGTCTATGACTTTTGCACAGGGGTAGGTGGGAGAACCCCTTCCATCAACTAAGGGTCTCATAGGGGGTTACTTAAGTCCTTATGTATTTTAGGTATACCAAATAGGCAAGGAAATCTAGGGTACATTATAGACATGTAGTTGTAAATGTTCTGAGTAATCCTCCCTTCAATAAACATGTCCTCTATAGAGCTCTTAATAGTATGATAAGCATTGTTAACTTCAGAACGTGAACTAACCGAATATGATGGACAATCTAACAATTGAAGCATCCTAGCATTATAATCAACCCTATCAAAAATTACCATTCCACCACCCTTATCCGGTTTACAAAACTGTATATCATGCAGTTTAATAAACTCAAGGCCCTCTTTCTCTGCTTTGAAGTTTAAACCATAGTTGACGTTGTTATGTGAAAACTGGAATTTCTGACGAATGTCCAGTTCACAGATAAGTTCAAATACTTGTAAAAGAGGGTGAAGTGGAGGGTTGAATACACTTGGAGTCCTGAAGGTGTCACTACCAGACGTCACTATTACCCATCATTAAATTCAGGTTAATTTTCCTGATAAAGAGCTTTAAATAAATGATTGTTTTAACAATGTCAAGATTCTGTGCTGGAACGTAAGTATGACCTTTAGACAGTAACTCAACTAAATCAGGTGGAATGTCAACAGAAGAAAAATTGTAAACATTAAAGTCTCTGTTCAAATTTTTAAGAATAATCGGAATACTAGGTAGCGAATTACTAATTTCTTCAGTTGGTACATTGTTCATTACGACCTCCGAAGGGTCAACTGAGTTAGAAAAGACAACAGTCTCAGATGGTACATCAAAAGCAGTAGAGTCAAGTAAATGAAAAGAACAAGTGGTGCCCATTAAACAGTCTTCACCTTGCAACAAGTTCTCAATTATCTGGACTTCTGCTTCTTTTTCCTGATTGTAATAACTTGTCTGAAGTTTGGGTCTTGCCCCTAAAAAATTTGGGTCGTGTGATCTCAAATTATAATGACCCGACCTATAATTGTCCTGTGGGGCTTCACTCGTTCTTACATCATTGTATGGTGTTTCATCCAAATGAGTGTCAGGCGGGGTAGAACTGTCTAAAACTTGGTTATCACCCGTGTTTGGTAAATTACCTCTATTCGCGGGTGAAGAGTGGACTGCTCTAGGTGGCCCATGCCAGACTTGCGCTGGAGACAGCTTTGGATATGCTGTTCCTTCATTGTACGCTTTAGTATCTCTATCTAATTTTTTAGTTTTATTGTTCCTAAGTTTGTTAAGGTACTGATCAATATTGGAAAAAAATCCTACTGTACTCGTATTTGTAGCGAAAAAATTCAGTGTCTAGTCTAATTTGTTCATCCAAGTCACAAACTTGCTTGTTTAACATATCCACTGTCGAGGAGTAATGTTTAATCATTAAGTTTAACAGTTCAAGTCCTTGGCGGTCAAACAAAACAAGTAACTCATTATGAAAGAGTGACTTCGCAACTAGTCCAGTAAGGTATTGATAATGTCTTAAGCCCTTAGGAACAATTTTAAGCTTCAGACATTCCTGAAAGTAAGAAATTTCCAGTTGTGTTTTTTTTAATTTCACCAGTAAACTGTCCAAGGTCTTGAGATTACACAAAATATCGGTCTGCTCATTGTCAGTAGTAGTACTATGTTGTACTAAATTAGACCCTGATGTGGAAAAAGTAAACTTGTCAGCCAACCAGTTGTTAATGTTAAAATTAAAGTTCAAACCATTATTTACCGTGTTGGAAGCTTGTACTGCCATCGACAGTGCATGAGAAACAGAAGAAACAGTTGGGGTAGCAGTTGTAGAGACAGTGGTAGTATGCGGAATAACAGGAACTCCGTTGTCTCTTTGTAAACCTTCCACGTGGTCAGTAGCTGCTACATGAACTTGTCGGTTGAATAGCTCTATTGTTCCACTGGCCGGAATACTCCTCTGCCCTGGTTCAACACTTTGCTGGTTGGAAAGTAAAGGTATGGTCAAACCCTTTACTTTGTACCTTGTGTGAGCGGTACTTTACATACACTGTGCTGGCATTCCAAATTGTCTAGTCGCACCATAAGGGAGTCAAGGCACAACAACAGCGTATTCAAAACGTTGTTGTTCTGTAATTCAGGAGACTTCGATTTCGAAGTAGCACAAGTCTCTTCAGCGTTTTGTAGAATTTCAGGGGTATTGTTACAAAGGGTGCCTGTGTCCTCAGTATTCGATCCAGACGCCATAGATACAAACTAACTTCAAAACAGGCAAAACAGCAAACTTTAAAATGTACCAAAAAGATGAAAGCTGAGGAACAGCACCCAAAAGTAAACCAAGTGTTTATTCTAGTAGACCAAGTGTTTAGTCCAGTAAAGCGCTTTTCATTTGACAGAATTGCAAACTTCCTCAGACATTCAAAAAATTCCATCTAACAAGTGTTTAAATATAAAAACAATTAACCACACATTTAATTGACAAGAACATTTAAAGGAGAATGTTCATTTAAAATGATTTCAAGCACCACTCACTAACTAACGGAAACCCTCCTTAATGCTGGTCAACACTAAACAAATGTTGCTAAGAATTTAATGATGGGTAATAGTGACATGTCTGGCAGTGACACCTTCAGGACTCCAAGTGTATTCAACCCTCCACTTCACCCTCTTTTACAAGTATTTGAACTTATCTGTGAACTGGACATTCGTCAAAAATTCCAGTTTTCACATAACAACATCAACTATGGTTAAACTTCAAAGCAGAGAAAGAGGGCCTTGAGTTTATTAAACTGCATGATATACGGTTTTGTAAACTGGATAAGGGTGGGGGAATGGTAATTTTTGATAGGGTTGATTATAATGCTAGGATGATTCAATTGTTAGATTGTCCATCATATTTGGTTAGTTCACGTTCTGAAGTTAACAATGCTTATCATACTATTAAGAGCTCTATAGAGGACATGTTTATTGAAGGGAGGATTACTCAGAACATTTACAACTACATGTCTATAATGTACCCTAGATTTCCTTGCCTATTTGGTATACCTAAAATACATAAGGACTTAAGTAACCCCCCTATGAGACCCTTAGTTGATGGAAGGGGTTCTCCCACCTACCCCTGTGCAAAAGTCGTAGACTCTATTTTACAAAGACATTTGGTTAATTTTAACCAAATTTGCAAAGATTCTTGGATGTTTCTGGATAAAATTAACAAGTTAGAGTTTAATACAAGTTACAATTTCCTTACCATTGATGTTAAGGATCTTTACACTTGTATTCCACATGACATAGCACTTGGGTGGGTTGTGCAAATCTTAAGATTACAAGGCTACAGTAGTAAAGAGTTGGAATTAGTTCATGAATTGTTAGATCTTATTTTAGATAACAACTACTTTATGTTTGAAGGTAACTTTTACCTCCAAAAAGTCGGGGTTGCTATGGGCTCCCCTTGTGGTGCTAGTGTCGCCAACATGGTTATGGCCTACTGGGAACACTCTTTTGTATTTAACAACTGTCAGTTCAAGGACAAGTTAATATTTTATACTCGTTACTTGGACGATATTTTTATCCTGGTAGATGGTGGCAGGTCTTTTTGTGAATTAGTGGTAGAGTATTTCAATCAGACTACTCACTTTTTAAAGTTCACTTCCACATTCGACATAGTGTCCATAGCATACCTCGATATTTTATTGTCTAAAGATTACTCTGCTCAAAAATTTACAGCTACTATTTATAGAAAGAGCATGTATATGAACTCATTTCTCCACTTCTCTAGCTGCCACTCCCTTCACCAGAAACGTGCCATAGTAAAGGGTCAACTTGTCAGGGCAGCTCGTATTATCACACTGGATAAGGATTTTCTTGCTGAATGTTCACACCTAAGGGATATGTTTGTACACAGAGGTTACCCTGAACATATGGTAGAGGAAATTGTAGAAGAAGTAATAAGTAAACGACTGAGACATTTTTATAGACCAATTCTGAGTAACGAACACATAATACATAGTGTAATTGACAACACTCATTCCCAGGTGTGTGAAGCGTCTGGAGTGGCACGTTTATTCGAACCAATGAGAGTTAACTTCGTGACTACTTATAACCTTAACAGTAGTGATTGTTTTAAGATTTTGAGTAAAAACTGGGCTTTGTTTAAGAGTGATAAGAACGTCTTTCAAAAATTAGGTGAACACCCGGTTGTTGTTTATAAGAAAGCTAGGAACCTTAAGACGTATTTTGAACAACACCCAATTAAACATGCAAGAACAGCGGGTATGTACAAGTGCCAGGCATGTAACTACTGCAAGTACGTTTTCGAATCCAACAGATTTACAGTTCACGACCAACAGTTCAATTTGAGGTTGAGAGTGAACTGTAACTCTAAAATGGTGGTTTATTTAGCTCAGTGTCAGGCATGTTTGGCCTTCTACATTGGTAAAACAGAGAGAAGGCTTCATGACCATATTTACGAGCACATCTATGCCATTAGAAAACACAAACTGGAGAATGCCTTGGCTAAACACATCTCACAGTACCCTAACC
Organism: Protopterus annectens; assembly: GCF_019279795.1. Lineage (NCBI taxonomy): Eukaryota > Metazoa > Chordata > Ceratodontiformes > Protopteridae > Protopterus > Protopterus annectens. The sequence continues at coordinate 1,070,497,841 of NC_056747.1, read as the reverse complement.
ATACTTTCAAATTTATGGTAATTGATCAGGTACTTCAGAATCCTTGGGGCTGCCCTGATATGTTAAAGTTGGAAGAGCTAGAATTAAACTGGCAGATCAGGCTAAATGTCTATAATACGCCAGGGTTAAATGAAGGTTGCTCAATTAGTAGCATTTTAAAACTTAAAAGCCTTACTAGATGATACTTTAAGGCTTAGGTACTTAGCTTGTTATACATTCTAATTATTTTATTTTATTCTGTTTTTTTAATAATATAATACTACTTTCTTAGCAACATTTGTTTAGTGTTGACCAGTATTAAGGAGGGTTTCCGTTAGTTAGTGAGTGGTGCTTGAAAACATTTTAAATGAACATTTTCCTTTAAATGTTCTTGTCAATTAAATGTGTGGTTAATTGTTTTTATATTTAAACACTTGTTAGATGGAAATTTTTGAATGTCTGAAGAAGTTTGCAATTCTGTCAAACGAAAAGCGTTTTACTGGAATAAACACTTGGTCTACTGGAATAAACACTTGGTTTACTTTTGGGTGCTGTTCCTCAGCTTTCGTCTTTTTGGTACATTTTAATGATCAGATCTGAGCTGGAACACATACTGTATTTATTGTTTAAAATATCCTAATGATATGTGCTATAAGAAGGGCAGAAGAGGTAAAGATGGTAAGAGGGAGACAGGTTTGGAAAGAATCAGCAGTCACCAAACAGTAAAAGGTAAAACAATTAATCAAGGCTGTTCAAATCTTGTTTGCCAATCATCTTCTGACTTCCTGAACATGTGACTGAACCACCACACTCAATTCTCCTTGTCCTTCTATGAAATTGAGACTGCTTGGGCTTCTGCTCTGATGTCTTCATTTCTTTGTCTGCATTATCATGCATCAGACACTTCACCTCAAGCTTCCTCAGCTGTTCAGTTTTCACTGCCAAGCATCTGTGCCATACCAGTCCACTCTTTTGTACACCTTAATTTTCAGCATCTTTGACATTCTTTCCTGTATTAGTCTGACACTTTGCACAAGTTGGCTGCAGCATCTTTGATTTGAGATTTGATCTCTTCATTTAGATTTCCCTTCTCCTCAACCACTCCTCCCAGATACCTGAAGTTTTTAACCTGTTCTCATTGTCTACTTGCAGTGCCACTTCATCTACATACATCAGCTTTGTTGATCTCTCCCCTCTGACCAGTTTAGGCTAAGAGCTGAACCTTGATGCACACACAGTCACTTTGGATACTCTCAGTTTAATTTCTCCAAATCTTTTGAGTTTCTAATACCATGGCAGGAATGGACCCCATTCCTAAGTCAGAGTATAACTAAAGTTCATGAAATTAGAATTGTTTCAATCTTTGATGTAAGCCAAAAGTGCTCTTTGCAGCACTTGCAATGTTTCCAGAATTGACTCCTGCAATTCATACAGAGTTACATGTATTGGTAGCATATCTAAATATAGCTGTAAATTCTTTTTTATTAAACCATTTTCTACTAAAACTACTGGAACTGACTGGATATCTTTCTTCTGCATTTCTCTCATTTCTGCCTGCAAATCTTGATATTTTATGAACTGTGTGTCTCTCTATATATGAGGCACTATAATCACTAGGTATAGCAATTTCAATGAGCAATGATACCTTTGTTTTTTCATGGACTAGTATATCTGATTTCCTTGCATCTATTTTTTGAACTGTTGGTAATGGGTGATCCCATCCAAGGTACACTTCATCATTTTCTATAATGCTTTGTGGTTCATGTTTCCAATGCTTTTCAGCTAATTCTATATTGTAGTGTTTGCGCAATCCCCAGCACAAATAGTCTTGCCAGATTATTCTGCCTTTCACTGTATAGGCCCTCTGCCATAAGGACATCACACCCTGCCACAGGGTGTGTGACTGTTTCCAATTCTTTTTTTACAGAAGCAACATTTGTCTGTTTCTCCCATTTGTTTAATGGACTTTGTAAACCAATGTATATGTAGTTTACTGTCCTAGGCTGCATTTATTAACCTTTCATTCTTTGGTTTCAACTCACATCTCCTTAACCATTCCTGTGTAAAATCCTGATCAACATGAGGTTATTCCAAGAGATAGCTATATTTGCCACTATATTTATGGCTTTTCCCATTTCTTTCCTTCTCATCTGATCCTTCTCCTTATATTCTTTCTTTTGTTTTTTGGCACATTCAGTTGCTATCTGACTTTTCATTACTTCTGGTTTGACTTCCACTCCAGCTTAACACTGGAATACTTCTGCTAAACTAAGCAGAGGGGTCATCTTAGACTTCCTCTCCCCATGTTTTAAAAACTTTCACTATGTTTGGATCTGATGATGTCAGCATATATGTCTGCAGTACCACGACTGCAGATCTATATGTGTAATCAAATTTAAGGAGGCTCATACCGTCATCAGAGTGAGGTATATATAATCCTGGTATAGACTGATTTTTATACATCATTTGATAAGCATGAACTGCGGTGGTGGTACTACGGTAGCGTTGTCACCTCACAGTAAGACGTTGTCCTGTTCGATTCTCAGCTAGAGCGTCTTCTGTGTGGAGACATGCGTGAATGGGCGTACCTTCGTTGAAGGTTGTGCGTCAGAGCTGGCAACTCGGCACGTAAAAATCTACTGCCAATCATTAGTGGACTGGAGTTCCCTAACCGGAAAAAGCCAAAAGACGCAACATTTGATAAGCATGAAGCATTTTTCTTGTCTTTCTGAGCAACTGATACAATAGCTTTTGGGGCCAATCATTCACACCAAAACAATAAGTTAGAAAAGGAAGAATGAATTGGTTTATAGCTTGGTCTTTATTCCTAGATATCAAGGGTGTTTTCAGTATTATTAGTTTTAGTCTACTGAAGTATTCTCTACTAAGTTTTATTCACATTTGTTCATGTTTTATTGCTGATTCTTCATCTTCATATATATATATATTTAAACTCCTTACTGCTGAAGTTCCTTTATATCACAGTCCTGTATCCAAAAGCAGTTTGGCCAGAGGTCACAAAGTTCACTTAATTGTTAATTTCACTGAGTGCTTTCATTCAAAACTCCAGAACTTCATCAGAGTAACATTCTTAATAACCCTCCCCATTTAAAACAAGTCAGCCAATCAAAATATCAATTCATGAATGTCTGCATAAAAGCAGAACCATTCTAAAAATGTATCTACCAATACACTAAATTGCGTAACTACAATGTAAACATTTATATTAAATATTGAAAAGATTTATTTTAAGAAGATGCACCAAATAATTCAAAAAGTCAAGACTCTCATTCTCAACACATTGAGAAATGAAATTACGTAATTTAAACCAGGATACACACTCACATTCAATCTGAACTGCCATACCATCTCATGAAATTCTAATAAAGTGTTAACATCACCACTTCTTTGACTATGTTGTACATAGTCTACAATAAAAAACACAAACTTCTCAACATTTGTATAGATCTTAGTGTGTTTAAACAAAGCATTAGTAATTCTTCCATTTTTGATATAATAGTGCTCTCGAATCCTATCTTTTAATTTCCTGTTTGTTTATCCTACATAGTAGGCTGGACAGGAAACACACACTGTTTTATATATATATATATATATATATATATATATATATATATATATATATATATATATATATAAACATGTTAGAATCACAACGTCACCTACATGGACAAGGGAAAAGTTCTGTCTGAACCTTCTATCATAATGTAATGCCCTTTGTGTATGAATCAACATTGTTTACACTGACCACATTTTCTCTTATAGTTGTGTCTAACAATCATAGAGATCTTATTAATATCACATTCAAATAAATCTTTGAGGTTTTTCCCTTTACTAAACACCACTTGTGGGCATCCCCACAACTTAAACTTCAATTCATTAGGAAACACCAAATTCCAATTTTCACGTAAAACTTTCACATAGTTATAAGCACCACAACTAAAAGGCAATGCAAAAGATGAATTGTACTGAATAGTCTTGTTATTTCATTCATATTGAATAAGCAAAGCTTGGCTTCCCTCCCCTTCACTACTTCATCCTTTATGTCAGTCAAGAGACTAGTCAGATAACCTTGTGCACTAAACAGTGTAACTAAGTAATCAATGTCAGAAAGAAACATAGTTTCAACATTGATAATTCTGGGCAGATGAACCATCTGACCTTTTACAATGCATTTCTTTTGAAAACAAGGATGACAACTGTTAAATTGCAAATGATAGTTACAAAAGGTTTTTTTCCTAAACATATTTGAAGTATATTTCGTTGTGAATGTATCCTTGCCAATAGTGATGTCTAAATAATCAATACTGTCAAACCTCATGTCATGTGTAAAAGTCAAAAATTTTGTAGATGTATCAAATACCTCCTTAAATTCAAGCCAGTGATCAGGGGTACCCTTCCATATTATCAGAATGTTGCCCAAAAACCTATAATACACTACTATGCATTTAAACTATTTTGATCTAAATATATAAGTTTCTCTCAAAAATTCAAAACTACATTTGCATAAGAGGGGGCACAAGCAGCCCCCATAGCCACTCCAGATATTTTATGGAAGAATTCACTCTCAAAACAAATAAAGAAAATTGGAATCTAGTGTTTCCTGATGAACTGGAGGTTAAGTTGGGGGGAACCCCCACAAATGGTATTTAGTAAAGGAAAAACCTCAAAGATTTATTTGAATGTAGTACTGATAAGATCTCCATGAATGTTAGACACAACTATATGAGAAAGTATGGTTGGTGTAAGCAATGTAGATTAATTCATGAAGGACCTTGCATTACATTATGATAGAAGTGTCATACAAAACTATCCCTTGCCCCTGTAGGGGAAGTTGTGATTTTAACATGGTATATATATATATAAATTTACACATTTTAAGAAGTTTGTGTAGTCAAAGAGGTGGTGATGTTGACACTTTACTTGAAGTTTGTGAGATGGTATGGCAGTTCATATTGAATGCAAGTGTATATCCCAGTTTGAATTATGTCATTTCAATTATCGGTTTGTTGAGAATGAGAGCCTTGACTTTATGAATTATTTGGTGCATCTTTTTAAAATAAATCTTTTCAATATTTAATATCAATTTTTCTGCATTATAGTTATGCAATTTTTAGAACAATTCTGCTTTTATGTGGATGTTGGTCAATTATTCATGAATTGATATTCTGATTGGTTGACTGTGTTTTTTAAATGGGCAGGGTTACTGGGAATGTTACTCTGATGAAGTTCTGTAGTTTTGAATGAAAGCACTCAGTGAAATATATGATTAAGTGAACTTTGTGAGTTCTGGCTGTCCTGCTTTTGGATTATGAACATTTACTTTGTACACCGATATTGTGTTTGTTCCTTTTGGTTGTTTTGAAATCACATTCCTGTCCCAGATTGATATTTTCTTGGTACTGCAACTTTCCTGCTTTAAACATTGCTTTTGCACATTTATTATGACCAAATGTCATTCTTATATCATCTGAGAAAGTTGTAACCACTTGCACTTCTGCTTTCAACTTCTCATTTGATGAACTATACAGTTTTAAGTCATCCACAAAAAAATAGAAGAGAAGTGTTTAAACAAAGTTGTTTTCTGGGAGCTAAACTGGAACCAAGACTCGGTCTATTAAGTAAACAGCTTAATGGGTTCAGGGGAAGACAAAACAAGAGCAGTGACAAAGAATCACCCTTGAATACCCTTTTGAATTTTTATCCATGGGATAATTTGCACTTTGTTGTGGCTTAATTGCAAAATGGTTTGCAACTGTTTCATGGTTACTGTAATTTAACTGAGGCTGTATATAATATACCTAAAAGCACTCCTTTATCCATGAATGTGGGATGCAGTCAAATGCTTTTTTGTAATCTATCCATGCCATACGTAGAGTCTTCCCTTTTTTTATAATTCCCTATTATGGCTTTGTTTAGCAACAAATGATCCTTTGTTCCATATGTCTATTTTCTTGCCCTTTTGTTCTATTGTCATGACTGAGTTTTCTTCTAAATGACTATAAACTCTCTCTGGATCGATTCCAGTATGTAGTTTGTTGGAAGACAAGTTATTGGTCTACAGTTTTTAAGACAGCTTGCAAGTTTACTCTTAAGAAGGAGTATCATTTTTCTTGTTGTTAACCACGTTGATGTTTGTTTGGGATGTGCATATAATTCATACTTGGGGCTAAATCTATGAGTAAAGATGTTCTACTTTTAGCCAGAAGTTAGGTACTGTATCTGGCCCTGAGGTTTTCCATTTACAATATTTTTTTTAATTTTCTATGATTTTTCTAACCTTTCATTTCATATCATGTACATTTGAACTCCTTACTTTTCTAATTTTCTATCCATTCATCATCTTTATTAATTTCCACAGGGTCTTCATAAATATTTTGCTAACGTGTGTATTTCTTCTTTTTTTGTGGGGTTTCCTATTCCTTTTGCTTTATTTCCCAGTTCTCTATAAAACCTTTTTTGGGTCATCAAAGAATTGCTTATTTTGTACTTTTCCTTTAATATTTATCTGCATATTTTCTAATTTTTTTCTGCCTATGCTGATCTTTGTAGTTTATTATTTGTAATAGTGTATGATAGATCTTGGTCTGTTTTGAAACTTGTGCATTGCTTTTACCACGTCAATCTTTCTAAGAATTTTTAGATGTTCCCCCTTCTATATTTTTCTAACAGTAACACTTCTTGTCTTAATTACTTCATAGTTTTCTCTGTATGATGCTTTAATGATGGCATTGTGTTTCTTCCTTTCCTTTCTCATATTACAATATGTTTTTTTTGTAAGACTTTATTAATTTAGCTGCAAAATAATATATCCTGTTTAATTTCATCACAGTAATTTCTGTTAATAGTTTTGATTACTGTGTTCATCTGTTTTATCCGATTTCTAACATTTTGGGTCTTATTTACTTTCTGTAATCTATTTCTTTCATTGATCTTAATACGTGTATATCCATTTCTATTAAATTAAACATCTCTTTCCTTAAATCATTTTCTTTTAAAATGAGAGCACATTCTTTGCTCTCTGTTTAATGCAGACATTCTACAGAAAGTTCCAGAACATCTTCCTGTGACATATCCTCTTCAGCTACATCCTGCATCATCTGCTGCTCCTTCATATAAGAACTCAGTCGCCCATCACTCTAGACTATTGCCTGCATCATAGTTGCTACTATTTCCTGCTCCTACCCTCGCTGTGCAACTCCAACTGAACTTTTGTTCTGTTTTTTTAAAGAAGGCTTCAGAATATCACCATGTGGCAAGTCATCAGATGCTTCCCATGCCACCTGTTTCTCCTTAGTTTGGGGACTCATTGTTCCATCATGTTGTGACATTATCTGTGTCAGATTTTCTACATTAAATCCTTCATTTCACAGGTAGGCCATAACTTCGGTTTCTGTTCTTTAACTTCTCCATTATTAATCCTCTTTTATGAAATTTTCCACATCTCTGTGCCTTTGGATACATTTCTCTTCAAATATTTTCGGTGCTGCTTTTTTCTATTGATTAGGTTTGCTTTCTCCTTTACATAAATAGTGCACCATATCAAATCTCTTTTTCTTTCCCATGTCCATATTTCTTCTTCAGATGTCTCCCATTCCACCTGTTTCACTTAATTTGGGGACTCATTGCTGTGACATTACCTGTGTTGGATATTCTACAATAAATAGGTTCACAGGTTCATAGGTAAGTACAAGACTATCTGCCCTTCTGGGCCATTTTAAATTTAGCCAGTTTCCCTTTTGTGCTCAAAATAACCTATCCAGTTTGGTTATAGCTGGGCCTTACCCATCCCATGGTAGATAATTATATATCATCCCTAATGAGAATATCTATGATCATACCATAGATAATTTGAGGGGACCCATGCATGAGATAAAACATTTAGGAGCTGCCTCTGTCTATTATTAGTAATAGAAGGGCAGTCCTGGGATAAATCCTTCACTTTGCAGGTATTCCATAACTTCAGTTTCTATTTGTTTAATGTCTACGTCACTAATCCTCTCTTCTACATTCCTCCTTTGTGTTTTTATTTTTTTGTATTGCAAAATTTTCTATATCTGAGTACCTTTGCCTGTATTTCTCTTCAAATATCTCTGCAGCTGCTTTTTTGTGTATTGATTAGTTTGGCTTTCTCCTTTACATAAATATTGCACCATATCAGATCTCTTTTTCTTTGCCATGTCCATGTTTCTTGTTTATACCTTACAAAAATCTCTGGATTCTGCTCTTTACACATTTGTACCTCCTGTTTCACTTCTTTTTCCAGGCAGACCAGAATTTCTTTATCTATGCAATATTTTTCATGGATCTGTTGTATTAATGAATGCAAATTTGCATTTGAAGCTTTTAACAGTTTCTCTTGGGGAATTATTTTTCTTTCCTCTAATTTCTCTCTTAATAGGTTAATAGATTCATAGATAAGTACTAGGCTAGCTGTCCTTACAGGCTATTTAAGCCTAGCTAATTTCCCTAATAAACTCTCCCATTTGGTTATAGAATTGGCTTACCCATCCAATGGTTGATAATTATATATTAACCTAATGCTAATAACTAGGGCTATACCATAGAGAATTGGAGGAGACCTACTCATGGGATAAAGCATTTAGGAGCTGTATCTGTCTATTAGTAGTTTAGGTACGGTCCTGGGGTAAAGTTTCTATTTTCTAGTCATAGATCTAAGCTGCGCTTAAAAATGGACAGGGATGAACTTTGTTTTAATGTGGAAGATGAGTCTGCTCCATAGCACTGGTATCCTCTCTGATTCAGAGGATGCCTTGTATGCCAGACACAGATCACCTATTAGCAGTCTGTAGGATACCAAGTATAGTGACAGTGCTTTGAGTTGGTCCAAGTAAGACATGTTGTTTAGGCCTTGTGTCCTTTTAGAAAGGTATTTCTGTGGGTATTACAGTTGTTGCATGTGTCGGGACAGATACATGCCAAAGGGGGCATTATATTCAATGGCTGGCCAAATGAGGGCTGAGTACAGGGGGACGATGACATCCCTAGATCTAGACACACTCCTTGTTTATAAACTGTGCAATATAGAAGGACTTTCTTACAATAGACTATATTCTATCTGGAAATTCTGGGCTTCTTGCATAACAGTAACAATACATAACCATACCTCTCAACTGTCCAGATGTTTGCAGAATGTCCAGATTTTGGCTCATATTTTTGGTCTGTTCCTCATAAAATGTGTAGTTTTCTGGCAAATTAATGGGGTGATCTAAGGAATGAAGTCACTAATGACATATATTTGAGTTTCAGAGTTCATATCCTTCAGAAAATGTAGGATAAAGCAAATCCTGTTATTCTAGCAACTTTCTAAGTTTATAAGAGCAATATTTAAAATATGTCGCTATTTTTGGGCCTTTGTCCCCCCATTTTGTTGTGCTTTCTCCCGATTTCTTGCACTAAGAGGTTGAGAGGTATGTACATAACTTGTTCCTTACCCTCGGTATTCCACTCTATCACATTTATGGCTCTTTTTGGCCTGTCAGTTTTTGGGTTTTTTTTTGTGGACTTACTACTTCCTTTTATAATGGGGGGCATTCCTTCCTGATGATACTCCTCTGAGAAACTGAATGTTTCTCCTGTTTGTGTTATTGGGGTCCTTTTACATAGCCTGTGCTAATTCTTCTAGTGCTTCTGAGACTTTGCACCACTGCAAGACTGCCCAGTCAACTTTATTGTGACCTTATCAAGTGCCTTTTCCAAGTCTAGGAATTCTCATTTGGATGTTTTTCCCCATGTCCAACTTCTGTTCCCCTATCTGTTTCAATAAAAATATTGGGCTAGTTGTACTGTAGCCTTATCTGAATCCAAATGCCTCAAATCCCGTCTTGATTTTCACTTCTCTCCATTTTTATCAGTCACTATCTCCAGCACATTTATGCAATGTAACAGGAATTTGATACTTCTGTATTGCCCACATAGGGGATGTCTCCTTGTTCTCCAAGTGGAGATTCTAAGTTGTATTGAAAAATATTTAGGATTAACAAGTGAAGTAACGAGAAACAGATTTACAGTATATACAATATATACTTTTTACTGCATTAATGCTGACAGATAGTGCCCAGGATTGCAGGGTTTGATTCCCTCAGCATCCATTTGCCTACTGTGTGACATTCTAAGCAGGTTATTTAAGCAGATAGCAGTATGAGGCAATAGGGAAGTTAGACTATGATACTTAGAGGTCTTCTGGACTGCAAGCCTAGGAACAACATATGAACTTGTGTTTTCAGAAACAGTAGGTGAATTCTTGTTGCAACATGCAGAAAAGGTGTGAGGCAAAATGACTGAAATATCTGAAGGTAAAGCTAGGACTATATTTATGTCTAGCAGTTAGTGCATAGCATTAAGGCTATGATCAATTAAAGGAACCTGTATTTCACAATTTCATTCAATTACTTTTCATTTGTCTACTGTGTGACCCTTAAACAGATGGTGGTCTGGGGCAATTGGGAAATTAGGCTGTCTCCTTAATGGCTTCCTCGACCATATGTCTATTAACTACTCATAAACCTATGTACACTCTTGCATGCATGTCTTGTATTAAAATGGACTTAGATGGCCATAAACAATTTTGGAATTTCTATTCACCCCTGTCTTTAAGTAGCTTAAGCAGCACAGAACATCCTCATTTAGTTACAGTGACATTTTACTGTAATTCAAAATGAATATTATGAACATGCATGAGATCTGAGTTATCAGACAGTGTTTATATCATAGGCAAAATAAATAAATAATATTGGATCCCAGTCAAGAAATTTAAAAAAGAAAGAAAATGGAGTTGAGTAGTTTATAATTACAAAGGTAACTCTAGAAGGAGGCAGCTAAGGTTGGAAGGCCAGAGATTAGACACAACAAATAAAGGGTGAGATCCAAAAAGCATTAGCAAAACACATAGTGAACAGACACTGAGAGATCTAAAGTAAATAATCAGTGAAATGTACTGTAACATGAGAAGTGAATTATTAGACAATGGGGAGTAAGCTAATGCAAACTAAGCTCTTCAGTGACCAAGCCAGTGGTGAGTTAGTTGCAGCATAGCCAGTCTGTGCTGGTGTCTCTAAAAAGAATGGATATACAATGACTAATACGTTTTATACCTGAGTGACATGGATCCATGCAATAACAAAACCAAGACCTTGCTTGGGAGACAACTATGATATGAAACACTGACACAAGTGCCACTCTTCAACCTGGCCACTGTAGACAAAGTAGGTAGGAGCTTTGGTCAGCTACACTACTTGGAGGACTGCAGTAACTAAAGGTAACTCATTTGATTTATTTATTTATTTATATTTGTTGACCGGGAGTGTCCGACTGGACGTAGGTCCATTTTCAGCGGAGGCCCGGGGAGAAAAGCTCCACAGTTAAAATAAACAGACAGTAGTTACATTGGATTACATAGCGATTAACAATTTACATAGCAATTACTTACAAGATATTTACAGATGAAGAACATAGTACATCAGTAGACAACTAGAATCTTTATCTGTGAAGTACATAACAGACATTAACAAATGTTAAAATAAGAAGTTCCTGCTGTATAATAAGTACTAGGCTTATGAGCATCTGAGCTTGCTATAATCAAGGTAGTTAGTGGAGTGGAAAGAAAGGTAGTGGTTGGATGGGGTGGGTGATATTAGAGTGGGAGTTGCAAGGGCAAAGCCAGCATGTTTTTAGGTGCACTTTAGTAAAGTTTTGAAGTGGGTGCATGATGGTACGGAAGTAATTGTGGGTGGGAGGGAGTTTTTTTGGATTTTTGGTTTTGATTTTTGGATCAGAGGGTGGGTTCTGCTCATATCCCCAAAGTCTGTACTGTATAAACCATTACCAACTACCTTTCTCCCTCCAATACCGCTTTGCACTATATACATTTATAGTCACATCCCTCCCTAACAGAACCTACCTATCTTACATTGTATCTTCTACTCTTCCCAAATAAACCCTCACTTCCTCCAAAATTGTCTACATTATCATACTCTAGCCTTTAAACCCCCATTCCTTAAATTCCAGAGACGATACTAGAGCAACCTAACTCTCTTCCTTCATAGAAAATATTTCTTTCCTACCTACCCTCTATCAGCTTTCAAATTCCACCACCACTATGTATCTTTCTGCCCTGCAACTTCTTTTAATCCTTACTGCCCCACTACCTGCTGACTATAACATACAGATCCCTTTACTTAATCATGCTGCTCCTCAGCTTATCCTCTAATGTTACCCCGATACTGGCTCATCTTTCATCCTACCACAACTCTATAATAACTCTCAACATATCTCCAACTTTGTACAAAACATATTTTCATACTTCCTCCTTACACGCTCCACACATCACACCAAAACTATTTAATGACGACTCTCACCTTTCCTACAAATAAAGACTGATTAACTCCATTTCAACTCAAACCAAAACAAAATTAAGTGGAAAAATACTTTCCAAAAACAAGTATAAATAATTCCCCAATATACTAAAATACTTCTAGGAGGAGACATTGACCCTAATCCTGGCCTCACCTATCACAATGAACATCAAGACAATTCTCAAATACACACTACTCTAACTCTAAAACAGTCAACCCCCATCCTTGATAATCTGTCTTTGCTGCTATAAATGTTACAAGCATAAGAAATAAAATTACTGAACTACATGCCTGGATTACCCAACATAAGTCTGATATTCTCGCTGTAGCTGAAATTTGGTTTAAATCCAGCATAAACAACTCTGAAATTATACCTCCTGGCTATAATATCACCTGTAATGACCATATAAAGAGGAAAGATGGTGGTAGTGCTTTAATATTTCCCCAAAACTACCACATTTCCACTTATAACAAACCAATACCAAAATTCAGTTCGACAGATCTTGTTATTACTTTCCTGAAATTAAGCAATTATAAAAAAATCTGCACTACTAGTCTTTACATCTCTCTTGGCAACAATACAGCTATACTGGAAGATATCCTACATTGGATATCCATAACAATTCCATAGGAAATAATACTCCTAAGTGATGTGAATTGCAATTGGTTGGACATAAACTCTAACTTCCCTACATCTAGTGTTGATTTATTTGGTTTTGCACAACCAATTAATATCCTCACACATTAAATCAAATTCCCTATTAGACTGAATCCTATTATCCAACCCTTGCAAATGCACCATCTCAGGTGTAATATCTGCCTGGTTCAGTGATCATCTCCCAGTCTATACAGCCAGGCATCTCACACATCCATCTAAATATATATTTATAAAACAACAGACAAACCTTTCCAAGTTTAACCCAGAAAGTCTCATTACTAACCTATCATCTATTAACTGGAATGACATCCAAAGTGTGTCCACATCCTATATGAAACTACTCTTAAACAAACTCAAACCATGCTCTACTTCAGCTGATGACCTTCCAAGTGAATACCTTAAAATAGCAACCTGTAGCATTGGCTACTCTGTTGCAATCCTTATGAATAGGTCAGTGCAGGAATATCACTTTCTCTCTCTCTCTCTCTCTCTGGAAAAAGTCAAACACTATCCCTCTGCGCAAAGAAGGAAATTCAACAGGCATTACTAACTCTAGACCTATAGCAATCTTATCCCCCCTCTCCAAAATACTTGAAGAATGTATTCAAAAAGAATTGCTAAAATATCTCTTGTAGGAAGAACTCCTAAACCCAAACAACATGGCTTCCGTCCTTCTCATAGAACTAACAGTGCACTTCTAATATATATAGATACTGTCAATAAAGCTAGAGATAACAGCAAATTAGTCTCCTTCTTATTTCTAGACTTGTCTAAAGCCACTGACACAGTTTGCCACAGCAAACTTCTACTTCAAATGTCCTCATTAGGCCTCTCTCACACCACCCTTCTATGGTTCAAAAGCTACCTATCCAATAGGGATCAGTCTGTAAAATGTCACTTCACCCTTTCTCCATACCTCCTAGTCACCACCGGTGTACCACAAGGCTCTATCCTTGGTCTCCTCCTCTTTAACATTGCCACTGATATCCTCCACACATCCACATAATGGGCCTCCCTAATACAGTACGCAGATGACTCCACACTCATTTACACATCTGACAACATGGCACACCTCAAAAAAATTACTCAGGAAACTGAGCAACTGAAACATGACTTTGTAACTCACAACTCGTGCTCAACCCTAAAAAAAATAAAAAAAATACTACTTTTTTCCACAAATCCCTCTTCCATGAAACAAAATTTAAAATCCTCTCTCTTGATAATGCAACCATTGAAGTCACTTCTCACAGCAAATTATTAGGGATGATGGTGGATGATAATTTTAAATTCAACTTTCATATACATAACTGCATAAGACAAACTTTCTCACCGATGCATCTCAAGCTACACTTGCCACTACTTATCTCATCCCCACACTTTTTTGTGGATCACCCATCCTTACTAACTTTCAGGCATTACAAAAATACTTGAACAGTGCTATAACGAAGTTGATAAACTTGTAGCAAATACCCCTTTCAGAATCATCACTGTATAGCACTAAAAAGCCTAAATTGGTTAGAACTACTCCATCAACTAACATATACACAGTTTCTTATCACTATGAAATTTTCCAGAATCCATCTGCTTGCCCAGCACTAAATAATCCTCTACACAACTATGTTTGTAGTAGACCATTATGATCTATTGACCAAACACTCATGTCTGTCCACAAACCTTTCAAATCTGCTGGGCATGGTCTGCACTCATAGCATGTTGCTAATGCCCAGAACTTCTTATCTCAATCCATCCGTTAAATCTCCCTCCCATACTTCAAAGCTATTCTGAAAGACTTCCTAGCCAAAAACTGGCTCTGTTCTTGCTGAACACCAGGATAAACTACAACATTAAATGTGAACAAATACCTATTCATACCTTTCATCTCTTTACTCATAAGATAATAGGATCATAGGATCATAGGAGGTTACTAGACTATCGACCTGGAGGTAATTTCAAGCCTAGCCATTTCATCTCAATGTAATGCCATAGAAATATTAGTTAATACTCAAGATTGCATTTATTAATGACTGCCCATGTCCAGAATCCATTTGCTTGTCCAGCACTAAATAACATTCTACACAACTGTGTTCTAGTTGGTCATTATGATCCATTGCCCAAAAACTCCTGTCTGTCCACAAACCTTTCAAATCTACTGGGCATTGTCTGTACTCACTTCTTCACTCACTTCCTTACTTCTATCAATTTCTCTCCCATGGCTTTCTGCCTAAATACACGATAAGCCTGCTTTTCTCTCACTTCATATTACAATTCCTGTTTGACTTTGTACTATTCTAACTTACCTTTAATTTCTCTGAAAACTGGCTAAAATTTCTTTAGCTATTAAAAAAATTGTCATATAACTTGTTTCTATTCTTATCCAATGTTTTCATATTATATCTAATTTTGTATAATCATTTAAACTGTATTTTTTATTAATATTTTTAAAAAGTGTAAAATTATGGTTCTTAAAATGTTTTCTAATATTTTGGAGCATTTCTCCCTGAATTGATGGCCAAGTAATATGGGTAGCCAGCAAGTGCTAAATGTGTTAGAAAAATAGAATGCCATATTTTATGTTTAGGAAGAGTTTTGGGATACCAGATTAAAGCCCAAAGGGGAAAAAGAATTTAAGATTCTGGCTTCTATATTTGCTCATGTAGGTAAAGCAGAATGACTGAGTGAGAAAGAGATGAAAAACTGTTAAGATCTTTGCATATTTGTACCAATCCGGGATTCCCAGATCTAAGTCTTGGGTCACAGAATGTTGGATTGATCTAGGAATTCTCCTGCAACCACCATTCCATATGAAGGCATGGGGTAATTTTTCTATTTATTATAGTTTTCTCCCAAATGTTTCTGAGATTAATCCTGATCCTTACTTGAATATTAAGGTAGAGTTTAATTCCTAGATATTTACAGTATGCACTAATCCATCTGAAGGGTTGAGCCTGAGCAGTAGAACAAACAACTTAATCTGTAGCATTAACAGAAAATCTCACTTTTTTATTTACTGACTTTTAGACCTGAAATTTTCTGAAATCAAAAGCTCTACAGATCATGGGTAGAGCCTTTGCTGGGTTTTTGGGTTAATACAACACAGCCATTTGCAAACAACAGTGCAGCTGCATTAACATTGCAAAAGGGCCAAGATGAAAGTGTGCAGTTTGTATTGAAGAATATATTTTTGCACTATGGCAAGTTGGAAAAGGACTGGAGAAAGTGGACAACCCTGCCTACTTCATCTTTTCACTGATAGGGGGGGGGGGCTATTGGTAAGAACACAATTTTTTTTGGATCACAATATATAATTTTAACAGAATTAATAAACTCCTCAAGAAATCCCATCTTTGCATTACCAACAAAATATATGACCATTAAATTGAACTGAAAGATTTTTCAAGGTCCACAAAAAGAGCAAGGGTTGGGTCAGAGACATTCTTTAAATCATGGAAGTTCAGACTAAGTGTGCATACATTATCAGCACTGCTTCGAGGTTTAACAAATCCTGCTTGAGTGTTGAACATTATTTCTTGAAGTAAAGCTTTCAGCCTCTGTGCAAGTCTTTCAGTGTGTAACTTAATATCAGATTTTACTGAAAATATGGGCCTGTATTTCTGGGGAGAGGATGGATCCTTGCCCGGATTGGGAAAAATTATTATTGTGGAAAATGAGGTAGGTATAAGAATAGAACTAGATTTATAAAAAAAAAACAGAAAAGATGTATTAAGCAAGTGGCTAAAATATCCTTCAAAGTGATATTTCGTCTGCCTAGTAAATAATAATAAAGCATGTTTAACCTCACATTTGGTGATGTGGTGTGATTTTAACCTCATGTGGTAATATAGGTGGATTAACTTTGTTCAGAAAATTGGCATCTTTGTTCTCCAAAGCATCGTGGGAATCTCTCTATTTACCCAAACCAAAAGGAAGTATGACCTTGCATAAAAAAACAGTAACCAACCACCATGAGGTCAAGGTCAGTCCCAACCACAATGTAGAGATACAATATGTGCAAAAATAGTATTCCAAGAAGAACGTCCACAGAATATTTAAAGAGTTTTAATAAATATGTTAAGTGCTTTCGTTCAAACACATAAAAGGGACTTTATCAAGACAACTAAATATTATTACCATCCGTTTAAATACAATTCGCTTAATTTAAAATGGTCATATGATCACATTCCTAAAAGAGATAGCTCATATGCCCCCATAACCATCATAGTGAGGTGCAAATAGCAAAGTTTATATAACCAGCACACTAAACCAATCAGATAATCTAAAAACAAGATAAAGTAAAATAAAGTGATACAAAAGATGAAAAAAAAAGTTAGTTGAGTAATCTAACAATGAATTTGTGTAGTGTATTGTTAAAAACTTAAAAAAAAAAAAAAAATATATATATATATATATATATATATATATATATATATAATTTTTTATGCATATAAAGTGTTTATAACTTAGCAGCCCTTAATTTCAGGATGTTACTTAGACAAATGACATACTTTAATCCAAGTTGTGTACTGGTGCTGTGCTTAATCTGCCAGATAAGCTTCCCTTTGCAAGCTTATGCTCCCAAGGTCCACCCCTTGGGTTTACAGGGACTTTCTCCAAGACGGAGAAAAAATACAGGTCTATACCAGTTCCTCGAAATATGCATTAATTGAATAAGTATTCATCAACATCTAAACATCAAAATTCATTACAGTGAAGCATAGAATTTTTCCCAGGGTTAGGAAGCTCCATTAGACATCCAGTGTCTAATGCTGATAATTAACATGTCAATCAAACTTAAAACACACCTCTGACTTGATGACAATGGTTGGCTGCACCTTGCTGTGGCTATTCTGTTTGGTATTTTTGTGATCCATACCTCCAAGATTTGGAAATATCAGTGATAGAATTGCAATTATTTTTAAATCTTTGTTAGAAGTTCACAAAGTAGAAGCTGGAGTAACCAATGGGCTTGAGTATAACCTGGCAGCAGGAGTGGACTGTAGCTTCTTCCCTCATTTACTGTGTACCCTGTTATTTGAGTTCATTTCTACAGGCGTTTACTGATCTTCTCACTGATCAGGTTCAAGAGTCCCACACGTGGCTTACTTAGGGGGATTTCAGTATCTGAGTCAATGGCGAGTCTTGTAAACCTGCGTCAGAACTATTTAAGTTTTTATTGGTTTGGTTTGGGTAACTTTTATGTCAACTTGGCCTACAAAGTCTGGGATCTAATGTATTACTGGTCAGACTACTGTCTGGTTCATTTTATGTTGGGACTTTCACCAATGATATCATGCAATTTGAAACTTGTCAGTGATAGCGGTTTTTGAAACATCATTGGCGGAGCCTTGTTACCCATACTTGACCAGCTTTTGGGTTATGACTATGCTGATGATCTAGATTCTTTGGTGGTGGCTTATAATATTGCTTTCACTGCTGCCCCAGATATCATCCCCCTGACTTATGTATGTTGACAACCCACTGCTCATCATGCTCCATTGTATTGCAGTTTGAAGACACATTTAGTCTGAGTGTCCAATATGTGACATGCCAGACAGGAATCTCATGTAGCAAAGCACATTATCTGTCAGCGAGATTTCTGCCACAGCTTATCTTTCCACTGTGCTCCTCAGTATGGTGCAATGGAATATGATACGCATCTTGTCTTGCTACTTAAAGAACCTTTTGTCTCACATTATATGAGGAAGCTGCATTATTCTTTTTTAAGGTAATTAAGGTCAGAAAGTCCAGGCAGACTAATAAGAGGAATGGTGCTACTTCACTTATCATTGGCTGAATGATGCTACTTCACTTGTCTTTGGCTGAGTTGAGTTTAAGTATGTTGATTAAAACAAATTAAGAAAGTGGTCTAAGTTTTGCATTAAGCTCACTACAACCTGGCCCCTGTCCAGCCAGGTTATTAAAATCTTGGCTAGGCATTTTTGGCCTAATCATTTTTCACATTGTCCATTCCTCTTTGAAACTCTATCTAGTTTAAAGGAGACATTTATTATCCCTATTCTCAAGTAGTTATCTTTGAACCTTGACAGTGTGGAGCATTAACAGACAGTGTCTAATCTTCCTTTCTTGGTTATGGTTCTTGAGAGGACAGTGTGTATGCCAGTGTATTCCTATTTGACATGTCATGGCCTGTCCAGTCTACACCAGTCTGCTTTTTAGATCTAGACATAGCACTGAGATAAACTTCATTTGAGTTGTTGTGATCTCATTATAGCCAGGAATCTGATTGCTGCATTCATTTCAGTGTGGTTGATTATGCCATCTGGATTGAATGACTTCAAGTTTGCTGCGGTTAATTTGGTTTGGTGCATGATTACCTCTTGGTCTAGTCTCAGATACTGGACTAAAGATTAAATTCCTAAGGCCATTATTTAATAAAATGCAAAGATCCACAGGGTTCTGTGTTGGTGATGTTAATGTTCACTGTTTAGATGCTACCTCTTAGGGAAGTCCTTAAGGAAGATGTATTTCTTACCAGTCACATTCAGATCATATGCAGCTATACCCCTCTCTTTCATTCAGGAATAATGCCTCCTTTTTGTCTGTCTTGGAAGACTGTTAGAAGTCAATTTTCAAATAGGTACCTGAAGATTGCTTGAAGTTCAACCCTTACAAAACCAGTGCAGGCCACCGTACATTCAACTCTTCTTCCTCTCCTATCCTCTCCCTCCTTGTAATATATGAGAGGGGTACACTGGAATTTATATCTCAGGTCTGTGACCTTGGCATTGTTCTTGATGACAGGCTAGCACTGAAGGGCCAAGTGTCAGCTGATGTGAAAATGATTTCTCACTTTAAGAAATATTGCCTAGATACAAAACTTTCTTACATCATTAGAGGTAACTACATTGAGTCATGTCCTGATGACATCTCACCTAAACTACTGCAGTGCTATTTACCTGTAGTTAACAGATAATGACATGACATTACTGCAGATGGTATAACATTCTGCACCAAGTTTATTGAACAGGTAGTTCCTGTTTTTCTCATATCACTCCTATTCTGTGGTACCGCAGGATTTCCAGTGGCTGCTGGTCATTACCAGATCAATTTTTAAAATGTTGACACTGAACAAATCAAACTCTATTTGATATGGGTCCTTCCTACCTTGTATAGCTTTTTGTTCACCATGTCGCTTTTATGTCATCAAGACAGGGGCTATTAGTTATTCTTTTATATAAAACCTCTCCAGTTTAAAATCCTCTGTAAGAAATGCTCTCCATAGTCTCCCACTGTTCATAGCTGCTCAAGGAGCTGTCAGTTTGCACAGAGGGCAGCACCACTACAAGTTATCTGACAGTATACTACTAAACACTCTCACTTAGACCTTTAAGTGACTCTCCCTACTCCTTCCCATCTACTAAGGAGTCTAATAAAATGGAGAGGTGTTTCACTGTCACCTCTGTTTCTGGCCTGGTGGATTTGGGCATTCTGAGGCAGTGTAGTAACTGCCTCATGTTCATTGACAAACATTTAATTTTAGAAATGACAAACACAGAATGTGAGAGATGTAGATAAACAATGTCATTGAAGGCAATGCTCTCATAAACACACACAAAAAATGCAAACAAGGTTGTCAGAATTACACCCAAAACATTCACTACCAGTACTAAGGAACAAACACACAGACTCACATATGTGGAGGTATTCACATGTAATCTACCCAAACCTCCAAGACCTCCTAAAAACATGTCTCAGTGGCCCCAAGTACACTCAAAAAAGGCAGCACCTCACACAACAAAGAACTCTGAAAATCATAGTAGCCCCGCTTCCAAGCCCATAAAGCACACACCACAAAGCCAAGCATTCTAGTTATGGGGGATTCCATTTTAAGACATACTGATGTCCCCCTTACCAGGCTAAACAAGGAGAAGATCACAGTGTCTGCCTGGAGCCAGGATCTATCAGACTATACATGCAGTTATGTCTTTAACCTACAAGTACCAGTATGACACAGTCATAGTCCATGTGGGCATAATCAACCTAAGGTGTACCTCAGTGGACTATATGAAGAGAGACATGATGGAGCTTTCTGAATATGTGTCCCAAGTGGGTATGAATCTAGCCTTGAGTAGCATCCTACCTTCACCAATAATGATGCCACAGTACTTCAACAATTGGTTTAGTTTCTCATATCACAACAAGATGATCCAATATCTGTCAGCCTGGGGAGACATGATCGACAGACCACGATGCTTTGACAGAGATGGTTTGCACTTGTCACCACCTGGCTTGTGGATACTGACAAAATTTTTTCTATCCCCACAGTGTCTTTTAAGGTCATGCCAAGTTGTTAAACCCTCCAACTTAATAAAAAATCACTCACAACTACCTAAGGGTACTGCTGTTCATTGCTAGGAGTTTAAATAAAACATAGCATTCTTTAGAAGGACTCCACCCTGGAGAACACACAGATGTGCAGTCAGAGAAACATGGGACAGAACCATGGAAAGCACCACAGCTATCAAAGGCTACAGTGCCTTTCATACATTTTGATCTCCCTCAGCTCAGGATAAAACAAAGGGAGGTGTCTCAGTGTTCGTAAAGGACAAGTACTCTGCCAGACTGGTCCAACAACATGACTCACTTGAGCTGCTCCATGTCCAAATAACCATTGGTGCAACCCCCTATCATATCCTTGCTAGCTCCCTATCATATCCTTGCTAGCTCCAGATCCGCTAACATCAGTCTGGAAAACCACACCTCCTACCTAAACCTACTGGAATCTCTTAACATTCAGCCTAACACCATATTTATGGGGTGACTTCAACTACCACTCTATAAACTGTGAGACTTATATGACCCATAATTCACTTTCTCATAGGTTTTTGGACTTTGTCAACACAAAAATTCTGGAGCAACTAGCTAATGCCCCAACTATCTGATAGGAACTTAGCTACTGGTGGTGTCCCACAGAGCTTAGTATTGGGATGCCTCATGTTTGGTATATACTTCTCTGAAGTAAAGGTCTATGTTGGGGGCCTCTGGCTCAGCAAGATCGGTGATGACTGTAAGCTGACAGTAATCAGTGAATCCCCAAATGATGATGACATCTGCAGATCAGTATGTATGTATACCTTTAAGAATCTTTCCACGGGCTTGCACACTGAGCACACGTGAGCCTGACTGCCATTTTAACCAAACAAACAAAAGACTGCTATTTTGTATTAAGCTGCTGAGATGTAAGCATGCATGTCTATGTAGTCTGTCACTTGATCAGTTCATTTATATTTTGTACTGCTGCTATCCATCCTGATGTGTTTCAGTGCAGTAAAGCATTTAAATGAACTACCCCGCCTGTTCGTCTTCAACTGTAAACCAAGACGAGTGACATGGTGCCAGAATGGGATCCAGAATCAAGACGAGGAGGCACTCGGTTAATGTTGGAGGAATATAGAAAAATGGATCATCCCTACTGCACGTATAACTCACAAAGACAGGTCAGAAACTAATTTCAGGTACTAAAACTTGCTTAAATGATTTCTTACTCAAAAAATATAAAAGGAAACACTCAGAATGCTCAAAACAAATTTCTAATTAAACAAAATGTACGAAACTGCAACATGTTAATAAAAATATTCAAAATGGTTACAAAAATGTTTGAAATAATGTCCAGATTGCATAAAATAATGAAAACAACCACATTTTTTCGCTATGTGCTATTTTTTTGCATTAATTAAAGCTATTTGAGATATGCAAGGTATGCAAAGTGTTTGCAAGCTTGTGCAGTATTACAGTGCAGTTATTTTGCAAAATATAGCCACTCCAAAGCATATTTCACAAAGTACAGTATTTTGAAGCGTTTATTGTGCACTTGAATGTTCTTACAAGTATTAAGTGTGTGCATGCTCGTATATAACTACCAGGGCCACATTTTCAGTGTGTTTTGTCTTAATTTGTTGGCATGGCTGAAGGATTTCAAAAAACAGGTCCTCTTGTATTTGATAATAATATTACAGAGAACTGGAGAGTGTTTGAGCAAGAGTACGATATTTTCATGCAGGCTGCATTTTCTGATAAAGATGACCATATAAAGTAATTTATTCTGCTTAATTTAGCTGGTTCAGAAGCCATAGAAAGAGACCATTCATTTGTGTGTGCACCTGCTGTATTTGCAGGAGAGGAGGAAAACCATCATATAGTGGTACCAGCTGAGTCAAGGGAAGAACCTGAGTGATTAAAACGTAAATTTAGAGAAATGTGTAACCCCCAAATGAATATTATGATGGAAAGGCACATTTTACACAAGAGATCGAAAGTCCGGTGAAACTTTTGCAGCATATATAACTGACTTGAGAAATAAAGCTTAAATGTGCAGCTCTGATGATTTAAATGATGAGTTAATAAATGACAGACTTGTGTGTGGTATTAAAGATGATGCTGTGAGAAAGATTTTGCTTTATGACAGTGATTTAACTTTGAATAAGGCCATTGAGATTTATCAGATATATGAGCTCACAGAAAAGCACACAGATATGCTTACAAATGAGAAATGCATGCTTCCAGTATCTTCTAGTGCTCGTGTCGATAGTACGCAGCACATGGTTAAAAGAAACAGGCCCAAGCACATGGCAGCAACTGTGAACCCTGCAGCCATTGCTGGTAAACCTTGTAGCTTTCTAGCAAATTCCAGAGTGTGCACAGTCTCAGTGATGCACAAGGGTGAATCAGCAAACTCAAAGCATTTGCCCTCACCTAGCCTCATAGTCAGCTGTCATAACTGTGGCAGTAATCATGTATCTAAAAGAGAAAAGTGCTTAACTTTTGGTCAGCAATGCCACAGATGTAAAAAGTGGAATAATTTCCAAAGATTTTGTAAATCAAAAGAGGTTCATTCTTTTATTAAAAGTGAACATTCAAAGAGACAAGTTGATCAATTAGAAAGCTGTGACCCTACTTTTTATGTTGATGGTGTGTATGTGCTTAATGAACAGTCAATGCAGTAAATTTGTGGGAAAAGAATAAGTATTTTGTACTGTTCAGAAAAATGGGTCTCCCATAGAGCTCAAAGTTGACACATGTTCAAAGTGCAATGTTATGTCAGCAGAAACATTTGCTAGAGTATGTGCTGGTGAGAAGGTTAATCTGGCAAAGTGTAAAAAGCTTGTTGCTTATGGTGGTGAAGAAATTCAGACTGAAGGTTCAGTTGTGCTTTCATGTTACTGTGTTGGGAACAACTATTACTTGCAATTTTACATAGTCAAAAGGCATGTACGGTCATTATTAGATCATTAGGCCACCGAGACAGTTTGAAAATGGGACTACTTTCATTTAATAAAGAAGTGCACCATGTAAGCTTGAAAGCCTACTGTTCTAATTTTGCCCAGACTGTTTTCTCTACCTATGCTGATCTTTTCGAAGACAAACTAGGCAAACTCCCAGTTGTGTACTCCATGAAGTTAGACTCAGATGTCAAACCAGCCCAGAAAATTCCAGTAGGTATGCAGAACAAAGTCATGGCTGAGCAAGATAAAATGGTGCTGCAAGGTGAGATTTGTCCAGTAGAAGAACCTACTGAATGGGTATCTTCTATGGTCATAGATCTTATATAAGAAAAGCTCAGATGATATCAGAATATGTACTGGTCCAAGAGATGTAAACAAAGCACTGAAACGACCTCATCATCCAATGCGTACAGTCCAAGAGGTCACTGCCCTTATACCAAATGCCACTGTTTTTTCTGTCTTGGATGCAATGTTCATTTTGGCATATTTTATTTGACCGAAAATCTTCATTGCTAACCACTTTCAGTGCTCCTTTTGGCAGGTACAGAGTTTTGAGAATGCCATTTAGGATAAATTCTGCCAGTGAAGTCTTCCAGCTTGGAATGGAGCAAATTTTTTCTGGGTATCTGTGTGCTATTATAGTAGATAATATTCTAGTAGGACGTGGGCGGCTGTGGTGGTGCAGCGATTAGCGTTGCCACCTCACAGCAAGAGGCTCTCCGGTTCGATCCTTGGCTGGGGTGCCTTCTGTGCGGAGTCTGCATGTCCTCCCTGTGGTCATGTGGGTTTCCTCCGGGTGCTCTGGCTTCCTCCCACATTCCAAAGACATGCTGTAGGTGGATTGGACACACTAAATTGGCCCTAGGATTGAGTGTGTGCAAGTGTGTGCCTTCTGAGGAAAGTTGGGCTCCGGGCTGGCAACTCAACACTGTAAAACTCCACTGCCAATCATGAGTGGACAGGTGATCTGCTGTGGTGAACCCTAAGCAGGAAAAAGCCGAAAGGAGAAGAAGAATATTCTAGTAGGAGGTAATGGTGAAGCTGAATATGACAGAAAAGAAAGTTCTGCAAAGAGCACATGAAGTGAATCTTAAGCTGAATCCTCAGAAGTGTAAGTTCAGGCTATGAGAAGTTACTTATGTTGGACATTTGTTTACCAGTTCAGGCTTACGACCAGATCCTTCAAAGCAAACAGCAATTCTTGAGATGCTAGCTCCAGACAATGTTCAAGCCCTTGAATGTTTTCATGGCATGATTAACTACCTAGGCAAGTTCATTGACTTGGGCCAAATTTTAGCACCACTCAGAGAGCTGACATGCAAAGGTGTATCTTGGTCAGGGTTAGAACAACACCAAAGAGCATTTCATAGGTTCTTGGTGTTTACTAGGCTAATGACCACAAGGGCCTTTTTAAGCCTAGCCATGCATGCCAAATCTCTGACAAATTCTGATACCCTTGATAAGTGCATGGGCCTGGGAGATGAATCATTTACAGGTTACCTGCTTGCATTAGACATAGGGGCCAAACCAGGGATGAATTTCCATTTCCCATCCACTTGTCCAAGTTGCACTTGAATTGGGTTAGGGAGGGACTCTGCTTCACATGGATGGGGAGTCTGTTCCATAGATGGGGTAGTCTCTGGGATATATACCTATCTCTCCAGCAGGTCCTATTTATATCACAGGCAAGGTTTAAGTCTTTAGAATGGGTAATTTGATCTCCTGAAATGGAGAATTGCCATTCCACCAACTCTCAGATACTATGATGTTCACAAACCAGTTATTCTTTTTTGTGATGCTTCTAAGTTTGGTCTTGGTGCAGTTATTCTTCAAGAGGGTAGACCAGCAGCCTATGCATCCAGAACTCTAACCCAAACTGAAATGCAGTATGTGTAGATAGAGAAAGAGTTCTTAGGAATTGTGTTTGTATGTTCAAAGTTCAGTGATTACATTTATGGTAGACCTATCCAGATTGAAACAGATCACCAACCTCTAGTCACTGTTTTGAGAAAGCCTATGTATGCAGATCCTGCCAGATTGCAATGTATGATGCTCAAACTACAAAAGTATCATTTCAATCTTGTCTACACAAAAGGCAGACTTCTTCATCTTGCTGATACATTATCCAGATCACCCAGAACTACCACTGAACAGCATGAAAATGAGAACCTTGAGTTTGAAGCCGTGGAAGTACGAAATTTTTCTTCCACACATTTTGATGAGCTTAGACATCATTCAGCCTCAGGTCCAGTTCTTCAGAAGCTCAACCACTTTCTCAGTCGAGGATGGCTGTCAGCACAATCTTGCTTGCCAGTAGACCTGCAACCTTAATTTCCTTACAGAGATGAGATTTTGTTTGATGATGGTATCATCATGAAAAGTCCAAAAGTGATTGTTCCAAAATCCTTATGACAAGAGCATATTACTATTTTGCATTAAGTATGTCGTCTTATCACTTTTCTCCCCATTTCTTTCCTCTGGCTTGGACGGCCAAATTATTGAAATCTGTTTTTGCCTTTTTTTGTAACACCACTTTCAATCCCATCAAACGAGGCATTGAAGATGTGTCCGCTCATCAGGGCAGCCTTTCTATGTTGCACCTTATCTTATTCTTACATACCAAATATCTATTTCCACTCTTACGTCATCTTCACTCCAAAGGCTTAACTGTTAGCCAGGCATTTGCCTGCTTTGTCAGGCAGATTCTGGCCTGCATGCTTACAGGGTGAATGCTCCCGGTCCATTCCCTCCCCTGAATTGAAAGATGTACAGACTTTCCTCTTGCATTCCCACTCCACGTTCATGCCTTTAACAACACACCGCAGACACTGGTACTCTCAGATCTTGTTACAAACAACACAGCATAAATGCTTATCAAGATTGCCCTTTACACCAGAGGCATGCTTTGGCCAGAAGACGGTGTTCTTACATTCCTTTTCCTCACTTCAAGGACATGTTGTGGCAATGTTCTTTACATAGATTGCCTACTAGAGCTTACTACACTTACCGCCCAATGGAAAATCAAATCTGTTTCAGACCAGACTGCCTGATTTAGAAACAACTTTCCACATATTTAGCACTTGCATGAGAGTCAAACCGTTCTGGGATTACATACAACGACACCACAACATCCCTCTACTCTTTCCTTTAACTGACGAGAAGATTCTTTATGGCAACTATGGCATCTGCTGGGATGCAACCATACAACATATAGATTTTTTCTTAGTGACCGCCATGCATCTTTTATGGAGAGAACGCTGTTCTGAAGCCAAGACAGGACATGCATTTTCCTTATCCTTTTTGCTACGATAGTTACATGCATCACTTTTACAGCATAATTGCTCTTATTAGACACATTCTGTTGCCCTCTGTATAGCATTTTTAAATTCTTTAGTTACCTTTGTTAATATTCCTACACTAATTGGATGGCAAGATTCTGCATTTTGTGAGTTTCAACTGGTTTTAATTATGTTGTAATATATTTTGTACATGTTTCTTCAGGATTTTAATAAACCTGTATAAATATAATAGTACTAAGCCACATCAATAGAAAGAACCACTTCACCTAAACCATATTCTGCAACCACCATGGTCAACTGTAGCTACAGACATTTTCGAATGGAATAGTCAACATTACTTGATTTTTAGTAGATTCTTATTCGCATTGGTTTGATAGTGACCTACTTCCTAATCTAGCATCCAGTACTGTCATTACTAAGTTGAAGCATCATTTTGCAGTCCATGGTAGTCTACACAAAGTTATTTCTGACAATGGTACACAGTTTACAAGCTAGCAGTTCAAAAGATTTGCTGAAGAGTGGGACTTTATCCATGTTATGAGTAGCCCTGACTACCCACAGTCAAATGGTTTGGCAGAATGTGCCATTCAAAGTGCGAAACAGTTATTAGAAAAGTAAACACAAGAAAATAGTAATGTTTTCCTGATTCTCTTGAATCTCAGAAATATTCCTCATGATAAACATCTTGGTTCACCTTCACAGAGACTTTTGTTGAGACAAACCAGAACCACACTACCAATTAATAGTTCATTACTGGTTCCATGTGTCAAGAACAACAGATCAGTGAAAATCCATTACTTATCCCAGAAGTTCTATTATGATAAGACCAGCAAATCACTCAATCCATTATGAGAAGGGGAGATAGTAAGAATGCAGACGTCCAAAGGTTTTGATTGGATTGGAGTTGCTAAAAGTGCATGTCCAAAGCCAAGATCATACACTGTGGAATCGCAAAGAGTTGAATTTAGGCAGAATCAGAAACATTTTGCCCTGGTGTCCAAGTCTGTACTGCAGTATCATATCTGCGAAAAAGACTCTAGATCTCAGAGTAAGCTGTCCAGCGTTCCAGTTCCAAAAGATGTACTAGTAAATATCCTTGTTCCTGAGAAGAATCCCAAAACTCCTGAAACCGTTTGTTCAACAATGACTGCCCCTGTTGTAAACCCAGTTCTGACTGCTATATCACTAGATCAGGTCGCATGTCTAGACAATGTTCCAGATACACAGCAACTTGGACGTGAACATTGTGTTTATTTCTCAGTGTTTGTATAATTGCATGTCTTTTTCAGATGTCTTTTTATTGTGAGCAATTCATTAAAGTGGGAGGATGTAGATCAATATGTATGTATACCTTTAAGAATATTATTTCCACGGGAGTGCACATGTGAATAAATACTGAGCATGTGCGAGCCTGACTGCCATTTTGTAGTAAGCTGTTGAGATGTAAGCATGCATGACTGTGTAGTCTATCAGTTAATCAGTTCATTTATATTTTGTACTGCTGCTATCCATCCTGATGTATTTCTGCGTAATAAAGCATATAAATGAACTACCCTGCCTATTCGTCTTCAATTGTAAGCTAAGACGAGTGACAGCATCCTACAAACAGGCCTAAAAATCACAAATAACTGGTGCCAAAACCACAGTCTGAAACTAAATGATAAAACAAGCATACTCATACTCTTTGGTAAATCAGATATCCCTGCAAATTATAATATTGATAGCACACCCCTAAAAGAAGACCTAGTGGTGAGGGACCTAGGAACACAGACAGTAATCTAAACTTTGACCACCAGATAGCTGCAATATTGAGGAAATATTTCTGTGTGGCTCAACTTATAAGTAAAGGCATGGCATCAAGATCAAAGGAAGTCATAGTGCCATTGTATTCAGCCCTCATCAGGCC
Organism: Protopterus annectens; assembly: GCF_019279795.1. Classification (NCBI taxonomy): domain Eukaryota; kingdom Metazoa; phylum Chordata; order Ceratodontiformes; family Protopteridae; genus Protopterus; species Protopterus annectens. The sequence goes on along the minus strand of NC_056747.1, from coordinate 1,070,468,367 downwards.
CATAATTGAATACAATTCTCACTTCTGCATATACCTAACCAGCCACTTACACCAATTGTAGTGGCCCCATAGGTTTCTCACTAAAAATACAAAGTAGAAGACGCATGTCTTATGCAGACTGAGTAAAGACCCTATCCCTTTACTCCACCTCATATAATTTATTAAGAGGTGACTTATGCCTGACCTAAAAGGCATTCATTGATCCAGCCCTGATGAAAATGTTACATATTCACAAGAAAAATGATACGAGGGTTACACATTCCATGGACCTGAATCTTATTTGTAACTTTAACAGAACTTGCTGGAGAGACAGAGAGATTCATATCCCAAAGGCTACCTTGTCTATGGAATAAACTTCTCATCTTCGTAACATAAAGCAAATCCCTCTCTTCGAAAAGAATTTGGATAAATGGATGTGGAATTGTAAATTAATTCCTGGGGCACTGCCCATGTCCATTATGGACAGATGCAGTCTGTAAAATGAATCAGGGCTCCAGCACCCAAAGACCCACTACCCTGATACGTTCCCATTCCATATCTGGGGATTAAGATATAATACTGACATAACCTGAGTATTATTGGCTAGGCTTGTAAAGGCTCTTGAGCCATTTCTCTAGGAATCACCTATGAACCTATGATTTGAATGCTCGTGGCAGTAATAGGTTCATAGGTCCATAGGAGGCTGTAGAGCCTTTACAAGCCTAGCCATGTTAATCCTGAGTGGGTAGTGTAGTGACACCTCTCCCCTTGTTAGTGAGTACGATGTTTAGGACATTTGAGCCCCATGTGTTGGTGTAGACTCTATCTGTTCCTGAGCATTTGTATCGACAAAGTCCGGGAACCACTGGGCAAGCATTTTTGTGCTCATGTATGTCACCCAGTCAATGGAAGGATAGTTGAAATCTCCCAAGACTAAGGTGTAGGGCTATATGTTGAGTGACTCCAATAAGTCCAGGCAACCAGTGTGTTTTTCTTGGTTCATGGTGGGGGACCTATAGCTAGCAATGATGTGGTAGGTATTTTGTCTGTAGTTAATTGGACATAGAGTAGTTCGAGAGAGTCGTACTGTTTCACCAGTCTCAAGGTGTACTTGACTTTAATGAAGCTGGATACACCTCCACCTTTGGTTCTTTCATGCTCATTTTGAGGTCTGAATGTGTGAAAGGCACTGTAGCATTGCATGGCTGGTGTGCTCAGGTTGCTCTCCATGGCCTTGGACCGTGTCTCAGTAACTGCATAAATGTCAACATCTTCCAAGGTGAGGAGTGCTTCCAAGGAATGGAGTTTCATGTTTAGACTCCTAGCATTAAGCAGCAGAACCTTAAGTTTGTCCAGAGTGGATTTTGTTACATTGGAAATGTTAAATAAAGTAAAAACGGCAGTTCACGGACTCTACTGGCAGCAAGTTAAGAGGAAAGACCACGATGCTGTAGAAACACACAAAATCCTTTATTCTTTAAAATGAAATATCCTGTTAGTGCTTTCATTTAAACAAAGTGTTAAACTTCATCAGACAAGTGTTGAACCCACATTCACTTCCTTTATAAACTTCCTTTAGCGTTGATTGGTTAAACAACTCATTAATATTAATAAAACTTAAGAACACATCACATATGCATAAACATGAGCACCTATTCATTCTGAATACCTCTGCCTAGTACTACTTATACTTATTACATATATAACTAAATTTTAAGTAACTATGAAATCATTTTTTTTTTAATCTTGTATAAACAGTTTAAGACCAGTGTTAAAAACTTTTCTAATAAACTTTTTTATGTATGTAAACTGGGTTTTGACATCAAAACGCTGCATGCACTTTCAATAACTTAACATCCCATAAAAGCATTTCTTAAAAATGGTCATCTACACCTTTCATAAATATGTGCAAATGCAATATTTTAAATATAACAAATTTTTAAAAATATGTAAAAAATCTTGCATCAAAGGAGAAGAGAAGACCTTATAACAGGTAAAATGTGCATGTATAAATAAATTTTAAATTTTAACTAGCTGGTACTGCCTTCACTTTTTTCCTTTCAAGGGCTTTTATCTTCAACACAGGGGCTATTGAGCTACACTCATTCAAGCCTGGTCAACTATCCGCCTGTAAGCAGATTTGCCACCTGAGTTCTTTTATCTCTAAAATTAGCCCCCATGGCTTGTTGTCCTGTATGAGAACTGAATCTATAGCCATGAAGCTAAACTTGTGTTCACTGTTACAATTAATGTGTTTGGCCAAGGCATTATTCTGATTTAGTTTCTTTATAGCATATTCATGCTCATAAATTCTGTGCCAGAGGTTTCTTTCCATTTTCCCAATGTAGAAACCATGGCAAGAAGAGCAGTATGCCAAATAGACTACTGCTTTAGAACAACAATTATATTTACTATTCACATAGTAGTTTGTGTCCTTCACTGTGAAACTATTAGCTACTGGAACCTTGTAGCACCAGGAACATGCCCCACACTTGATCATTCCTTGTCCACCTCATGACTCAGTTACTTGCTTTGCTTTAAGTAAGTCTTTGAAATTGGGCCCTTTCCTATATATAATCATGGGGTTCTGCCCTACATATTCTCATGTAGGAATCTTCCAATAATATGGGCCAGTTTTTTTCAAAGATTGATCTTAAAGCTTGGGCCTCCTTACAGGTCAGCAGGGAGACAAGCCATTAACAACAACACTGGAGGAGTTGCTTTGGTTTCTAGAAACAAAATTCCCCAACTAAATGACTGGCTGGATGCTTCCATTTCTTTATCGTTGAACCAGAGGCAAGCTGAAGTTAGAACTGATGGTAAGCTGAATGAATATGACCAAAAATTATTGCGGTGTAAAAAACTTCAATTAGAAAATGCTTACCTGAGGGAATGTCTTAGACTGAAAATTATTCCCAAAGGTTTACAACTATGGAAGTATCCAATAGGGTTAGTCCCTGACTCACCTTTGCATATTGACTTGCTTAAATTATTTGACAAGTTTGGATTTGAACTGCTGGAGTTGTTGATAAAATACAATGATATACAAATCAACACTCTAAGCAATGCGTTGGCTTTGTTAGATAAAAGTATACGTGATGACATTTCTTTTGATACTTTTAAATATGAATATTCACGTATTTTTAACAGTATTGACCACCACATAGACAACCTTAAAAAGGGAAAAACTAAAAACTAAACAGGGACTTGAATGACTATGCTAATGGGTTGGCATACCCAAAACCAGCAGCTTCTCAGTTTAAACGTAAAAATCATGTTTGTTCAAAGAAACCATCCTTCTAATAACTTAAGGCAAAATACTGAGTGTGCACTGGAAATTGATGTAGAAGGTGGTGATGAGTTCCTAAATCCTGACCTAGAATATGCTGGTCCAAGAAGATCAGAAAGACTTAGGAGCAAAATGACACTCAACTGAGACAAGGTGCACAGGGTGGTTATCAAGAGATGGGTTTTGAAGGGGCCAGGCCCAAGAGGAGGAACTGGAGGACATAAATGTACTAGTGGACTTGCCACCCATTGACCTTGTTCCCACTTGATTGTCTCAAGGGGGAGGAGATGACTCTCAAGAATTAGTAAATGATGACTACACCATTGTTTTTAATAGCCAGAAAGATGTTAAAGTTTACAATTATTCTGATGAGAACATTGATATGAATGTAGCAAATTTACTAGCTAGAGGCATGACGTTTGTGCCAACAAGATCTTTTGACTTTACTACAACTGTTAGAGACATGAAACTGTTTTTGAGAAAGGTGAATTTATTCTTGTTGTATCATGACAATTTGCACAGAACTAGTGATAATATGTGCAATATCAGCTTGATTCATAACCCCCCCATCCACCCCAAACTCACCTTGTATGAGAAATGATGTGAACTAGATCTTAAAAGTTTGCAGAAACACAAGAACACACATTATGTGACTAATTTAAGTGAAAGTGAGTTAACTGTTGTATCCCATGGCAAGTGAAATACTCCCATTATCTGCACAGATCCAGCACCTCATTTCAAAGTTTAGGGAAGAAAGACTAAAACTAATAATCTAATTTCTGTTGCCCTGTGGTAGTGGAGAAGAGTGTGATTTCAGGCTTTCAGGCCTGTGGCAAAATAAGGACTCATCTGGTTCCTATCAAGGGGTTCCACTGTAGTGGTGGTGACAACACTGCCTTGGAGTCTGCTTCCTGATTCCACTTGAAACTTGACATGTCAGAGAGGACTAAGGCTTGCATGAAGCCTTTCATTAAGCAGAAAATCACTTCTCCAGTAAGTCAGCTAATAGGTTGTCTTTACCTACCTCGGGTAACTATATGGGCCTCAGTTATTTTGTGGTCAGGGTGCATGCATCAGCTATTTCTATCCACCATGAACTACTAGAAGGTAAGATTATAATTCACTGCCAGCTAATCAGACAGTTACCTAAGGTAGTTCTGAACTTCTGCCCGTCTTTGAAGATCCCATCCCTTTAATGGGATATGAACCTCATGACTGGCAAATCTGTCCATTCCCTGTTTAAATCCACTTGTTTGGTAGCACTGAAATTCACATCTTGGAAATATTTTTTCCTGGTAGTCATCACCTCTACTTAAAGGGTTCTATATTAAATCAGTGAATGCTTAAAAAAGTGAACGCTGATTTATCGACCCCATGTAAGTGAAAGCTTGCAATCCCAAACACTTAGAACAGCAATTTTTTTCCAGGGAAAAAAAAAATCGCTGTTCCAAAAAAGAAAAAAAAAACTTTAAAAAAACATTACATAAAGTGGGGGACTTCACCCCCCACACCCCCTCCTACTTAAATATACCAACTCTGAGATCACACTACAGTGACAAAAATGGCAAAATAATGAAGGCGGCCAAGCAATTTCTTTCCCAGGGAAAGAATTAGCTTACATGCCATTTTGGTATTTTGCCGTTTCTTGCTTTTAAATTCGATCAAGACGCATTCAAAAGAATGCGTCTTCGATCATATAATAGGGAACCACTTAAAGGATCCTGCAATGACATGACCTCACATGTAGAGTACTGATCATATCTGGTCTTTCATTAGGATTTGGTGCCAATCAGGACCAACGTAAATGTCTTCTTGAAAGTGTTTTTTTAATTTTTGATGGACTCATTCAAATATATCCCTGTTTTCTTTGCCACGGTGAAAACTATAGGAGACAGACCTTTTTATATCCTGGACATTTATCATTAGATCAGATTACACTTGATGTGGATGCTTAATTTCAGGAAGACCAAACAGTTCTTTTCCATTGTCTGGGGGAGAGAAATGCTACCAGTCAATAACACTCAGATTTCATGAAGGCATGACTGCTAAGTGATACTGTAAGTATGAATCTATTACATCCCCTTGTAGGCAATGAAAATTATTATGACTCAATCTGTCTTGGGATGCAAATATAATTACAATAATCATATCATGGAAGTTGGCATATTTTCATAATGGCAAAGTGTTCAATTCTTTTTTCTAGAGTTTGTTGCACTATCAGTTATGGACCAGCTTTATAAAATGTTAAACTTCTGTGTGTACTTGCTTGGTGGAATCAGGCCTTGATAATTTTATTATATATATATATATATATATATATATATATATATATATATATATATATATATATATATCTTAATGTCTTCCAGAGGTGGAATCAGAATTGTCTTTACAAGTCTGTATGTGCCTACCAGCTGTAAATTTCTTAGGCATTTGCTCTTTAGAAACCTTTCCAACTCTGCTCCTTACCTCTACCACAAAGAGGAACTACATGAATGGTATCCACGACAACCATATTTTCTTGTCTTTTTTTACTCCCTACACATTGTATATTTCACATTTATGTTTGTCATATAACATTTTTGTTTAAAAATGTTGCACTTACATGTTTAAAAGAAATATCATGGGGAAATAGATAAAATGTAAAGTACAGAATAATAACATTCAGAAATAATAATAATAATAGATGTGATGTAGTTTCAGTACAGTTTTGTTGCTTTGTAGTACACATTGTACAAAGAAGGCATCAGTATCTTACTTGTAGAGTGCATGGGTAAAACTAAACTGTAATAGATAATTCAGTGTGTGGATGATGAAGCCTTAGAAATTATTAAGTTCCATACTAGTGAAACTGAGTTAGGAAGGAACCCAGGCAACTTAAGCAGTTCAAACACAGACAACCTTCAGCTAAGGATGTAAAGCTATAGCCTTAGAAGAAGTTATGAATAAGTCACTCATGGAGTATACAACAGTGTATGGCATATAAATAAGCCTGTATGCATGGTAGTATATATACAGCTTCTTACTGGTGCTACTAAACATCTTGCATTTCTTGGTGGGATATGAAAAATGGTATGACTGCATTCTGTGAATGGCACAGTGGATGCTTAAATGTTTTACCCCTGAGGTGGATTTATAGATGTCAATATGTATATAAATATGTATGCATGTATTTATTTATTTATTATTTGATATCTGACAGAGTGAACTGATTCAAGCAGAAACCCCTTTAAGAAAGAACTGATCCAAAGAAATAAACAGTTGAATACTGCAGGAAAATGTATTACTAATTATAATAATGTATACAAAGACATGTAATGGATGAAGCAAATGGATTTGCCCCATGAAGGACAGGGCTGGGATCATTACAAAAGGACAAAATATTGAACAAAAAATCAAGTTTGTAAAATGCTTCATTTGTGGAATATGGAATACAGTCTTAATGTAAGATTATTTCTGGTTCACTTGAGATGAAACTGCCTCCCTGATAATAATTTATTATTTAAGGACTGGTACAAAAAATAAATAAGGGTAAGCGAATGTCATATGGTGCTCTTAGTTTGTATATCCTGTTTTGTAATTTAAACCAGAAATATAGTTGCTTTGGAAAATGGATTATATAGTATGTCATGGATACTGTTTCACAGGGCAAATGAATACCAGTTTAGAAAAAGTCTGAATAACAACAACATGTAAACTGTTACATGTTTACCATAAACATGGTGAGGATAGAGCAGCCTAGCAATTTCATACCAGGAATTAAATGCACAAAGCTGTTGTATGAATCTTGATAGATAAGGTTAAAAAATTAGTACAGTCAGCCACATTCCATTACTGCTAATTATTACAAAATTGGTATTAAAAAGGTGCTTTAGACTGGAAATGCCAAGACAGTGATGATTTAGATATACAAGCAAGATGATCAAAATCTAGAGAAGTTGAGGTTTTGCAGCTGTCAGTTTTGCTGTGTTAGCTAACAAGGAATTTTTGTTATATAACTTGTGTTTCCCTGCCCATGTATTGTTTAATGTTGAAACAATTGCTTAATGATGACTGCATAAAGCAGACTTTGGTTTTCTACTTACACCACTTCAGTTGTCAGCCATTTGCACGATTTGCATGATTCCTGTTTGCATTTGAACATCGTAACCCCAAACAAGTCTTGCTCAAGTTTTTCACTGTGATGCATACAATCAAAATAGTTTCTGTTGCCAGGAAACTTTGTTACTTGTTAGTCTATCAACAAACTATATAGTACCTTCACTGGTCAACATTGTACAACAACATTCCTGTCCCAGGCAACTCCGCTCAACTGACAAGTTACAGTTAGCAGTTACAGGGAGTAATGGAATGGTTAGTGAGTACATGGCTGCATTATGCTGCACTTAGTACAAGCTTATGTCACAGATATCGTGCAATACCTAAAACTGTAGATCCTCAAACTGAAAAAAAAATAAAAATAACTCCAGCTTCTAAACTTTACATTTCAGATCTGGCTGCTACATCACTGAAGCATTTTGTAAGGGGTTTGCCCCTCCTGCTCCCTTTGTTGTAGGTTGATGTGCCCTGTCTCACACACTCTGCTTGTAAGATCAGGTTTCATTTAAATGTAGTTTGTTAGATAAAAATTCTCTTTGCGTAAGTCTAGAAATGCAGCCATATTAAAGCAGGCTTTCACATTTTGCATACAGTTTCAGTGAAAGCACGTTCAATCAGTAAAATAACCGTCCATCAAGAATACTGACAAGAATAAAATGTGCTAACAGAATGTGCGGTACACTGAGTACAAGCAAATCTTGTTTAAATGGTATGAGGCTTGGAAACCAGTTATAGATGCATGTGAAAATGTACAGGGTTTGGTATTATTAGAATCTAGACACTTCATAAACAGTTAGTTAGTTAGTTGGGACTGATACACAGTGCAGTCCACAGAAAACTGGTACAAGCAATCAAAAGTGAGTACAGACGTCAGGTCAAACATCCAGCATTCCAGATTATTCATTATATTATTCAAGAAAAAAAGAAACATAAATGCAAAAGCTATACACATAATTATTCAGTCCATTTCAATTTATCAGCACTGTTACTGGAGACAATAAGAGTTGACATTCTGAGTGCAGAATTTATAGGCAGTATAATTAGTGCAGACGCTACAGACATTAAGAATTGGTTCAGGTATTATTGACATCTACCTCCACTGTACATAATAAAACATTATTAACCAAACTACAGTGTATGCAGATTTTTATTCTGACAGGTACAAGAAGATCTGGCACATAAAGGAGAGACTGGCATCTGTTCACTACAGCTCTGGGTAACTGAAAAATCAAAACATTCATTCCAGTCTCATTCCTGTTTCTTTCAGTTATTTCCAGTTCATTCTGATAGTCTATACTCGTATCAATTCTTACAATGCTATCTATACTAAATCCAAGATTGCCATAGTTTAGAGCAGTGTGAATGCACCAAAATACTAAAATCATGGACTTAATATATTCAGTCATTTTCAGTCTTTTAATACTTATGATTAAAATCATGATCTTTGGAATAACAGTAGTTATCCGCTTCTATTAGATGTGTTTACAGCAGATACAGCAAGGATGTATTTTCCACAGGAGTGATAAATACTATAGTTCATATTAGGCTCTAGCTAACCTTCTATGTATGTATATTATGAACAAGGAGGATGCAATGATTAGCATATAACATACATTAAGGGCTGGGAACTCAAAATGAAGGGGCACTGGTTTTTCCCTTGATTTAACAAATTGTTTTATCATTGATTAGTATTTTATTGGATTGCACAGGCTTTATTTAGCCATGTGACAGTTTGAGACTGTTGATTATAAGTTGGGATGTACTGTTTACTATTGTCTGAGGTCTGTGATTAAGAAAGACTGAAGTGCTAACTGGTTGTACAAAAGTAAAGGAGTACACCCAGTTATCTCCATGATACATTTATTTTATTGTTGCAAGTGTTTGCAGTGGTAACACATGCCCCGGGATTCATGAAGCTCGGCGCAAGGCCGGCGTTAGGCTTGCGCCAACCGTGCGGCATGAAAATGGCACAGTAGCACCAAATCCATATTAATGAAGGCATGCTGCCGCCACAGCCACGTGCATAGGAAAGAAGCGCGAGTGCATAGGGCGTGTTGAAGTGCCGCACGGAGGTGTGGAAATGTCTGTCAACGTGCAACCTAAAATGCTTGCATATACCAATTTGCAAGCAATAGTAATCACATCTGTCAGTGTCCATGGATACTGAAACATATGCAAAGCATGCAAGACAGTTCCTGCGAACACAAAATGAAGAAGCAAACACAAATGCATGGTAGGAAATAACGGGTCCCTATTCCGCGAACAAATGACATTGAAAACTGTGTGCCTGTAGTCCAACGCAGTGCAGATAGTTATACCAAGTGGAAGTGAAATGCATCGTATGTTAGCGCGCCACCAATAGGTATGTCCAGCCCAATGGTCAGGGTCACCAACTGACCCATATTGTGAGGGAGGGTACACAGCTGGGCAGATGTGTCCATAACAAAAAACCATGATAAATGTAAATATCTAGCAACCGTATGACCGAATTATATCCCACAATGCATGTAATAGTCACATACAATAGGTATGTCCATATTTCACATACCAAATGTGACAGGAAATAGAATAAGCATGTAAACGAAACAGAAGGAGCATATAAACTGCTACAACAATAAGGCAACATGTAGGCTGAAAGGAACAGTATTATCCGTAGCGTTGACTGTGGGTATGTGTTGTCCAGTACATTCAGATATGTGTCCGGAATATATCCCATCCTGGACATAGGAAAAGGTGGCATCCTACCAATGATTAGAACAGTCGGCCAAAATCTGCACATCAGTGGTCCAAGCCGAGCTTGTCAGGATGTGTCACAGTTGAACGGGTGTTACCCAGGTATACCAACCGTGTCATGAAAGTTAAGTATGGGCGCATACCTATGTGCGTGAGGTATAGCATGTGGAAAGTCAAACATGGCAGGGTAGTCCACCCAACCATACAGGTACCTGACATATGTAGGGTATGCAATGTGTTATCTTGACCGTGTCATGGGCCATCAACCAAAGCAGTGATGGATGGAGTGTCAGGAATATGTGTGTGTGTGGGGGATGGGTAATGGTATAATCCTCAAAGGCGACACTGTGTTGTATGCAGAATAGGTGAACCGGAGGTGTATGAGGGAGCAGCGGGTGAAGCAGAAAGAAACACAAAAACATGTATACACATCTGCAATACAACCAGACAGGCCATACTGTAGAACACAATCCCAGAAAAATATGAATATTAAAATGTGCGATACAAATGTACAGGCATGTCACCGGCACATACCCACAGATTGGTCCTGATGGAACTGGCCATATCAAATGCAACACATCTGGATGCATAATGGACTACTCAGCATCCCCTCCACAGCACACAATCCGCCCTCATACCTGAACGTCCACCAAATCCAGCCATACTTGGCCTACTAGTTTGGTGCAGCCACATCTACATAGTGACCACTACGCATATGTAGTAGGTAGTGTCACCCTAGGCAGTTTCAGGAACGTAAACTATGTATCCCTTGCATGTAAAACCCCCAGCACATTTTTGTAACGCCAGAAGAATGTTCGGTATTGGTCTTGTTAAATTTTTGGGATATCCCTCATGGGATAAGTAACCTGTGCAAACATTAGAATGGGTATGAAGACACGATGTCCAGTCCTGTAGACATCTGGACACAAGTTGGAATGTGCAGAAGTGGTGCACGAGACTGTCCAGCCCTAGATGGTCATGCAGAACCTACTACCCAGGATCAAACACCTGCCCGTGATGCACGTGTCCCGACATGAATAAGCGAGAGAATATATTGCACACATTTGGATAGTGGCACATGGTATAAGGGTGATGAAGGCACTGACGTAAACAGGATACCCCCTGATACACTGTGTGAGGGACAATTAATGTGTGTGTAGGTGTGACCTGACCAACAATGATACAATGCCAAATGTCCTTTGATTGTAGGAAATAACTATGTATCATACTGCATGTAACAGTTGCCTAAAGCGGTCATGTCAGGATAGAATAAATGTAATTCGTACAAGAAACAGGCAAACAACAAAAGTGCCAAAGGTATAGGCTCAATGCTAGGAAGCAAATGAATGTTCTAAACCTGCACTGACCGTGGCTATGTGTTGGCCCAAACAATCTGGTGTCCCCAGTAGGGTTACCATCTGTCCCACTTTGCGTGGGACAGTCCCTCTTTGGGCAGTTGTGTCCTGACAAAATATATTAAAAATGGCAAATGCCCTGAGATTGTAGGACATAATCATGTCCCATATGTTATGTAATAGTTGCATAAAATAATTATTTCTGTATCTAAAATACCTAAATGTTACAAGAAATAGAATAAGCAACTAAACCGCTACAATAATAGGCTTTTATGTAAGCAAATAAGTAAAGTTCTATCCTTTGTACTGAATGTGGGTATGTGTCAGCCTATAAAATCTGATGTGTGTTCCGAAAATGTCCCATCTTGGCCATTTAAAAAGGTGGCAACCCTAGTCCCCAGAATACCTCCCAACCTGTACATATGACAATGTCAACGCTACCAATGGTCAGAGCATTCGCACAATAACTGACCAGCCTCTTAACCACTCACAAAGCCAGTGACCTTTTGAGGAAAGGTGTTCAATGAGAATAACTTCTCAACAATGAAGAGTAATAGACGCATTTAACTGCAGAAAATTAGTAGTATTACGAATCCTTTAACATGTTCCAAGTTAATAGTACTAATATGGTAGAAGTGTCCGTGATTGTCCCTGAGTTGTCATAGCCTTGTCCCTGTAGAAGCGAGTCCCCGAGTATCACAGAGGTCTGTACACATAAGTACACCAACCAACTGTCACATCTGTTGACAGGACTATTGCATACCTGTAGTGAATTTATAACTGATGTCCAGAATAATATTCATTGTATCTATAAATGAATGAAATAGTCAAATGGGAAAGGAAACATGTGGAAACCCCATATATATATAGATAGATAGATATGTAAGGAACGCCGAAAGATGAAAGCAAACATAAGGGTTGTGAAGGGAATCCAGAGCAAGTAAGGAATTATAAAGTGCTCGCAGCATATATCACATAAAGCTGCCCAAGTGTGAGTAGAGCACCGCTCTTCACACCAGAGGCAGGGTTATACCAGTGGCCATAACACCGTTGAAGTGCTACATCAACATTGTAAACAGACGAAATGTAGTACATGTTGCGACCACCTACACTTGTAACCCGCAAATCGTATGTAATCCATAACACCAGGAAAGGCACGTATGTGCAAATATGAATGGATGGTGAGCCTGTGAATACACGAGGCGGTACAAAATGTGTGTAGGGCCCCAACGCTCATGAGAGGGCAATGTGTAAAGGTGTGTCATGGCTGCGATATTAGGTGTATAATGGCTGTTATGCATGGAAACTCAACATGGGTGTGCAGGAGAAACTATGGATATGCGATTATGGACACAGGAGTGCTAGGGTATGTTGCGCCGGGTGCAATGGAGTGGCCCGTGGAGGTCAGCTAGTACATAGGTACGATTCCCAGATAGAACGTCATGTGCATGGAGACATGCGTGAATGGGCATATCATTGTCGGAAGTTGTGCATCAGGGCTAGCAGCCCAGCACGTAAAACCTATACGCCACCCATGAGCAGAACAGAGTTGTGCTGTGACAACCCCAAACCGGGAAAAGCAGAAAGACACAACTCCATGAAGACAACAATATGTTGCCGTACAGTCACAGTAACACAAACACTCATCCTATCAACAGTAATAATATGAATGTGCACAGAAACAAACACAGTAGCAGGAATAATAGGCTTAGCATATGAGTAATAGGTCGAATGACACTGTATCACATCCTAGTTAGCAGCGGCACCCCAGACATGAAAAACTTGCAACATCTGTCCACTGTATAACGTGCAATATACTGATCACAAGTTCACCGGAGTGAAGTGTCGGTGTCATAATGACTAAGGCAATAGTATGCTGCTGAAGCAGAGATAAAACCCAATACACATGTGTAAGTGTCCATGTCCGGGAAATGTATAGGTTAACGGACACACAGATGTATGTATAGATAAAAACGTATATATACATATATCTATATTAATTTACATACACATATATATTCATACAGATATACATATACACACACAAGGATATACTACGGATATATATAGATAGATATATATATACACAAACAACAGGTATTGATATATACACATACACACAAAACAAAATATATATGTCAGTGTAGATATACGCATGTACATAAATAGGTTACTTCACAGCAATTAGGGATAACATATTTACAGCCCGGGCATATGTGACTGGGAAGTCCAATAAATAAACATTGTACCCCCCACATTGCCCAGCTAGGCCAGACAGACATACAGACAGGCAATACAGATCAATACACTGCCGCTGTCCAAAACACTGGTAGTAAAGTACCAGTGGGAGAGATCTGCAAGGTCTACACTTTAAACATGGATAATGGTATCCCTTGCCGGACCCCAAAAGTTCAGGGTACGTGTGAATCTGCTGACACTAATATGAGCAGGATGTAGGTGTACATGGAACAGTAGGCTGTGCAAGTGTGATAATACATGGGTTGACAAAACGTATGACGTGTCCCGAGATGGGGAGAGTGGGCAATGTGTAGGGGTGTGCTCATACCCCAGCTGCACTCGCAGTAAGTATTTGTCATGACTGCTGTAGAGGGGTGCCAGGTAGGTGGACCACGGGTATGCAATAATGGGCTTAAGTGTGCAGGTGCTGGTTGGCAGAGAAGTAGTAGGCCCGTCCAGTGGAAGTCATTAATATTCCTATGTGGGCATAGCATACGCCTACACCTCCCAAACCTGAAGAGCAGATCTACCGGATAGTCTGTAAACCATCGGGGGATACATAGAGACCTACACAGTGCCGTGTACCTGATTAGCATGGACGTCCATAGTTATGTATCAGAATGTAACAAAGTCCAACTAAACACTTCCAGAACTAGTGATATTAGGTGAACAGGTGGTGGAATACAGGTAATGACAGATGACAACATGTATGAGTCATAAACAGCATGTACCTTGACAAACGTGAATGAATACATATGCTCTGTGACTGTAAATGTGTCTGGTTAATAGAACCAGTCATCTAAATGTGTCCCACAGGGTGTTATGCATTGTTCCTGATACAGTGTTCATTCACACCCATTGGTATGTGAGTTCTGCTACTGACGGAAAGTGCATAATTTGCTGACCACCTTAGATAGATGATAGGATAATAGAAGTGGTTCAACACCCATACGCATGTGAGGGACACACCCGTCTGGGCAGTTGTGTCCTGCAAAATGACAGTTATGGCACATGGCCTGTGAGTTCGGGAATGGAGGCTAAATAGTGTGTGTAGTGGTGTCAGACATTAATTTGTTGTATCAGAAACAGCCACATGTAATAGGAAACAGTATTATCAATTATAATGCTACATGAATAACCTTAACGTTTGCAAACCGTGGAAGTCGTCCGTTTACTACTGGCAGTGGGTATGTGTTGCCTTGACACATGTGATAGCTCTACATATAGGGTCTATAGGGCCGCCACCATTCTGAATGGCCAAAGTGGAACCTGCTCTGTAGAAATGTCAGACGTACCAGGGCAGAACATACCTACAACCATGCATAGTACAGAAATATACATATCGGCACAAATCAAAGCGTAGTCTAGCAGCAGTAAAGTTGCTTATGCTACTACATATGACATATTGAAGTGTCAGGTATATAAGACCTGTAACAAGCAACCAGTACAGACACGTACAACATGAAAATGTCCCCTAATCAGTACAGTTGCAATGGCTAGAGTATTGTCCATACCTCTCAAATGTCCCTGAATTTCAGGTACGTCCCTGAGTTTGACTGAAAGTTTAACTCTATCCCTTTTAATCCCTCCTAAAATTAGTGACTGTTGAAGGAAAGGTGGTGAATTACACTTAATGACTAATGACAATAAGTAAGGGTTATAAACTACTTTTACTTCAGAATACGTGTATTAAGTCATATGCTCTGATTCTGTCAATGTTTCAAGTTAATAGCACTACTTTTGTAAAAGTGTCCCTGATTTTTTCTTGACCTGTCCCTGATTCTGTAGAAATGTGTCCCTGATTGGTGGAGAGGTCTGGTATTGTCATATGAGATATGCCTAATGAGGGACTGTCCCATGCAAAGTGGGAAAGGTGTCACTCCTACAGTCTCCCGTTGTGCAATCTGAAAAGTGGACAACGTACAGTAGGTATGTGGTAGCATGACTCGGCGGACAGTTGCATTAAACTCAAGTCACATGTCAGCATTGCAGAGCATCGGTTCCCATGTATCAGGCAGATGGGAGCAGATCATATGAGGAACACGCATATAATATGATTACATCACTGGACAGGCTGCCGAGTCCGTACAGTCGAACGCTTGCCGTCGCAAAATGGTTACACATACCCGATACTGTAGTCATGTAGTCTGATGTAATACGCATCACAAGGGATCACACACACCCAGCGTGAGTGACAAATATAAGCAGAAATGTCGGTGAGCAAGTGGCTGTAAGCATGTTTGTCTACCAGTGTGCCAGTAGTGCACTGTCAAAGAAATGTGGAGTCTAAACGTGTATAAGGTGCTGTGACCAGAGGTCAGCAGTGCTTAACACTGTGCAAACCCATGCACAACTGCTCCCACCTGCTGGAATGCGCCTTACCCAGTCCATATCCAAAGGCGTCGGTCTGTCCGCAAACAAAGAACCTCCCTATTCACGTGTTGGTAGCAGTACCCTGCGCACATAGCTCATGTGAATTAACAATAGACCATGGCATATGTACAAACAATAGACCACACACACACCATACAGCATAGTCATCCAACAGTATAGCAATGTACTGGCAGATATGTCCGGACCGCTGGTGTATGCATGCCTGGCAGTCCTGTGTTCCAGTGTGTGAGCATGCCCAGTATGACTGTTACGCATGTTGTCGACCGACATTACCGTCATACCGTCATGTGTGTGAGCATGCCAAGTATGGTCAACTGTATCACATGTGTCACATGTCCAGATAGTTAGTACTGTGTTGCTGACCCCTCCGTTCTACACAGACAGGTGTCATGCTGTGTCTACAGGGTAGCTAATGGTCATGTGGCATTGACAGTTGCTACATGTCTGCATAGCATAGGGGGACGTCCAACCACAACCACAGTCCTACACAGCACCGTGGGTGGCGCACATGACTCTCACATGTGTAGGTTTGACGGGGGGCACAGCCAATAGTTGTACACATCTGCCACTACTGTACTGTTATGCTGGGTACTCCATGTCAGTGTGTGGACCTACCTAAATTGCTGGTTGGAGGGATACCAGTGTACGTCGGTTCCCAGCTTTAAATACCAGCACATTGGTGTTGGACGTCCTAGCTTACACAACCTACATCAAACTGCCTGGCCTGCTGTAGTCTGTGTGTGTCTAAGGGGGTTGGGGTCATTCATTGGGCATATCCATAGGCCATCGTATATCATTTGTCTGTATTGGTCCACATCCGTCCAGCTGCATGGAACGTGTGTGGGCTGTATGGACACACATGATGGTTAGCCCATAATCTGCAGTGGGTTAGGACACCCTGTGTACTACAGGCTACCATTGTGACCCCTGTATGTGCTACAGAGGTCATGGTGCCACTATGGATGTGTACTGTCTGCTGCCCTAACATTTGGCCACCACAGTCACTTGTATGCTCACATACATACCATAGCAATGGGTAAATACACATTCTAATACAACTGCCACTTGTTAGGTCAATAGACATACCCTGGGTGTGTTCTGGACTTGAGGACGGTGCTGGAGGGCTGCCTATGTCGGATGCACACAGTGCACCTGCTATACATGGCCGAGCACAGGTATGTTTGGCATCCATTGTACTGTGTGCGGGTCAGAGAGGGGAAATCCCTGGGTACCTACTGTGTCAGTGCATATGCCTTTTGTTGCCTCTTTGCCAAGGGCAGGTCATACTGTGCACGAGCTTTCGCCGACTGTGCCCTGCTTAGGTAGTTCCTTCACCAAGTCACACTGTGCCTGTACAGGCCTTGGCAGTGGTGTTGGGCTGTGTGGCCCTGCCCCATGCTGTTCCTGCTGCAACTGATACTGCAGGATAAGATTGTGTAGCATAGCAAATACCATAACAAGTTGTATGCATGTAGCTTGTGAATACTGCAGAGCTCAAACGGATATGTCCAGATACGAGAACTGTGAACTGAGCATCCCAAACACATGCACAAGTATATGTCTTGCCTGTGCATACGCCTCAGTATGGTGTGAGTGTTCAGGTGTGTGTGCATTGCTGATTGGTGTCATCAGCCACGACACCTGTGTTTACCCAGCATCCCTCACTAGGAGACTGTAGGGGATGTCCATATTGGCATTGGTGTGCTACAGCTGTGTCAGAAGCCATATATCGGAATCATCATAGCTTCCAGGGCAGACAGCACACACATTCAATCTCATGCCCTGGCCATCGCATATGGCCTAGCTGTTGGAGGGTATGCCCCTGCAGTGACTGTATGCTCTACCCCGCTCACCGGGTGGTGCTATGATGTGTATGTGTGTGCAGGCTATAGCACCCAGTACCCCAGGGTAGTCATCCATGTGGTTGAACTGATGCATATTGCTGGTCTACTAATCACATGTGTTGAGGACATGTATGTGCTCACTAGCATGTGTTGACATGGCGTCTGTGAACTGGTGCAATACTCTGGATGCAGATGCCTGTGAGATACCCATGATATCCCCAGTTGTGCTGTTTGAGGTACCTGTGGCTAGTACACCTAGGCCAACACATACCGTGGTATCCACTGTGTTGTGTTTCCCTCGGACTGTTTGATGTGTCAGGTGTGGCAGGCACAGGTCAACAAGCTGCTGTAGGAGGTCTCTGTCCACCCCATAGTGCTCCACCATCCCCAGCCCATGTAGCCCCTGGTAAGTCACCCTAGGTCTATAAAGTCTTATGTCACTCCAGTAAGGGTTGTTCGGCAGCATACACATCCTCACTGCCCCAGCCACCTGCACATGTTGATATATGTTGCCTGCTGCAGCCCGTCTCATTTGGTCGGACTGTGTCTTGAAATGTCCCCGCAGGTATACAACGGTGGTGTAGAGTGCAGACGAAACCTGTGTGGATGCTGCTTGGTTGCATTACCGTACTCTTCAGATGCGGGCTGGCCATGTCATCTGCTGATTGTGCTGATCAACACCTGTTTGTGCAGCCTGTACACCCTGACTACCCCACCACTGCTGTCATCCCTCCCAATGTCACCAGGCAGGTATAGACACACCCCTAGCTTTGATGTGCTAAGGCAGGAGCACTCCCGAGGCACAGTTCTGCAATGTACTTACAGTATGCCTGACCCCCCCCCCCATGCTGTCAACTATATTCGAGACCTGCACCCGGCTGACTAAACACATACACACCAGGGACCAGCATCACACCCTGGTGATAAATGGGATACACTATTGTCAACCTCATCTGCATAGTATAGTCTTCTAATGAATAGTTATATCACCCATACCGAACCTCCAAATTAATAACCACTGCTCAGTGTCGCTCAGATCCACACACAACTGGCAACAGGTGCCTTACTATCACCATATTCAATGTCCCATGGTCTTCCCAGCAACAAAATAGCCAGTGTCTACACGACTACAACCCGTGACCCTGCACACTACAGATGATGTGCATTACCACCACACCATGGCAGATATACATAGACCCCAGGTTATCACTTACAGATCATCCGGCACAAACAATCAATAGTGCTGATGTCCCCAGACATATATATTCACATCTATGTCCACCTCTATTTCTACATATATTATATATATTATTTGTATACATATATACATGGATATATATATATATATATATATATATATATATATATATATATATATATACATACACACATATACATGTGCACACATATGTAGATATGGCATTTATATCACAACAGCGGACCACATGACAGCAATGCATTAGACAGGAATGAAAAGGAAACTACATGTGCCACCTGCATCATGTAGTGTTGTTACTATCAAGGCACGTGTGTTTTGCTGAGTCACACGGGTCAGACTGTATCAAGGGTAAAAGTAGGGCTGCTGACAGTTACTCACCAGACCTATTGGTGAATGTATGTGTTGACAACCCAGTGTCTTGGCAGAATATGCGGGCTGTGGACACTATATAGGTCAGCAACAAAACACACTGAACACATCCCGCAGCTAGCCACCCACAGATACCAATGCATACGGTATAACTGCCAAACACACACACCTGCCATGCCTTGGAATCAAGCACTTACCTGTTTAGTCTACCACACTACAGCATTATACAGTAACAGAACGTGCTACCAAGTTCCATCATCACTGCACTCCCACAGGCATACATCTAGGTGGATGACATCATCTGCAAAGGCAAAGACGCCGATAGGGAATGTATGGGGAGTGAGATGTCTAAAAGCATTACTCTGTCCCCAGGCAGCTGGAAACACACACACACACACACACACACACTTGGCAGGGCTGGGAGTTGAACATACACCTAACTATCTTATCACACTACAGCATTACGCAGTTACAGAATGCGCTACTGAGATTACTGGAACACAGCACTCCCAGAGGCATACTTCTAGGTGGATGACATCATCTGCAAAGACAAAGACCCCAATAGGGAATGTATGGGGAGTGACCTGTCTAAAAGCATTACTCTGTCCCCAGGCAGCTGGAAACACACACACACACCAACACTTAGCAGGGCTAGGAGTCGAACATACACCTAACTACCTTATCACACTACAGCATTACGCAGTCACAGAACACGCTATTGAGATTACTGGAACACAGCACTCCCAGAGGCATACTTCTTGGTGGATGACATCATCCACAAAGGCAAAGACGTCGATAGGGAATGTATGGGGAGTGAGCCATCTAACAGCATTACTCTGTCCCCAGGCAGCTGGAAACACACACACTTGGCAGGGCTGGGAGTCGAACATACACCTAACTACCTTATCACACTACAGCATTACGCAGTTACAGAATGCGCTACTGAGATTACTGAAACACAGCACTCCCAGAGGCATACTTCTATGTGGATGACATCATCCACAAAGGCAAAGACACCGATAGGGAATGTATAGAGAGTGAGCAGTCTAAAAGCATATTACTGTCCCAAGGTAGTTGTAGACAAACACACGGCAGTGGTGTGAGCGGGACAACTGCCTATCTACGGAGCACTATTACAACACTACATAGACACGAGATGCGCCACAGACAGTACACCCTTCAAGACAGTCAACCAGTGTGTTCAATGTAGGAATCCATCCTGACGTGGGGTATGGAAATCTGTTGCCTGGATGACCACCATCGCTATACAGGATGTCAATGGCCATGCCCATACACATAGGCACATCACTGACACAAGGTGTCACTGGGCATGCTCACACACTTAGTATCAAACATCTGTTTGGAATGTACTGTGTGCCCATCTACACAACGGCGTACTGGGCATGCTCACACACTTAGTAGTAGCAAAGGGCTGTCTTGCATGCACACGGATTCTAAACACGGAAGGGCACAGTTTGGAATGTACTGTGTGTCCATCTACACAACGGCGTACTGGGCATGCTCACACACCTAGTAGCAGCAAAGGACTGTCTTGCATGCACACAGATTCTAAACACGGAAGGGCACAGTTTGGAATGTACTGTGTGTCCATCTACACAACGGCATACTGGGCATGCTCACACACTTAGTAGTAGCAAAGGGCTGTCTTGCATGCAACGGATTCTAAACATGGAAGGGCACAGTATGGTGTTACTGTCCCCATGTACATGAAGGCCACTCACATGTACTGACCAGTACACACTCAAGAGCCATCACAGATGTCTCAGGTGCAGATCACAGAAGTAAATTCCGCATTCTACTATGTAGCCCTCAGACATCACCATGTCCTTGGACCAGCAACACACATCCATACATTACCACAACACCATGCGACTCATGACCAGTGGACTGTACATAGGTATACAGCAACTGTGCAGACTACATGTGTACTGACAGGGTTCCATCATGTGTTATGCAATGCAATGATACCACTGTTCATAACCAGGTCGGCTCTACACATAACAGGGGCCCTGGGTCTTACACAGCTGTAACAGATGACTGTCGCTGTACACCAAAGAACACACATGTTTGGATATGACATACATGTAATCGCAATGGATATGTACATGGACCACACACACACAACACATATGTACATAGCATAGCTTTTGCTGTCCTCCGTGCAGACAAGTGGCTACAGCAATCACACGCATGCACATGGAAGGTAGGTCCATGACTGTTGAATGCTAACAGTACTTAAGGTAGCAATGTTGACCGAGGTAACACTCCCTCTGTACTAGTTACCCATGACAACCATCATATCATACAACAGTCCATGTGTTATGTATGTCATCACACATGTCCACCAATTGCAATGCATACAAACATGGCTACATGACAGGCATGTAGGACCAACACACATGTACATGTAGTGGTGTGCATGCAGCTACCATGCATGTGCAGTAGCTGATGTATGTAATTCATCTGTGCCTAACTACAACATGCAGTTGCAATGCAGCCCCATCATTGACAACTGTTTATGGTGAAATACTGACAGTACAGTAGGATGTACATCAGGTATGGATGGATGTGTGTACATAAAGTGGTGATCCACCTTTGCAAATGGATGTTTGCCAAAGACGGTTTACAGGTGTGTCACAAGCCATCCTACCATTACATGTGCAAACAGTATGCTATGTTACTGTTACTTGACGGTGAAGACATACAACCTACACAGCGGTCAGGGTGTTACTGACTGTAAGTCACTTGACACCTGTAACACTTATATCCTCCCATGTGCATGTAGCAGCACAATTGCCGAAGGTAGTGTTGGTACACATAATGCGGCTAATACTGCTGCATGTCTGTCAGACGTATCATCATATAGCAGGTGTATCATTCACAGCACTGCCATGTGTGTTTGCTTGTGTGACCATATATGCCACATATGGTGGGGAATACATCCCAATTGTTACACACCCCTGTACACTGTTGTAGAGATCTGTACATACTGCAGTGGGGAAAGCATGGCATAGGCAAGGGTGGTGTGTGTATCACACACATGTCAGCTATCTGTATGTGAATGATATTTGTGGACTCCACAGTGTGTGTGTGTATGTGTGTGCGTATGTATGTATGGCTGTCTGGTGCATGGTGTGATGGTGTATGCTACCATACAGAATAGACAGGATCCCTAACCCCTCATGGTGATACAGTTTGCTACCCTGTTGATGCCATCGGTCTTAGCCTTACTGGCTACCTGTACATGTTCATTCTCTGTGTCGCATCATGTGGGTGCACAGTACTGTGAGGGTGATTACCACATAGGCAGGGGTCCTCACCTCAACACTATCAAGTGTGCGTTATAGTGTTGTTGACCCCATGAGTGTGGGCATGTTACTGTGTGTTTCTGTGTATGTCTGTGTGTGTTCTCATCCTGTAATGTGACAGGATATTACTGCTACACAGTGAGGCCTCATGCTATCAAGTGGCCTCTAACGTTATCATCGGCCAGACTGCTGTGTAAACCCCCCGCACCATGTCAACATACCTGTGATGTGACCTGGTATGGATGTCACATCTCTAGCCACTGTAGTCTATTAAACAGCCCACGTGCTTCTGGATCAGTAGATGTGTGGACATCTGTGGAATGGTAGCCTTTCTAACAGTGACATTAAGGCTACATATAGCATGCTGGTATTGCCATACATGCCTGTGAGTACTCCACAGTTACACATGTGAAACTGCAAACACTGCTACTTATTGGCACATGCAAGTAGACCTTAAGGAGGGAAGCAGGGCATCATTACCAACATGCTGTTACTGTTGTTATCAAGGCACATACTGTGAACATACAACAATGCACTCCAACTGCAAACACTGTAACGTAATGGCACATGCAATTGGATCTTAAGGAGGGAGCAGGGCATAATTACCAACATGCTTTTACCATTGTTACCAAGATACATACTGTGAACATATAGCAATGCATTATAAACCTTACTACATGGTATGTCTGCGTGTCAACAGTACACAACTAATGTCATATACACTTATCTCACTGTTCTGTTCACCCTGTGCATCAGACCATATGATCATGTCCCTGCACCAATGGTGTGGATGACAGGGATGTGGCACAGGCATCATCATATGCACAGGGTGATAATGTTTGCTAGGGGCATAGGTTGCACCAGTGGATGACATCATGTGTGTGGGTAAGGTCCGGTGATCAGATTGGACATGTGTGGTCGATATGCATGTGGGTGTTGTGGTGCCCTACAGATGTTTCTGCTGTGTGTGTGTATGTGTGCACACAGTTCTGCCTTTTGTCAGGCCTACACAGTGGTATTATTGACAGCTCCAAATTGTATAGACCAGGACGTCAGGGGTTGCACGGGCACTACCAGGTGGAGGTACAGATTGGCTACTGTCCGATGACACTTGTCCACTGGAACCATGTCCCCACTGGGAACATCCAGGGCCACGTCCACATGGCCTGCTGTGTCCTGGTGTGGACAGCGCAGCACCAGCTGCACTGCTACTACTACCGGCACTATGGGAGCGGGCATGTGAGGTGGCTCATTCACATTGACCTGCACTAGGTGGTGTAGCTGGCCTACATCCACGTGGCCTATGCCTCACTCCTACCAGATGTTCCAGCAAAGACAGCTCACGCTCGTGGATTGCCATGCCACGGTCAAGGATTCCAACCATGTCACCCAATCGCCTGTCCAGAACATCAGCAATCTGCTGTTGAGCATTTGCCAATGCCTGGATGTTGTCATTTAGAGTATGGATAGCAGCCCTCTGAAGCCTCTGACCTTCACTGTTCTGCCGTTCAGCATGTGCCTGTGCTGCCATTACAGTCTGGAACATGTGTCTGGTGACACCAGCTGCTGCACTCTGTCCTGCAGGTGCATGTCTGCCAGAGGTCCTCCTACGAGCAGCACTGGCCACATGCCTGTGTGACACATCTGCAGTCATTACACTGACACCATGGGGTGGTGACACACCTTCTGTAGCCACCACACATTCCTGTTCTGAGCTAACACATGCTGACTGTCCTTCCTCTATGGCTACTGGTGATGGGGTATGTGCTGGCATGAGAACTGTGAGCGGGAAAGAGGGGGACATAGCTGGGATGGGAACCATTGGCACAGATTCAGCCCCTGACAACCCTGTCTGTACCTCATGTATATGTTCATCACTGCTAGTATCTGTGCGGACACTAACATCAGAGGGACCACAGGAGGGTAACATACCTACATCACCTGTGAATGCAAAGAAAGACTTTACATTACAATAGACACACAGACACACCATGCATGTGATTTGACAGATAGCATGCAGCATGCATGTGATACAGCAGACGGCATGCAGCTCAGACATTAATAGTGGTAGTTAGCATACCTCCCTGGGTTGCACACAACAGCAAGCAGGTGTCATATCAGTAGCCATGCAGTTCACACAATCATGGTAGCAAGCATACATCCCTGTGATACACCATGTGGACCAGCACAGGTTAACAGTACACATGGCTGAAGTGACCTTGACATGTAATCTGCTGATGTGTGCATTGACATGCATACATGTCTGACACAATGGTGTCCTGACACATTTACAGCATTGTAATGGGTATCACATTATGCCCTACAGATAGAAAGCACTTTTAGCAAATGTGCATGAGCATTGAAGGGTAGTGTGAGGCATCTACATTGCTATACAGTTTGAAGTACAGACACTGTGCCATTGCATGGCATCATGAGGTGTCTATAGTGCTATACAGTGTGTAATACGCACACAGTGCATAGCCATAACTGCGTGCATACACATTACATAACTGTGGATTGTGACTCACGTCGCTGAGGTGTATACACACCAAACCATGCTGTGTCATGTGACAGGTCACTGGAAGACCTATGGGTGACACCCCTGCACAACTACTACAAAGTCTTAGCTGCCTGGCAACCATGTCAACACATGGCAGATTTGTCAACACACCATGTCCCACATGACATTAATGTACTACACACACGAGGTGCATGGCTGACAGTGATGTCCTACAGCAGCAAGGGAAATGTACAGTATCTGTGGCCTGATGTGGTATTAATGTCTGTGGAATCTGTACAGGTGACTACTGTCATGCTATGACACAGTCGTGATGTTCAACACATCTTATATGGTCAAATTAAGTGACACCTCCACTAGCTGTGCACAGGCATTTAGGAGGTCCAGTGTTCCACATCAACTATATAATCAGACAACTAAGGCTATAGTTGGACCATGTGTGGACAATGTGCAACAGGGTATATACACATCACAACTACTGTGTGGCTACATGTCTCTGGCCATCCTCCATGGCCATGTGTGAACATGTGTTGGCCAAATGTTTGTGATGGCCGTCTATCTCACATGTCTGTGTTGCCCCATATGACATACACCCATAGATGTCAGATATGTCACTGTCCACAGGGCTATGCAGACAACAGGTTGTATGTTTGGTATATGGGGTATGTACTATGGGATAGTGAGACAATATTGCAGCCGGAACACTACATGTCTGGGACATGTCAGATGGCACATCACAATGTGTGCACCCATTGCAGGGGCATATTACACAATGGTGACTCCTGTGGGCTGCCCATATCCCAGCTCACTATGTGGTACTGTTTGCATACCACACATGTGTTGTTCCAATGTATAGTACATATGCCTACATTGAACATCTCCACCGTTGTATGCACAGCTGTCCACACATCTAGCAATGACAGATACTGTGGTTTCATATCAGTGTTTCATTTAGTTTGTATATATTGCACATGGGTAGCCAGTGTGAATGATGACAGATGTGACCTGTATATCGTGACTGGACCATACATTATGTGTACATGTGCTAACTGGCCACATGGCATATAGATATATGCATTAACATGCCTGATACTGATAACTGTCTCACCTGCAACGGACTGATGTCTGTGTGGCACGCCAGCAGTACCTGTATAGGGGTGACACAGCAGTTTGAACATTATCCATGACTGTATGACAGCCACAGGGTGCACTGTGCATGTTAACACATTTGCCTGTACAATAGCATATAGTATGCACATGTGTGCATACACAGGGTAGCATACTGTAGTATGCGGCATGTGTGTAAACATACCTTGTATATGATGTTACATTACATATTGTACAGTGACACATGCAACTAAATGGGATATAATAGTCATATGTGCAGTAGTGACTTACCAGGCAACTCCAGGCTCATTGGTTGGGAGACAAACACCTCCACGATGGCAGCTAGTGTTTGTGGATGCTGTTCTGAGGATGTCCCCAGGCTGGCCAGCAGCTCCTTGGTGTGTGTGAGTGGGAGCTGGGTTTGTGGGCCACCACCTGTTCCACCTTGTTCCCTGGCAATTGCATTGGCACGCTGTTTTGCATGTCGTATCAGGTCCGTGCAGTGTCTGCGCACCTGCTGGTAGGTGCAGTTATGGCCACCCACATCATTAACCCTCCTATGAAGGTCCTGCCACATGAGGTCACGCTGCGGGGCAAGCTGTGGCACATGGCTAAACAACACCTCGTAGTTCTCATGGAGGTACGGGATGAGGGCATCATCCTCCAGGCGGCTATACGCTGGCAGGCATGAACGAGGCATTATCTGGAAGACATAATGATGGATACAGGTCACAGTATCACAGAGATGTACAGAAATACAGCTGCATGTACATTTGTATTAAATCTAGCACATCTGAACAGTTATCTTTGCAAATCATCATGACACTGACATGACTGCCATGTTTGTGTCACACACATGTAACAGCCGTTATGCATTGGGTATCATCACCATATATGTGTGTCACTTCATTACATTGTTCATCCTCCATGTGAATGCTGTCTTGATGTGGGCATGTCTGTTTGCCTGTAGTGGCGTTCTTACCTATCAGTACATGCCTGGATGTGTCCACAGTAATGCTGTTGACCTTGATGCTGTGTATATGTCACATATCAACACATACACTGCCTTAATGGACATGAGCAGTGACAATGCACACATACACATGGAAACCTTTACATGCATGTGTTTTACCATATACTTCTACATTGCACTGTACAGCAGTTCAACATCCTGCCACCTATCACCTGTGTTGCACATGTGATAGACATGGGACAATGGCTAGCCGGACATCATTCGCAGGGATGGTTATCAACTATGGCATGTACAGGCAAGGTTTTCTAGCTGTATCCGACAGCCATTTTGCCACCGTGAGGTGCATCAGTGCCACATTACTGATCCAGACAGTTAATAATACATCTACCATGCTGTCATCGCACCATGTATGACAGAGATGACATGTGCAGCTTTGATGGACAGGTTGCATGGTATGGCAGGAGTATGTAACATGTATGGCACAGGGGTCTGTCCAGCATGTGGCGATCCTTGTAGTACGATGGTGGCTGTCCATGACATATGTCTTTCAGATCAGGATATGTATGTGTAGCATGTCCAACATCACAGTGTAGCACATGTCTTTATACAAGGTAGCCAGCATGCTGCGTAGTGGAGGTGAGGATTGTGAAGGCTGGTATCACCCATCCACACATGGCTAATACCCCTTAAAGGTGATATGTGATCTGATATTGATCACCCGAGTGCTGAGTATGCTTGTCCAATGATCTCCATGCTCATGGATGGCACCCTGTCATGACATGGGTGCCTTGTATGACTACCTAATAGGCCTGGAGACATCACCAACTCAGGGAGGTGAACTGCACAGCACCATCCCTTACACAGTGTCCATAATGTTGACCGCTGCCTAGGTGGTAGTTAATGGGTACAGGGTTATTCACCTAGCGGTGACAATGCTATTATCAGCTGTCAGATTGTGCACATATGTCACACACCTCACCCACAAAGCCCATTCTGTGTGTTGTCCACAACATTGAGACAGCTATTGCTCCTAGGTCATGGCAATTCACATCCTTACATACACAGATGCCTCTCATTTGTCTGTGTGGTATGAGCTACAATGAGGGGGGAGTACACAAAATTAATCCTGTTGTATGGTAGCTGCCACTGGTGTGATATGCACATGTCAGCCAGACACCTTTTGTAGTATTGCTTCTGTCAACAGGCCACTGGTAGAACACTCCTGTGACATACGAAGGTACATCTAGTATACTCAGTGTAGCTGGAACACGGTATGGGTGATGATGTCCTATGACCTGTCACAGGTATGCTATGCAGTGTGAAATCATCCATACTGTCATCTGCTTCTGTACTGCTAACATCTACGTTGATAAAGGTTCATAGACTTGCAGACCATACTCAGCAGGGTAATAGTGCAGTCCTCCAATTATGACTGTCATCTCCACTTGTGGGTTGCAGTTGGTTGATATTATCCAACACCCTATCTGTATTGCATATTCATGCTCTGCACTTGTTCAGAACATGTGAGCACTTCATGAGCTACTAATTACTATAGCACCCATTCTAACTCATGTCTTGCAAGTACACTGTCTGTCCTTACATTTCCAGCTTGCTTACAGTACA
Source organism: Protopterus annectens (assembly GCF_019279795.1). Classification (NCBI taxonomy): domain Eukaryota; kingdom Metazoa; phylum Chordata; order Ceratodontiformes; family Protopteridae; genus Protopterus; species Protopterus annectens. The sequence continues at coordinate 1,070,439,299 of NC_056747.1, read as the reverse complement.
ACAGCTGTTGTACACACGTAACTCACATATCTTGTGAGACATGGTTGAATATACAGGCATGTCCAAGTGTTACGTACCAGTGCTATTGCCTGTCTACATGATGAATATGGCAAACATGTGGCAATAGAGCAATTGTCTCATGTACACAGTCAATGCTCACCTCCCAACATACGACACTACAGCCTGTGGGAGATGCACATATGTAGCCATGCTGGGAGTAATGCTCTCACCAACCCAGACTGGACCTGACATTCATGTGGGAACATTTAAAATTTGCAACACACCCAACTCATCACATAGTCTCACTAGATCTCCAACACCACAGGGCACACATAGTATGAGTACGACATTTGCAGAACCTCTCCATACTCTCTGTAGGCACCAGAGGCAGCCCCATTACCAAACACAACAACAATTACTTATAGCCCACAGACTCATGTGTGCCCATCAACTACAGCAATAGGGTGTTATAACATACCCAACACACCGATCATAGATGACTCTGTAGGCGGTCAGACTGATACACCAGGGATCATTGCAGTGGCTATACTGTACAGAGGTGCAGGTAACACATGGCTCTGCTGTTCACAGACAGGACACTACCCTAGAGAGGTGCCGCCGGTGTAAACACTGTAGTTGGGCTTACACATAGACTTGCCAGACAGCATAGTACCTCACTATGTACATGTGAAGCTATTACATGTCCTTTGTGCATGGTTAATTGAGTAGCTCTTCCATTTCGATTAGCTATCATGCTGTTACAGGGTCCCGTGACTACAAGCCATATGTATCCTCTTATTGTGTATCGTACATGCCAATAGACAATACCTTTTGTTTGCATGATATAACATTTGTGCTGTGAAGAATATCTGACATAACTGCCTACAGTACTGTACATTACACATATTTTACACATTATCCCATAATGCAAAGCATACTTGCACAGCAGGACCACCTTAGGCATGTTATTGTCATTATATGCCCATACACATGCCTACTGTGACAGTATATCAACATATACTATCCCCTGCTATGGCACGTACTTGTTGGACATACCCTACCACTGATGGCGGGTGGTGTGGAATTGTTCTGTTTAAAGCCCTCATGTAACATCTCTTGTGGTGTATGCGATGTTTACCATGTGGCCCACAGTAGGACACACAATTTCTACAAGTGTTGCTATGCTCAACAAGACATCACTACAGAATACCTTTTCCCACTTTATGCATTGCATACACTTTTAATTAATACAAAACAGGCTCTATGTACACTAACATACTGCATGTTCTACATACCTTGTTAGCGTTCTGAATCTTTGTAAATATCTCTCTTACACCTTTACTGTTTAAACGGTTCTATGGTATGAGCATATGGTTTGAATGTTTGGCAAGTCATCCTTATATACGTTGATACCTGTAACATGTGGTTTCCTGCCGCCAATTGGTGTTCCTGAGTAAATTATTACATGCACATCAGCTGTGTAGCTACTCCATTTGCCAATTATGCGGCAACAGTGGGGTATAATTTAATTCTCCACTTGGGCGTTGCCCTTTTGCCCTACCTTCGGGGAGATGGCCTGTATGTGTTTTGTTGTGAGGAATTGCAACTGCTATTTGTAGAGACACGGATATTTTGAATTCATGTCCCCCGTGGATTGTGTGTGATGGCTAGAGTATGTGGTTCTACATGTGAATGTACCTGTCATCTCAACCGGATTATAAGGGACTATTGCAAACAAATCCTGTAACATCGCCGCCTGTTCCATTATACAACAGCTATGATTTCACATGGCGCCTTTACAAATGTGTCTCTCACAAGGTGTGTTAACGCTTCTGCAGATGTAATTGAGTGAGTGGATGTTTGTGATGTTATTACAGTCTGTATTGCAATTGTTTCGGGTGTGGGGGAGATGTAGGTGGGTGTACATAGCATATACAGGTTTGTGGGGACTGCATTTCTACATATTCCATATATGTGTGTGGGCTCCTTCCCTAATTGAAGACCTATCACTTAGTAGACTGAACTATGGTTGTTACGGGCTTATACATTAAGCCATTGTTAATTGGTTTCTATATAGTATGTAGGTGAGGTTGATACTTCCATACCTCCGGAAATACAGTGATATGTAAAGGAATGTTACTAAATGACAGCTGTCTCGTGTATTTCTGTCACAGATATTTGCATTCATTGCAGTTGTGTTGGTGACTGAGCTTCTTTGGCATGGGTTGCCACCTTTTCAAATGGCCATAGTAGGACATTTGCAGGACACACATCGGTGTTTACAGGCTGACACATACCCACGGTCAGTACACAGGATAGAACATACTTTTATCCTGAATACATACTTATTCTTGTAGCACTTTAGCTACTTATCATGTTTCATGTAACGTTTAAGTTTTTTAGATGCAGGCATAACTATTTAATGCAACTATTACATAATATATGGGACATAATTATGTCCTACAATCTCGGACATTTGCCTTTTTAATATTTTTTGTCAGGACACAACTGCCCAGGGAGGGGCTGTACCTCTTAAAGTGGGACAGGTGGTACCATATGCCTATGGCCAGCTATGACCACACCTACCATATTGCTGTACCTCCGAATTAGCACTAACAGACACACGATCCAAAAACACACACTCACATTACAGTCCCACGGAAATGCACAAGGCACCTTCAACACACACACATACACAGACTACAGCAATCACAAACACAGTTGAACACAGTACCTACGTGGACCGCAACACCGGCAGTGATAACTAAATGTCCCTTAATATCGTGATAATATTACACGCGGTTCCAGTGTTCCGGTACTGTGTTCTTTCAGTCTTTAAGCCTCATGATTACGTGTGTCGGTATGTGACACATTCCATAGTTGGCAGTATCCTATTTATTTCTACCTCCATGGTTGTGTACATGTCGTTGACCTATCTATATATTTGCAGATATAGGTGAATCCGTATATATCAACATATATCTCTCTATCTCCCTTTCTATCTCTATTATATATATGTATATCTATCTATCTATATATATATATATATATATATATATATATATATATGAGAGAGAGTGAGAGGGAGAATACAACTTTCATTGTGTACATGTCGTTGTATACTGTTTCCTAGACTCCGCACATTTGTGTTTGAACCTGTCACATTATACACCTGCTGTTGGTACATCTTGGGTAGCTTAGTGTTAGGTGATTGTATACATGATTGTGTGTTCTATTCCTGGCAGTGGTTGTTTTACCCTTCAGAGCAGGCACTATTAGTACAGGGTTGAATAATGCTAGTTTCACCTGTTCTGGACATCATTGACCATGATCTGCATGATATTCAGAGAAACTTAGCCGTGTCTCACGCATATCAGTATAGTCATGTTTAAACGACGCTTACCAGCACTGGGCAACACATATTCCCGCTAACATGTGCTAAACCTGATCTGATGACCTGCATCCACCATCCATTATTCGTGCCTTCGGGATTACGTAACGTCCCTTGCAGAACGTGGTGCCGGGAACATGCATGACAGTCAGTGCATTTACCACTTGGGCATCTGGGATTTGTACACATGTTATGGCATTTTGCATGTGGACTGTACTACAGCTGTTACTCCATACTGCAATCAAATGGGTAACTCAGTTAGTTTACATATGGATGAGACCTATTAATGGTATGTCCAAGTGATGTTTAATGGATGTGCTCCAGCATTGGGAATGTATGTCACAGTGAGCCACACACTATAATGTGCTACACCTTCACACAACCATAGGTGGAGCATGCTGGGCTGACAGATACCTGTCATGGGTACATCCCATGCTTTACCACTACATCCATGATTACATTGTATGGAGCCCCTCATTAACACACCAGGGAATCCATGCAGAGTGTGTGGGGAACAGTGATTACACACATGGATCCCGCAATTGGCTCTTCTCCACTGAGGGTCAGTTGGTTACTCGATGTGGTGGCGACAGCAGACACTGTTTGCCTCGATTGATGAATGGCCTCTGACAATCGGGCGTGTACCTACCGATGTACCTAGGAACCTATACATACAGTACCAACATATGCTGATAGGTGCGTGTACTGTTCAGGTGTTGACATTCCTTGTTCCAATAGCTGTTGTGTGTGCAATGGTTGAGGGCTGCCTTTCTAGGATTCACACAGTTGGCCACCTATACATTACAATTTACAGGTGGTCGTGTGTGTGCCATCCATTTTACTGTGTGTGCAGGTGGAGAGGTGTGTCAGTCCGTAGGGGCCTACACTGTCAGAGTATGTGCTATACGTTTCCTCTTTGCCAAGGCGTAGGCATATTGGGCATGCCTCCGTCTGCCTACTGGGGCTGGCACAGGGTGTTTGTATTCTGATTCCCTCTGTGCCTGTGATGGCCTTGGCAATTGCGGTGGGCTGTGAGGGCCTTCACCATTATGTCCCTGCTGCAGCTGTTTCCGCAGGATCATATTATGTAGCATGGCACATACTATGAAGATGTGGGCACACGTGCCTGGAGAGTACTGCAAGGCTCCACCAGATATGTCCAAGCAATGGAACCGTGATTTCAGCATCCCGAACATACACTCTATGATGATTCTGGTTTGTGCGTGTGCCTCATTATGGCGTTCTTGCATAGGTGTGTGTGCATTTCTGATGGGGGTCATCATCCACGGCTCCAGTGCATAGCCAGCATCCCCCACAAGGTGGCCGTGTGGGATGTCCCCTCCTGACAAATACCTGATACAGCTGTGAGGCATGCCAGATGTGGGAGTCATGGTAGCTTCCAGGGCTGCCAGCACACACATCCATGATAATGCCCTGGGCATTGCACATGACCTGGCAGTTGATGGAGTGGTATCCCTTGTGGTTTATGTAGCGCCTACCATGCTCACCGGGTGGTGACTTGATATGTATGTGCGTGCAGTCTATCGCACCCAGTACCTCCGGGTAGTGTGCCACATGGTGAAAGAGATGCATATTGCTGGCCAACCCCTCCTGAGTTCGGGGGAAGTATATATGCTCATTGGCATGTGGTAACATGGCATCCAGAAACTGGTGTAGTACCCTGGATGCTGAAGCCTGTGAGATCCCCATTATATCTCCAGTTGGCCTTTCAAAGGTACCTGTGGCTAGTATTCGCAAGCTTACACATACCTTCATGTCCACTGGGATGGGTTACCCTCTGTTGTTTCTGGATCTCAGGTGTGGCCGGCACAGCTCAACTATTTGCTGTAAGATGTCCCTGTCCACCCTGTAATGCTCTACTATCTCCAGATCATGTAGCCCCTGGTAGGTTACTCTTGGTCTGAACACTGTGCTCTTCCTCCGGGGCCTGTGGTGGTTGTCAGCATCATCCTCAACAACACCTTCAGTCACTAACACATGGTGATGAATCACAGCTATGGCAGCTCCCAACATGTACATTGTAAAAGTTCCCTGTATGTTTACACCTATGGTGCAGTGTTTGGGAATACACAGGTGTATGTGAGGTGCTTTCACACTTTATACTATTGTGCTGTGAACACTGATGATGTCATAGGATGTGTATGTACGATCATAGCTACAGGGTATCATATGTGTTTTACGACAGGAACTACTATTGTGGTGCCTTTGGTGTTGAATTACATTTGGCTGCTGTGGATTACCTCTTGCCCTTCCCTTAACATTTCTTAACGTTTCACCTCCCATTTTCTGGCATGCATCCAGCAGCCTGCTTTCATTTGTACTTTCCTAAACCTGGTTTATCTTGCGTAATGTGTTCTATGGCCGGTCTACTGCAGGTTTGCTTTGCTCTGCTATGACAGTTCTCTTTTCTTTGCAATCTGACACCTCCCCTATCCTGTTTTGCAGGTTTCTGTGAGCAGACTTGTTAGCTGGCATCGATTGCCCGCTGTGAGTTAATAGGTGTTAATTGCTCAGTTGTACTCCAATTACCCTACTGAGGCATTTCCTTATTTTCTTCCCCTGACCTTCCTGTTTGAGCTATGGTGCGTGGCACGTGCGTCTGCTAACCAGGTTTCGGGCACGTTTTCATCCCCGTACACATGAGATTTTGAGCACCATATGTGCTCTCAGCTAAACAATGCTATACCTACCTCCCCACCCCTGTCCTGCGGCTTTGTTTAGCAACGGCCAGGCCGAATTTGCATTGCTCCAATGTGCTTACAGCTACGGTGGCACACCACACTGCTGATGTCATATATACCTCTAAACCACTCCTCGGTGTTGTAGCGCTGCTCCGTATGGTATATCCTTAGTCCGGCGGGATGTTTGTGATTCACCATTATCTGCCTCATTTGCATGGCATTGACTACTAATTCTTAATTACCGCACCAAACACTGTCGCAGACCCTTAGCAACTCTTGCAGCTTGGTTGTGGTGTACCATGCATACCATTGAGTATTATGGTGAAATCATGATTTATATTACATTGTGATTTTATGACATTTGTATATATTTTCTTTGTGTTCCCGTTTGCGCACACATGCCTTGCGGTTGTACTTTGCGTTACTGTGTACATGACATTAAATATTTTTTAGGTGTTGTGCATCTTTTCTTATGCCTTTGGCTGTATATTTAGCCATTGGCATATCTTAACTTTGTAATACATGAGTCTGGTCCGCTTTCATAGCTCCGATGTTCTGTTTGGAAAAATGTAAACCATGTTTTTTGGTTTACATTTCTGTGGGCTTAAGCTATGCCTGCACCACTTCATGAATCGCTATGTACCTTTATTTGCATGGTGCAGCACTGCACATGGGGTGATTAGCATACCTAAGCCGAGGGCTGCACAGATCTGGCATACGCTCGTAGTGCACATGGAATTGGATCATACCTGAATCGCTCGGTGGCCATATTTGGCATTATACCGCCTACACTACGCCTGCGCCTGGTGCAAGCTTCATGAATCCCGGGGATGGATTGAGTTTTTTTTTTTTGTTTTATCTTATGTCAAACTTAGCATCAGAAGATCCAGTGCATTTCCTCATACCTTCACATTTATTTTGCGAAACATGGTCCTGACTCTGTATGGTTGCTTTATTTCTGTTAGCATGGAAGGCTGTAATATTTCTGGGTGTTTAGTCAAACCTAGGAACCTGTTCAGTCAATCTACAGCCGTTAGTAATACATCACCTGTTCCTGCAGAATCTATGCATTTGAAGTGAAGGAAATGAGTTCTCAAATATAAGAAACTGTGTAGGGTAACTTGTTTTTGACAGCTGGATTAAAATCATGTTCCAAAAGGAATATGAATGTCAAAACTACCTCATTGCATAGATGACATCAGTGATTTGCAATATGAATGTCAAAACTACCTCATTGCATAGATGCCATCAGTGATTTGTAATATGAATGCCAAAATGACCTCATTGAATAGATGATATCAGTGATTTGTAATTATGAATGTCAAAATTACCTCATTGCGTAGGTGAGTAATTTGTTTAAAACAGTTGTATATTCAATTCTACTGGACAGAAACTGATTGAATTTGTTTCACTAATAACCAAAAGTAAAAAATTCAAACCTTGGTCACAAAACAAATTGCAGCGAGGAGACAGAATTAGTAACAGTGACCTGAGAACACTTCAGCAAGAACCTACAATACCATTATACCTATTATTCACTAGGTCATATAAATATGGGAGAGTCCTCAGGACTGGAGACATGCACTTATTAAAACCTGTCTTTAAGGGAAAGGGGAGTAGGACAAACCCAGAGACATACAGACCCTTAAGTCTAATTTCATGTTGTGGAAAAATAATGGAGAAGGTAATATTGGATAAGTTATTGTCAGAACTGGATAGGTTGGGACTTGAAATCATATATCAGCATTCATATGTTGAAAACAGATTTATTACCACCATAACATGATGTTTTATAACAATATAATAACAGCTATGAATGAAAAATTGTGCTGTGATATAATTTATATAGATTTAACTTCAGTATTTGACAGGGTCATACACAAAACAAATTAGTACAACTAGGTATTTATGTACTCTTGATAAGAATGATAGCTGCATGGCTTACAAACAGGACATGACAAGTATCATACAGCAACTGGACAGGTGAAATCCTTGGTTACAGTCGGTGTGTCCCATAGGGCTCTGTCCTAGGCCTTTACTTGTTTAGATTGTATCTTTCAGACCTAACTTTTTCATCTGAGGTGTTCTACAGTCTATATGCAGATGACTTGAAATTGGGTAAACTGATTACATGCGCTACAGATAAAGCATATCTGCAAAATCTTCTTCTTCTTCTTCTTCTTTCGGCTTTTCCTGGTTAGGGGTTGCCACAGTGGATCACCGTCCGCTCATGACTGGAAGTGGAGTTTTTACAGTGTCGAGTTGCCAGCCTGGCACCCAACTTTCCATAGAAGGCGCACACATGCACACACTCACGCCTAGGGCCAATTTAGTGTGTCCAATCCACCTACAGCATGTCTTTGGGATGTGGGAGGAAACCAGAGCACCCAGAGGAAACCACACTCAACCACAGGGAGGACATGCAGACTCCACACAGAAGGCACCCTAGCCGAGGACTGAACCAGAGAAACTCTTGCTGTGAGGTGGCAATGCTAACCGCTGCACCACCATGGCCGCCCTAAAGCATATCTGCAAAATAACTTGACTAAATTGACCATTTGAGCACAGGAGAATAATATGCTAATAAATACATCAAAAACTAAGCATATGAGATTTGGGAGACATAAATTGAAAGGCGCATATTTAGTACAGCACACAGTGATTGACTCATTTAAGGACCTGGGTATTTGGGTAGAGTCAGCTATGAGTTTTTCTAATCATATCAACCAATTAGTTAATGATATTTACAGAGCTATAGGGTGTGTAAAAAGATCTATAAAGTCTAGGAAATCAAAAATAATGAAGTCATTCTTTGTTGTTACATTATTAGACCCAAACTTGAGTATGGAATAACAATATGGAAACCTTATAAGAAAACAAGCATGAGTAAACTGGAAAGACTACAGTGGAACTATACCAAGGGCATCCATGGATATGAAAATTTAAGTTATTATGAAAGACTGAAATATCTGAACTTGTAGAGTATCTCTTACAGATATCTCAGAGGAGCTGTTATTCCAGTATATAGGGCATATAGAGACAACTACCTCTGGGAATGTTTGGGGTTATCAAAAAGTACAAATCATCAGACAACCTATGCAGATAAATCTATAGGAATGAGAAGTGTACTAATTGGTTCTTTGAAAGAGTAGCTGATGCATGGAACAGACCACCAAATTATATTAAAGCAAGTACTAGTTTAGATATTTTTAAGAATAGCCTGGACACTTATTATGGGAACAAGTGTTTTTGTATTTTGGCAAGCTAGAAGAGCATGCTTGAAATATTTGTATGTATGTATGTATGTATGTATGTATGCAAAAATAATCAGCATTCTAAACAACAGTGACTGTTTTAGTATAAATAATCAGGTTTTTGCAGGCAGTAAAACCCATGAATTGAAATTAACTAACTCTGTGCAAGACTGCAATCCAAATTGTAACTTGCTACAGATCCCACACCATGCCCCAGGATTCCCACTCTTCATTTCCTGATACACTGGAAAATATTAGGGTACAACCCAACACCCTAATAATGGGTGATTTCAACTACCCCACCATTAACTGTGAAAACTACTCATGTACCAACTCTTTTGCTCAAGGTTTTCTGGAATTCATAAATTCCAACGCCTTGGATCAACTTATCCACACCCCGACCATAGGCAGCAATATCCTAGACCTGGTCATTACCAACATGGGCGACCGGTGTTCCACACCAGAGGTCATTTCCTCGCTTGTCAAATCTGACCACAAGCTAATCACCCTAGACATCCACATCCAGCCCCCACCCCCATTAGGGAAATCACTGTAAAAAATTTCTCCAAACCAACTTTGTGCTTCTTAAGACAGAAGTGGCAAACTTCGCGACACCCAAGCAGACGGACAATAGAGGTACGGCTGTTGAATCCTACACAAATTCACTTTATAAGCACTTACATGAGTGCATGGATCCTGCTATCGCTAACAGAACCAAGATGCTATCCTTCATAAAAAGGAAGCCAGTCTGGTGGTCCCCTGACATAAACAGACTCTACAACAGAAAAAAGAAACTGTTGCAAAAAAGAGTAAAATCTCATGATTGGAGGAACTCCCTGGTCAGGCTCAGTAAGAAGCCGAGATCCCTCATAAAATCCTCCAAAGCTAGTTACGAAAACAAAATCACCACTGATTCTAAAGACAACCACAAAGCATTCTAGAGTTATGTCAAGAATCTCAATGGCAACACTCAGATCTGCTCTGAGTTACAGCACAATGGCACTAAATATACAGAACCAACTAATATTGCCAACATCCTGGCAGATAGGTTCATTGCTAACTTTACCCCCCTCTCACCCCCTAAAGGGCCCATCTCTATACTGGAAGAATGCAAAGTTCCTGTAATCATGGCTGCACAGGTAAAAAACACACTTTCCAAAGTCAAGAACACAGCATCCATGGGACTTGACATCACAGGCTGCATTCTACATGAACTACAGAATGAACTGGAACACCACATAAGCACCATGTTCAGTCATAGCCTCACCTCAGGCTTTGTCCCCACTGAATGGCACACAATGACAGTTATCCCACTCCACAAAGGGGGAGCCACCACGGACCCCGGGAACTACTGCTCCATTAGGCTAATGAGCCTGGTCTGCAAGACCATGGAACGTATCATCATGGAACTTATAAACAAAGACATTGGTAATCTCTAAACTCTGGACCCCACCCAGTTTGTCTTTGTAAAAGGCAGATCATGTTTCCTAAACCTGACAGACTTCTTTGAATCAGTCACCAAAGCTGTAGATGAGCGTAAGGTGGTTCACACAGCATATCTATATCTTGCCAAGGCTTTTGATACCTTTCCCCACTCTGGAATTATAGATAAACACACTAAACTAGGTATAAATCCCTATGTCACAAGATGGGTTGCCAATTGGATCACTGACAGAACATACACTGTGAAAGTAGCAGACTCCAAATCTGACTTCAGACCAGTGACAAGTGGAGTACTACAGGGTTCAGTCCTGGGTCCTCTCCTGTTTGGTATCTACTTTTCTGATGTACAAGCTAACAAAGAAAGTCTTTGGCTAATGAAGTTCACAGATGACTGCAAACTAGGAGCCACAATCGAAACTCCTAACGATGTGGACATCCTACAAAAGGGCCTCACTGAGACATATGGCTCGTGTCAAAGCCATGGCCTCAAGTTCAATGCAAAAAAGTGCATTGTCATCGCTTTTGGTAAAAACTCTGTACCCATTAGCTACCACACAGTTGGCAGTCTGCTTAACACTGAAAGTGCGATAAGCGACCTTGGGACACAGGTGGACAGTAGTCTTTCCTTTAGTAATCACATTGCCACTGTAGTCAGGAAATCCTTCTACATGGCACACCTCATCACAAAAGGTTTCTCATCCAGTAAAAAAGAGGTCACTGTCCCCCTCTACTCATCACTCATTAGATCCATTATAGAGTACAATGCCCCTTTTGGTATGTACCTCACACGACATCTACAATAGCTGGAAAGGCCGCAGAAATACCTCACAAAGAGGATTACTGGCCTCAAGCAGATGCTTTTCACAGACTGTCTCAAAAAAACTCCAGCTTTACTCCGTTGTATATCGCCTACTCAGAGGCGATCACTGCCTAACATACAAAGCTATGTCAAATCCAGAACTGTTGGACATGCTCCACTTAATAAAATCCCAATCCCTCCGAGCTACACGCTCTAGAGACCTAAACCTTGTCATCACAATAAACAGAACATGCTGGAGGGATAGATTTCTATCCCAGCGACTTCCCATACTGTGGAACAAACTACCTATCTATATCAAACAAAGCTCCTCATTTACACTCTTCAAGAAAAATCTAGATGATTGGATAGGAAATAGGAAATTCATCCCAGGGATCACTTCTGTGGTTCTACTCGACAGGGGCACAGGAAAATAATTTTCTTGGGTTGCGAAAGTCAGGGTACCTTTTTGGGTAGGCTTATATAAGGCACAGCTTATGTCTTCCAAGTTGCTAAGGAATTGTGTATCTAATTAGTCGTGGAAGATGATGATGATGATGTCAGCCTGAGGTTAAATAAGAAGAAGAAGAATTTTTTATAAGAATCAGCTGTATTTGTGAAAGCTCCAGGGAGACACTGACTGGCAGCCAAAGATGCTTCACGTCCTTAACAAGGTCCAGCCTATTCCAGGACAACTCAAGTTACATGAAAGGAGAAATAAGATACAAAAGAGGATTCAACTACAATCACAGTTATCAGAAGCTGTGATTAAAAGGTACTTTAAATCAAAAAAGCTGCGTACCAGTTTTGTTTGGGGCCATGAATGAAGAATGCCAAGTACAATTACAGCAGTTGCAACAACACTACTTGCAGAAGGAATCTTCAACAGTCTGCTCCTCAATGGTTGACTTCTAGGAAGAAGTTTATGCCTTATTTCATTCCTGGGTTCAAGGTAATCAATGCAAAGTTATTGTTGTTTGTCTTTTGGCTTTTCCCGGTTAGGGGTCACCACAGCGGAACTCCGTTCTGCTAATGATTGGCAGTAGATTTTCACAAACGCCGAGGTGCCAGCTCAGCGTTCAACCTTCAACGAAGGCACACCCATTTATGAATGCAAAGTACTAACTGAAAATAAGTTGCCTGTATTAAGAAGGGGTTTTACATGTATCCCTAGTCACAAGGCTAATACTATTAAGAGTGTTGTGAAAATGTATACTAGACAACTCAACTTGAAATCTTAACTGAATAAAACATTATGAAATCAAGTGTTAATATTGGTTTTATGCAAATAGCACTTGGTACTTTACCATAAAATTCTGCTCAGCAACTGATT